>NC_072384.2:63547238-63876166 GCF_028885625.2 Pongo pygmaeus | reverse complement strand
AGCTAAGTACTCTTAGAATAGAACTTCATAGGAGCAAAGGCTTTAATTCAATATCGCCAGATCTAAAATAGTCCCTAGGTGTAAACTTAAAGTTTCTGCATTTTACTGTATGTAAATTATTCCCCTCAAGAAAAAATACTTCTATAAAATAGTGTCTGCCACAATAAATGTTAAATAAATTGTGAAAAAAAAAAGAAATTAAAAAAAAATTGACCCAAAAAAACCCAACAACAACAAAAACCCTTGAGAAGGATTCTGAGAATACGGCAAAGGAGAAAATACCAGTGATCGCTCTTCCCACCTGGGCAACTATGACACTGGTAGAATCTGTCTGATGTAACTACTTTCAAACTCTGGAGTCTATTAAAGAGTTGCAACTTCCAGGGTAAGGCTTGGGTGGTAAACTGCAGTCACTTTCAGTCAACTCAGTTTTTAGCGTGGTAGCAGCTACTCATCTCTCGTCCCCAGCCCTGTTGCAGGCAGCAGAGCACACCTTCCAGAAGCAAGCTGCGCACAGCCTGGGGGAGCCAGGGTGGGCAAAAGAAAGGACTGTGTCCTCCAAATAGCAGATCTCTGTGCTCTGGTCACCGATTGCTGCTTTTTGATCACAGAGGTACAGACAAAGAGGTAGGTGGTCATTGCTGTTACACCTCCTCTCGTTGCTGTAAGACCCACTCCCTCTGTGTGAAGTGATTTCCAAAGGACCTTAACTGCCAATACCTTCCACTGCTTTATTTTTATCTTTTGCCCCTTTTGGGAGCCAAGCATTAAAGATAAGGACATTCAAAAACAACTACTTATACAGGGAATATTAAAAAGTGATTGTACATGCCCAAGGAAAGGCTTGGAGAAGACCTAGAAGTCTTTAGATTTACAACTTGAGGATTTTTTTCACACAAAGACAGCCTATAGCAATTAGAAATATATAAAATGAGCAAAAAATAAACAACAGAAAACAGAAAACCCTAGGGGAAGGAGAGGAATTTGATTTCCAGAGTTACCACATTATTAGATTCAAATGTTCAGTTTTCAACAAAACATCACAAAGCCTACAAAGAAACAAGAAAGTATGGCTCATTCAAAGAAAAAAAAATAATAAACGAAACCTCTCCCTGAAAAAATTCTGATGGCAGATCTACTGAACAAAAAGTTTAAAACATCGTATTAAAGATGCTCAAGGAGCTAAAAAAAGATGTGAAGAAGGCCAAGACAACAATGTATAAACAAAATGGAAATATCAATAAAGAGACAGAAAAAGTAAATTTTTTTCTAAGATGGCAGACTAGAGGTTTTTACTGTGCCTTTGTCCACTTGGAAATAGAAAAATGGTGTGCTAAGATTGACACTGTGGGCTTTTATTCAAGAAGAAATATAATATGGGAACTCACTCAAAAAGTGAAGGACACCCAGATCCCAGGGACAAGAAGGTTTACAAGCAGGATGAATGATGGCATTCAGCTGACAAAAGTAATTGAAGCTCCAGTAGATAAGGAGGCAGATTCTCCCTCCATGTTTCACTTTTCCACTGGGGATCCATGCCACCAAGGCCAGAGGAGAGCATCTTGTTTCTCCCAACCCCTGTGGCTAACCTGGGGAGAGGCTGGGAGAAGTGGAGACAGAAAGAAACCAGGAAAAGCTGCAGGCATTTTCCCAGACCCAGGACTAAGAAAAGTATACCATTTTCAATCCAGGTTCCTGCAAAGTCAGCCAGTGTTTGGTGACCTAAACAGCAGTGGCTGCTATAGGCCTTTCAGTCTCTGGCAGGAGATTGGAATGCTTGTTCTAGAGTGGGAGAAGGGTTCCCACAGCCAGAATAGAGTGGCAAGTGTGGAGTGCACCCTAGCAGTAGGAGTTGGAATTGGGTTATCTCCAACAGCTGGACTGAAATGAAAGAAAAGTTGCTGACGCCATGGTTTCTCCTGAGTTTCAGCTAGAAATAGCTTTGTGGGATGGTGCTGGTCTGCACCTCATTGCTGAGTGCCCCAGCCTGCTCCCTTGGGCAGTCAAGGGAGTGTGTCCCATCAGTTTCAAGGAGTGGGAGGGAGGCAGACCTTAACTTCTGGGCATTGGATTGAGACTATGGGCCATACCTCCCTTTCCTTGCAAAGAACTTGGTATAGCAGCACCCCCTCTGCTTCATGTCCAGGCAAAATAGCAACCATTCAGTGTACCTGCCTGCTGTACTAGGGACCTGAGTCACCCCTCTATTCCTGTGCAGAGAGGTCCCCATGCAGTGGCATCCTTTCTGCTCCATACCTGGGCATAACTTCAAGCATTCAGCACACTTGTTCACCTGGATTAGAGGCCTGATTCACACCACCCTTGAGTCCAGAAATCTTGGTGCAGCAGCACCTCCTCTGTTCCATGCTCAGACATATTTCCAGGAATCTGGAGCACACACTTTTCTAGGTTACAAGTCTAGGCTTCCCCCACTTCCAGGGCATAGAAGTTGCAGCAGAAGAGGTTTCTCCACTCCATGCCTCGCCATATCCCCAGGTGCTTAGAGGCTGCCTCCTGGACCCCCTTTAGAGCTAGTGCTTATGCCTGCCATTGGGGGACATAGAAGCAGGCCTACCTAATCTGGCTCCATCTAGCTCGTTCCCTCACTCTGGAACTGAGCAGGGAGCTCAGACCACTGTGCATTCCACAGGATAACCCATGACCTGAGACATCAGAGAGCATCTCATGATAAACAAAGATAAAGCATATATCCATCTGTGTTGGCAACAGCTGGCTCTTATCCATAAATGCCACCCACTGGCTTGGAGAATGAACTGTGCAACCCAATAAAAAAATCTACTGACACAGGTGCATAGCACTGGGGAACAAGATGAGCTTCCTGAGACCTCCGACAAACTTGCTGTGCAGGAGGCAGTGAGCTTGCTCACGTGCCCAGTGTCAATTACAGTCAGCATCTGAGAAAGCCACCAGAAAAGGCTGTATATAACTAAGGAACCTATACAGAGACTGCCACTGAGAGCACCCAGAGCAAAATCCAAATAAGTGTACACAAAACACATTGCAGTCACATCCTTAAGAGGGGAAAAAATCCCATCCAAATAAAAATAAATTCAGAAATAAGAAGGAGAGATAGCTTATCCAGATGAGAAGAAACCAGATAAAAAATTCTGAAAGTATGAAAAAAAAAAAAAGAGTGTTACATTTCCGAAGGACCACATTAACTCTCCAGCAATATATCCTAACCAAAATGAATTTTTTGGCATACCAGATAAAGGATTCAAAATACTGATTTTTAAAAACCAAAATGATGGCCGGGCACAGTGGCTCACACCTGTAATCCCAGCACTTTGGGAGGCCGAGGCAGGCAGATCACGAGGTCAGGAGATTGGGACCATCCTGGCTAACAAGGTGAAACCCCATCTCTACTAAAAATACAAAAAAAAATTAGCTGGGTGTGGTGGCGGGCACCTGTAGTCCCAGCTACTCAGGAGGCTGAGGGAGGAGAATGGCGTGAACCCGGGAGGCGGAGCTTGCAGTGAGCCAAGATCGCGCCACTGCACTCCAGCCTGGGCGAGAGAGTGAGACTCCGTCTCAAAAAAAAAAAAAACAAAAAAATTAGCCTGGCATGGTGGTGGGCACCTGTGGTCCCAGCTACTTGGGAGGCTGAGGAAGAATGGTGTGAACCCAGGAGGCAGAGCTTGCAGTGAGCTGAGATTGCACCACTGCACTCCAGCCTGGATGACAGAGCTAGACTCCGTCTCAAAAAAAAAAAAAAAAAAAAACACAACAACAACAACAAGAAAACCAAAATGATATCCAAGAGAAAGTTAAAAATTAGCACAAAGAAATCAGGAGAAAATTCAAAATATGAAAAAAGAGATAGATATTATTTTTTAAAAAGCAAACAGAACTTCTGGAAATAAAGAATTTACTAAAAGAATTACAAAATACAATTTAAACCTTCAACAGTAGGCTTCAGCAAGTAGTAGAAAGAATTTCAGGGCCAGAAGACAAGTCTTTCAAATTAATCCAGTTGGACAAAAATAAAGAAAAAAATAATTTCATAAAATGAACAAAGCATTTGAGAGATATGGGACTATATAAAGCATCCAAACCTATAAGTGATAGGTATTCCAGAGTGATAAAAGGAAAAAGGAAAAAGCAAAGGAATCCCATCTGAAGGAAAAATTTAGGAAAACTTCCCTGGTCTTTCTAGTCAACTAGACATCCAGACACAGGAAGTTCAGAGATTCATAGCAAGAAGACAGAGAGCCATCATATTATCCAAAGTCAATATAAAGGAAAAAGTCTTAAAATGGCAAGGGAGAAGCATGTAATAAGCTACAAAGGAAATCCTATCAGACTAACAGTGGACTTCTCAGCTGAAACCTTATAAGCTGAAAGAGGCAGGGGTTTTCTCAAGGAGAAACAAAATCCCAGCTAAAAACACCGTGTCCTGCAAAACTAAGCTTTTAAATCAAGGAGGAATAAAATCTTTCCCAAAAAACACTAAGGGAATTTATCACCACTAGACCAGGGCTACGAGAAATGGTCAAAGGAGTTCTAAACATGGACACCAAAAGATGGCACTTACCATCACAAAAACACATGAAAGTATAAAACTGATAGGTCTTATAAAACAATTAGGCAATTGAAACTGCAAAGCAACTAAGTAATAATTAATACTATGACAGGAGAAAAATCACACATCAACACTAACTTTAAATGTAAATGAATTAAATGCTCCACTTAAAAGACACAGGCTGATGGAGTGGATAATAAAACAAGATCCAACCATATGCAGCATATAAGAACCCCACCTAACTGGTGAAGATATTTACAGACTCAAAGTAAAGGAGTGAAAAAATATATTCCATGCAAACAGAAAACAAAAGCAAATAGGAGTAGCTATACATATATCAGGTTAAACAGATTTCAATCAACAACAACTTAAAAAGACAAAGAAGGTCATTATATAATGATGAAAGAATCAATTCAACAAGAAGATATAACAATTCTAAATATATATGCACCTAACATTGGAGTGCACTGACATTCATGAAAAGAATATTACTAGATCTAAGAAAAGAGACAAGTATTAATACAATAATAGTGGGAGACTTCAATACTCCCTTGACAACACTAGACAAATCACTGAGGCAGGAAATCAAAAAAGAAAGTCTAAATGTAAATTCAACTGTAGACCAAATGTAACTAACACATATTTATAGATCATTCTATCCTACAACTGCAAAATGTGGAAGAGTTGGAAGCATTCCCCCTAAGAACCAGGACAAGACAAGAATGCTCACTGTCACCAATCCTATTCAACATAGTACTAGAAGTCATAGCCAGAGCAATCAGGCAAGAGAAAAACAAAAAGCAACGAATTGGAAAAGAGGAAGTAAAATTATTTCTGTTCAGTGATGATAAATTGTATACCTACAACACCATAAAGACTCTTCCAAAAGACTTCTAGATTTGACGAATAGCTTCAGTAAAGTTTCAGGATACAAAACTAAAATACAAAAATCAGTAGCATTCCTAAACACCAATAACAATTGTGGTGAGAATCAAATCAAGAACTCAATCTCATTTACAATAGCTTCAAAAAAATACTTAGGAATACATTTAACCAAGGAGGTGAAAGGTCTTCTCCAATAACTACAAAATACTTCTAAGAGAAATAGAATATAACAGAAATAAATGGAAAAACATTCCATGTTCAGGGATTAGAAGAATCAATAGTATTAAAATAAATAAACACTAAAATGACCATATTGCCCAAAGCAAGAGTCAATGTAACTCCTATCAAACTACCAATGTCATTTTTCACAAAATTTTAAAAGAATCCTAAAATTAATATGAAATTCAAAAAGAGCCCAAATAGCCAAAGCCATCGTAAGCAAAAAGAATAATGCTGGAGGCTTCATATTACCTGACTTCAAATTACACTAAAAGGCTATAGTAACCAAAATAGCATGGTACCAAGATAAAAATAGACACATAGATCAACCTGGAACAGAATTGACACATATCACAGAAATAAAGGCACCTACCTGCAACCAGCTGATTTTCACAAAGTCAACAAAAATATGCACTGGGAAAAGGACACTCTCTTCAATAAATGGTGCTGGAATAATTGGAAAGCCATAGGCAGAAGAATGAAACAGGACACCTGTCTCTCAGCATATACAAAAATTAACTCAAGATGGATTAAATACTTAAATGTCAGATGTGAAACTATAAAACTCAAAGAAGAAAACCTAAGAAAAACTCTTCTGGACATTGGTCTAGACAAATAATTTATGAAGAAGCCACCCAAAGGAAATGCTACAAAAACAAAAATAAACAAATTAGATTGAATTAAACTAAAAAGCTTCTTTACAGCAAAAGAAATAATCAACAGAGTAAACGGAAAACATGCAGAATGGGAGAAAAAAATTTGTAAACAATGCATCCAGCAAAGGGCTAATATTCAGTATCTACAAGGAAATCAACTCAACAAGGAAAAAACATATCAAAGTGAGCAAATGACATAAAAAGTGAGCAAATAACATAAACTGACATTTTCAAAAGAAGACATACATGTGGCCAAAAACCAAAAAAAATGCTCAACATCACTAGTCGTCAGAGAAATGCAAATTTAAACCACAATGAGATCCCATCTCACACTAGTTACAATGGCTACTATTAAAACATCAAAAAGCAACAGGTATAGTGAGGATGTGGAGGAAAGGGAACACTCATACACTGTAAATTAGTATAACCTCTATGGAAAACAATATGGCAGATTAGATTATATAGGTGGGTAGATAAATGATAGATAAATCTAGATAAATATACAGATTAAAATGTAGATATAGATGCATTTACATATGTTATATGTGTACTATATATCTACATGCATATTCATTTTAGAAAGATTATCATGTAGTTGTTGTAGATTTTATAATGCTCCCAATAATGTAGGGGGTGTCATATGAGACATATTGAAATTTATTTAGCAAAATATTAATATTTAATATTTACACAACATGTGACTAATAAGGGATACAAATATATTCACTTAGTTCAACTAAAGTTTTAGTTACCAAATGAAATTATATCCAACTTAAGTTGTTTTTAATTAGTCAGGCTTTTAGTATTGCATCATTGAGAATGAGAAATTTTTAAACCTGTATTATTGGGGGCGGAGAAAGTGAAACCCCTTACATTTTATTGTCCAGCATAGTAGCCATAAGTGATCCATAGTTATTTATATTTAATTTAAAGTAGTTAAAACTTTAAATTCCTCATTCACATTTATCAAATTGCAGGTACTCAATGGGCAGCTGTGGCTAGTGGCTTCCACATGGCAGATACTCTGAATTGCTTCTTCCCTGGAAGAGAGCAGTACTAAATTCAACCTTAACAAACTCCAATCCTTTTTTTCCCTCAAAGTTAAATTTTTAGTTGTATTATTTTTTAAATAATAGTAATATGTGATTACTTCAAGCGGAAGGGAGTAGCTTGTTTGATAGCATAGCAACTAAAAAGTATGAATAAACACAGAAACCATGGGTTAGGAGGCATTGGAAGGCTGCTGAGACAAATATTGTTCTCAGGATTCTAAAGGTAGGAGAACCTCACAGAGCCCAGCTGACAGCTGCAGTTAATTTTTGACTGTGTTCATATCCAACTTTGAAAGGATGTAGTAGGTATTAAAGAATTCTATTTGCCTAGTGAGGGAGGGATGACCTCTTTCTGGAAGATCAACCTTATCTGACACTGCTTTTTTCCATACATAGTAACTGGCACTTAACCAAATCTTATTAGGTACTACAAAGACAGAACTAAATGGACACAAAAAGAACAGATAACTGGGAAAAGGTGATAAAAATAACCACAGTTATTTTACAAAGTCAACATTACCTCAATATCAGAAATCTGACAAGAAAATTTTGAGGAAGAACAATTGCAGACCAATATATCTTATAAATATAAACGAACAAAACACAGCAAATAAAATCTAGCTGTGTATATTGGTGTGTGCATTTTAATTAATATACACTATAGAGAGAGAGGCAGGCCAAAATATATGGCCATATCAATAGATGTAGAGAGTCCATTTCATCAAACTGTACACACATTCATGACCAAAACTCTTAAAAAATATGAAAAGAGGGCAACCTTCCTTAACCTGATAAAAATAATCACAAAAATATAAGTTAAAAATCCTTCCCGGCCGGGCGCGGTGGCTCACGCATGTAATCCCAACACTTTGGGAGGCCAAGGCGGGCGGATCACGAGGTCAGCAGATCGAGACCATCCCGGCTGCTGGGTGAAACCCTGTCTCTACTAAAAATACAAAAAATTAGCCTGGCGTGGTGGCCGGCGCCTGTAGTCCCAGCTACTCCGGAGGCTGAGGCAGGAGAATGGCGTGAACCCGGGAGGCGGAGCTTGCAGTGAGCTGAGATCTCTCCATTGCACTCCAGCCTTGGGTGACAGAGCAAGACTCCGTCTCAAAACAAAAACAAAAACAAAACAAAACAAAAAATCCTTCTCAATGGTGAGATGTTAAACCTCCACCGTCTTGGGAATCAGATATGAAACAGAGTCCAGGAGTTCTTGATCAGCCTGAGCAAGATAGTGAAACTCTGTCTCTAGAAGAAATACAAAAAATTAGTTGGGGGTGGTGGCATGAGCCTGTAAATCCCAGCTACTCGGGAGGCTGAGGTGGGAGGATTGCTTGAGACTGGGAGGTGGAGGTTGCAGTGTGCCAACGTTGCACCACTGCACTCCAGCCCGGGTGACACAGTGAGACCCTGTCTCAGAAAAAACAGAAAAAAAAAAGAATGCCTGCTATCATGATCTACTCAATGCTGTCTCGGAAATCTTCTTTACCAGTGAAATGATGCAATAAAGGGAAACTTAAGTTATAAGAATTCGAAATAAGAAAAAAATATTAATTAAATCAGATCCCAGAATTGTACATAGAAATTACTAATAAATATACATAGAAATAATAAACAATAAGTAAATTTAGCAAATTTGCTAAAGTCATCAAAATAATAAAGTCAATTATATTTCCATGTATCAAAAACAAAGAAATAAAACAGGCACTTTTAAAAGTATACTATTTAAAATTTGGGCACAGTGGCACACATCTATAATCCCAGCTTTTTAGAAGGCTGAGGAGGAAGGATATCTTGAGTCTGGGAGACCAGCCTGAGCAACAAAGCAAGACCTCATCTTAACACACACACACAGACACACACACACACACAAACACACACACAATTTACAGTAACATCAAAAGTATCATTTACTTAGGAAAAAATGTAGTCCACTTGCAAGCCATTGCACTGAAAACAAAATATTAATGAAAAAATAGAAGAAAGCCCAAATAAATCAAGAGCATAATCATATCCATGGATTGAAAGATTCAACATTTGAAGACACCAATTATTTCCAAATTGATCTGTAGATTTAATGTCACCCTGACAAAAATTCTAGCACAGTGTTTGGAAAATTGACAAAATAATACTTTCAACATTTATTTGGAAATGTAAACACATAGGCCGGGTGCAGGGGCTCACACCTCTATGTTATAATCCCAGCACTTTGGGAGACTGATGCAGGAGGAACACTTGGGGCCAGGAGTTTGACACCAGCCTGAGCAACACAGCCAAGACTCTGTCTCTACAAAATTTAAAAAAAATTAGCCAGTCAGGGTGGCACGCTTATAGTCCCAGCTGCTCATGAGGCTGAGGTGGGAGGGATGGTTGAGTCCAGGAGTTCAAGGCTGCAGTGAGTTTGATGGCACCACTGCAGTCCAGCCTGGGCAACGGAGTGAGACACTGTCTTTAAAAAAAAAAGTAAAAGGAAATAGAAACACTTAAGAATAGCCAAAATATTATTAAAGAAGCAGAAAATAATGGAAAGACACATTGTCAGATACTAAAACCTGTTAGAAAGCTTTATAGCCCCAAATTGGAAACAGCAGAGTCCATCAAGCTGCCACATGTGTGAGTTCTGCATTTCTCTCATCTTGTGTTGCTAGAGAATTGAAACAATACTGTGAATTTGGGGACATCAAGAGCATAGAGGCACAGTGTAGGAGAAACAAGCTAACCTTGGGGAGGAGGTAGTTTCTAAATTTAATGTCAGAGGTCAGTGCACGGGGCACATTGGTGGGGTGAGGTCAGTGTCTCTGGACCTCATGTACCATGGCTTCTGTGTAGGGCATGTGGCTCCTGTCCTGCATGCAGGGCCTCCAGTGTCTCCCAACTGCATGGTCAGTCTCTTCCTGGAGTTTAGCTGACAAGACACAAGTGAGGACTGATGAAAAAGGAGAAAAATGACACATTTGTCATAGCAGTTCAGGCATACCTGAAGCGTTATGAAGGTGTCCCTACAACATTATACATATAAATTATAGGGCCAGAAGTACACCTAGACTTAGAGAGAAAATTACTGTATTATAGATTCATATAACTCTCCTGCAAGCTAAGCATTAAGATAAATCTGTATTCACCCACATAGAACATATAGGATAGTCAACTCAAATAGAAATGATAAAATGCTTCAAAATATAAATATTTAGTACATTGCAGAAGGATAACAATCAAAAATTAATTTTATATCAAAATAATATGTGATATTTATAAAACTGAATTCTACTAACAGATATATATATATGTATGCATGGGCTTGTGTGTTGTGTGTGTATGCAAGTTGCATATAAACATAAACACACAAGATCCCTAAACTCCACAGAGGCAGACACTTTGAAACATTCTAGAAGTTTCTTCTGAAATTTATGTTCGCATTTCTGGATAATAACTCTTTTGATTTCTTGATTTTATCTGTTTTCAGAAAATTTCTAAAACTTCGTGGTAAGAGAGATGAGAACTTACCTCTCTATCACCATCTCATAATAAATATATAGACACATACATACATGCAAACATACACACATATGCATGAGCACACACACACACACACACACACACTTTCCCTCACTCCAGTTTCCCCAGTGAATTTATATCACATTTTTATTATATTAGTACTCATGTTCACATTATTATTACTTCATAAGCATTGATCGTAAATGCAACAGATATAATTATGTTTCCTCTTTTATATGTTTTCTGAACTTATAAGCACCTATTTCAATTCTACTTGTTAGATACCAATTTGGAATAATTGTAAATAGTCAAGAGTGCTTCAAACTCATAGTAAACAATTTCTAAATACTTAAAAAAACAGTCAAATAATCAATCCTGTCTTCTTGTTCTTGATGTCTCCCATCATTTTTCTAGACTCAGATTTCAATAATAAAATTCCTTAGGCACATATTCTACCTCAATAGCATACATCCTGATTATAAATTTAACCTTCTAAAATACTTTTCAGAAAATAGAAATTTTCTAAGTCTATCTCATTAAGTTTCTAGACTATTCTCTACACACTTCAATAAATAGAATTTCCCAAAGAACTAAAAATAGAACTACCACTCAACTCAGAAATTCCACTACTGGAATCTATCCAAAGGAAAGAAAGTCATGGAATCAACCTAAGTGTTTATCAATAGATGATTGGATTAAAATGTGGTATGTATACACCATGGACTACTGCTCAGCCATAAAAAAAGAATGAAATCATGTATTTTGCAGGAACATGGATGGAATTGGAGGCCATTATCGTAAATGAAATAATTCAGAAACAGAAAGTCAAAAACCACATGTTCTCACTTACAAGTGAGAGCTACACAGTGGGTACACGCAGTTATACAGAGTGGAATAATAGACATTGGGGACTCCAAATGATGAGAAGCTGGGAGACAGAGAGGGATAAAATATCACCTGTTGGGTACTATTCTGATGATGGTACATTAAAAGCCAAAAATTAACTACTATGCAATATATCCATGTTACACAACTGCACAAATTCCTCAAAATAACAAAAAAAAAATCAATTAAAACAAGAAAACTTAAAAAGATGCCAAGATGAAATCTGGAGCTGAAAAGTACAATAAGTGAAATGAATAATTCACTAGAGGGATCAAAGACAGATTTGAGAAGGCAGAAGAAAGAATCAGCGAACCTGAAGATAGGATGATGGAAAATATTGAGTCTGAGTAACAGAAAAAAAAAAATCTAAGAAAGATGAACAGAGCCTAAGGAACCTGTGGGACACCATCAAGCTGACCAACATATACATTTTGGAAATCCCAGAAGAAGGAGAGAGAAGGAGACAGAGGGAATTCTTGAAGAATTAATAGCTGAATACTTTCCCAAATTGATGAAATACATAAAAATAAATACACAAGAGGCTCAGTGAACTCTAAAGCATTTGTCTCCTATGCAGATACAGGTCAACAATTCTGAAACTACTATTAACATATGCTGGAATTGAATAATTCAGTAACAAGTGGCCACCAGATTTCTCACTGTTTTAATGGAAGGTTACAGATAATGAATGGTAGAAGTCTGGAATAATCCATATGGTAATGAATTAGAGTTAGAACATCAATGTGAACTCATATTTAGATTACTGTAGATACAGATCATTACACATAGAAATATCTATAGATATTCATATATACATTGGTTAGATACACACATATTTCTTGGTCTCTTAACTGAGTGGAACTAGAGGAGATGACACCTCAGTATCAGTGAGTATACCTAGAACCCAGATCTTGGTTTCTGGTACTAATTTCCAGTAAAATGATTCTGAGTTTTTGGAGAAAGGTTGATTCCAGGACTGCAACAGGATACATGCACATTCAGCCTGGAAAAATTTGTAGTTAAAGAAAGTAAAGAAGTGCTAAAACAAAAACAAACAAAAACCAAAAAACCCAAAACCCACCGAATGATGGGTATATATCAAAAGGATATGGAAACCAGCTGAAAGTTCCTGAAGGCCAAAGTTAATCTAATTTCAGCTACAGAATAAAGTAGTATAGATTATAACTCAAAGTATAAAATAAATATCCATGAGTTTATGCTGATATAAATGCCTAAATAAATAAATAAATGGAGGAGAATAGCCAAATCCCCCATGCAGAAAAACTTCAAGTAATTTATCTATTAAATTATTGCCTTCAATGAAGTGAAGCATAACTCCCCACTCTTTTAATGTGGGCTGTGCACAGTGATTTCATTCCAAAGAATAGAGTGCAGAAAGGGTAAAAGAAAAATAATTTTATGGTGGAGGAACCTGACAAACACTACCTCAGCCAGGTAATCAAGATTAATATCAACAGAAATAAATCATGTTGATAATATCTACTCTTGATATGATGTCATTAAAATGACACTTAATTCTACGGTCTTTCTCCCTCCAACACAAACTCTAGTCTAATCATGAGGAAAACATCAGACAAATTCTAATTCAGGGTTGTTCTACAAACACTTGACCGGCATTCTTCAAAACTTCCCAGGTCATGATAAACAAAGAAAGTCTGAGAAACTCTCACAGCCAAGAGGAGCCTAAGAAGACATGACAATTACATGTAATGTGGTATCCTGGATTGGTTCTGAGATCAGAAAAGAGATGCTAGATAAAATACATGGAATTCTGAATTAATTATGGGCTTTAGTTAATAACAGTGCATCAATATTTGTTCATTACTTGTAACAAATGTAGCATAATAATGTACTACGTTAATAGGAACAAGTAGGTATGGGTTATATGGGAACACTGTGTACTCTCTGTAATTTTATTTCTGTAAATATTAAACTGGTCTAAAATAAGAAGTTTATATAGAAGGAAAGAAAGCCAGAGATTTGCACTTAGTGAATATTTGTTGGGTTGATGGTTAGTAGCTGCCTAGTGGACTGATCTGATAAGTATTTGGAGACCCAGTTCAAGATCAACAAAGTGTCTCTATAGATTAAAGCTATTTATTAATATTTTTGGCAAGGTGTGAGGTAAGCAGGAGGCGGGTTAGAGAGGGAGTGCCATGACTACCACATCTGATACTAAAATCTGCTTTCTTCATACGTGAAGTAGTTGAGGCCCATAGAAGCTGTAGGTATGGGAAGCAGCAAAGCTAAGAGAAACTCCATCAGTCAGATATTTTACAATTGCCTATTTTGACAAAGGTTGGGACTCTTATTCTAACACTTACTAGCTGAGTGACCTTGAGTGAGTGCTCTACAAGTGTTGGTCATTATATGCTGATAACTTACTGAGTTCTGGACACTATTCAAAACCTTTTATTATGGATTGAGTTATTATATGTATACATGTGCACACACACACACACACACACACAAATAAAATGTATGTGACCACAATTATTATGATTCCTATTTTCAGAGACATTAAATAACTTGCCCTAGATCACTCAGTGGGCAAATGTTTGAGTCAGTATTCAAACCTTAGTTAATCTGGGGCCAGTGTCTATGTCCTTGAGCCATAAAATCAGTACATTTTTGGGGGCATGTATAAAATATAATCTTTTGAGGTACTGAGAGCTTTAAATGAGCTAATTAATATAATGTATTTGGTAAAATAGCAGCTAATAACTATTATCTTTCCCCTATTCTCTTTCTACACAAAAATGAAAGAACATTATCACCAATCTCTGGTTGGATGGCTAGAGCTGAAGCCTTTGCATAGTGAGAACACATATTATAAAGCAGAAATTATACTATTCTATTTATATCTCCTGAAAGCACCACATTTTAAAACTGAAAAAATATTCTAGTATCTAGTTTAGAAAATATGAATGTTCATTGACATTTTATCCCCTGTTCTATGCTTATTACTAAGTCCCAGCCAAAGGTTTCAGATGGAAACATTTCATTTTATGTAGTTTTAGCTTATTTTTAAGGATTTATATGTTGAACCAGACATTAAGAATTATTTTGGTATTAGGGAGCAGACAAAATCTCTGATAATGTTTATAACAATAATTATGATAAAAATACCTCATGTTTCTTGAATATTGGCTACATGGTAGGCACTGGGTTAAACATTTGCATTTATTAAAATGCCGTTATTATCTTTCCCATCTTTTTTCTTTTTGAAAAGAGAGATCAGGATACAGAGTGACAAAAGAACATGCCCAAATTCATACTGTTAGCACGCCACACATAAATAACATAAACTAATGTCTGTTTACTCATGGGCCATGACACTATTATATAGCAAGTTGAATTTTTCTCAATATCCAGCCAAATCGTAAATTACTCATGCAGGTTTGATTATTGAAGACATGACAACGATGCAGTTAATATGAAATGCAATTTCCTGATTTGGATCTCTATGTTCTCTAAAATCTTTTTTTTTTAAATGCTTATTACCCTGCCTTCATTTTCTTTTTATTATTTGGGGTTCATTACTCTGGATACTATTGAAAATTGCTCCAGTAGTAATAGTTTAGATTTGCTCTTTATATGGGTTTGACTATTAAATTATCTACACCAAATATCTACAGTTTACAAAACACATGTATGCCAACATTTCTTTTTGTATTGTCATAGAAAATAAACAAAGTTACTCAAGTAGTTTCTATTTTATGACTGGTTTAGCCTTTCACTGTTCAACAATACTGTTTGCTTCTTTTAAAATAATTTACTTATCAATATATTATGAAACAGGAGCTTTTTTCATTGTCTCCAGTTGCAGCATTACTGAATACTCATGTTTACTTACTGAAGCATTTTATTTAGAATAGAAATACAAAACATTAATGTAGGCTTTGTTAAATTTGCCACTTCTCTGATATATGAAAAGTACTTGAGTTGAGGACAGCATTTCAATGGTATTGAAAAACCTCAGAGGCTCTTCAAGCAAATAAAGACTTTTTATTTGTGATTCTCTTCTGTATTACACTAGCAAATTAAATCAGAACTCTTTAACAGTGTTACATTTTCAGATTCTTTTCCCCTAACACCACCTTTGCTTTCCCAGCTAGGGCAATTTGCATTTGTCAGTTAAAGGTATTTTTTGCATATTAAAAACATATATGTGCATTTTAGCATGTGTAATTGTAAGGATATATGCTTTAATCAATACTATAGGTAATTTGTGTGTGCCTTTATGTTATTGTGGGAACTAAAATGCCAGAGAATAGTTTCCAGGGAGAACACAAAAACACACGCCACAGCTACCAAAACAATTAGCTATATATGTGTCTACTAAAAATAAAATCCTGTTTTAAAGGGTATTTTTGACACTTGAGTGAGAAATGTTTAATATTTTTACATTTTATACGTTGTTATTTGATTTTGAATTTTTTTCCTTCACATATAAAACCTACTTTATTGTGCCCCTACAGTTAAAAATGCCATAATAATAGACCAGGCTTATCATTTTTCCCCTTCTACTTTCCATTATTGCTAGCAGCACGACAACTCTCCTATCACCCAGGGTTACAACCTTGAGTCCATCTTTGATTATCTCTCTTTCTACCTTGTGTCTAGGACCTTTCTATGTCCTGCCATTTCTTTCTTTTGTAATGTTTGAAAAGCCAGTTTCTTCTTTTTTGGTTCCTACCACCAAGACCCCAATCTACTTTCTTTTATTTTCTTTTATTTCTGCTCCAACTATTGCAATCTTCCACATTCTTGCCTCCATATCTTTCTTCTTCCATCTCAACTACTAGGTTGCTATAAAGTCTATGTATCTATTGGCAGGCCTAAAACACAGGAAAGAAAACGGCTTAACTTCAACATGAACATATACAAAAGTAAAGCCACTGTTTGTTAAGGTACAAGTGATCATTAACATTTCAAAAAGTCCACTTCTCAGAACTTTAGTCTCTTCAGATATTTTACACACATACATGTACACACACACACAAGCACGCACAATTGTGTGCTCAAATAATCTTGGGAAATGCTGCATACAATATATATAATACCATCTCTTAAACAGTCAACTTAATAACACCTTACTCTTAAGTGTTGAGAAGTCCTGTGGGAACATGAATCTTGTTTAGCATTTATTAAGACAGTGTTTTTCACATTCACTTGACCATGGGATCCTAAACTTTTTGTTTAAGTATGATATGAAGACCATATTTTAGGAAAAGTCATTCCATGTATCGTTTCTGCTTACATTTTGGAACTTTCCTTTGAAAAGGTGAGCAAAATCTGGGATTGCCTGAAAGTAAAAAAGTTAGAATTTCCAACAGCCACCATCATGCCAGGAACCAAAGGAAAACTTTACCTACAAGGATCAGCACTGTTCATGGTTTATGTCTCCTGGTAAGAGGATTTATACAGATTATTTTTACTAGGTATATTTAATTTATACCAGGCTAACATGGAAGCATTCTCACTGCTATCTTCACAGAAATCTCCCTCAGTGATGTTAAATCAAAAAAGGTATTTGCCATCTTCAAATTTCATTGTCAGACTTCCTTCCTGAAGTCTGTATGAAGAAATAAAAACAATAAACTACAAATAAGATGTTAGATACCAAAAGATTAATGTCTTATCTTTTAATGTAAATTCATGTTAGTTTAGGATGGTGTATATTATGCTCGCAACAGCTCACTGTTTGCTGTATACGCTAAAAGAATTTGCCATTGATCAGTCAGTGTATGGCAAACTCTTTATGGAGCTTATTATGTTGAAAGTGTAGCTCTCAGCCACATTATCTGACAAAAGTGTCTATATAAGCAGTCATCCTGAAGTGCTGATTCTGTTATTTGATTTGGGATTAAACAGTCTGTTGCCAGCCATCTGCTTTGCTATGCATGTGTCCTTGAGAGGTTAGATTTCTACTGATATTGCCCCATAACTTTAAGTGGTATTTGAAAGATCAGAATTAGCTTAGACATATGCCACTGAAATTGCTGGCCTTATCCTAGAGGACTGTCCAGACTTTGACACCAGAGTCCAAATCAGAAAAAAAAAAAAAAAGTTTACTTTTGTCACATTGTTGCTGATTCAGAATCCTGCTGCATTTGGCCAAGTGCCATGAGGCTCAAGAGTACTTGCCTGCCAAAGTTTTACAACAGTTCATGCTCCTGAGTATATGAAAGTGTGCACTGGCTGTTCCAGGCATGTCTCCTGATGTCTCCCAAAGAATGCATTCCTCTGGCCTATGCTTGATTACTCTGCAGAAACTCCCGTGGTTTCTGCGATATCAGCAACTTCTGTCACAGAGGCTCTGGAAATACTCTACTGAAAACGTTCATGGATAGTGAGTACAAGTCTTTGCCCATGTATTTGAGATAGAAAAGGGTCGTAGCTCGATTCCAGGTAACGCAAATCAAATAAAAACCTTACTTCATTAAGAATCTGAATATTTCAAGCAGAAGTGGATTTCGTGTGGGTTTCTAGGCATAGGAACAACCATATTTTACTTTAGGAGTGTGTCTGAGTGTGTGCTGAAGTGGGAACTTTTGGAAGTTCCCAGATGTGCACCCCATTAATATTTCTTTCATTTGGAATCTGAGCTCCATTTGTTATTCCACTCCACCTGAATATACAAGGGGATGGGAAGCAAAAAGTGAGGAATATGTCAATTAGGACCATAAATTAACTTAAAAATATTTTTATTGTTCTACATATCACACTGTACTGAATTCCCTCTTGGTTCAAAAGGATAATAGAAATAGGGAATACAGACTAATGAGAATAAATAGAAGTATGAATGGATGAAGCAATGAATCAATGACTATTTGAGTACAAACTATGTGACTGGCACAGTGCTGGGCACTGGAATAAAAGAGTGACCAAGATTAGGGCAAAGGCCCACAAGTAAACAGGAAATTGCAGTGAAGTAAATGCAGTGATTAGAAATGTGCAGTGTTCTATGAGAACTCATGGGAAAGACACTTGGCACATTTTAAAAAAATATTCTCCCAAATTTAGATTACTTGTAAGTAAAGCAACAAGTGAAACATTGTAAGGAGAAGATGAAATATTTGTAATCTTGTTGACCTTAGTAATGAGATTGCTGAGAGTCTATAAAACAAATATTTTACAGACTAGCCTTTCTTTAGCTTTCAAGAAATGGCAGTTGAAAATATTGTTAGGTTGCTTCATAATTTTTATGAGGATAAACACGAGATAAAGTAAACCTGAATTTAATTTTACAAAAGATTCTGTTTCTGCAGATTTTCAGGCTTCCTATTTTCCTAAAACAGAATCTATTCAATGATGCCGATTTTCCAAATTGTATCAGTGGCTAAAAATCTTTAAGACAAAGGTATTGCCTAATTAAAGCAATATTTTCAATTTTAGTGTCCAAATGCCCTTACTTCTTTTAAGTTGAACCCGTTTTTTAGTCAGTTTTATTTGTTTAAATATCTAACTGTACATTTGCATGACTATACATTAATGGATGCTCCATCAGCTATCTTTCAAATAATAGTAACGTGAATACAAAATGTAAAAATAGGGTGAAATTTGTACCTTGTAAATGTTCAGGTTAGATTTGAAATTAGTTTTTTATCTACATTTATCTTTGGTCCATTTTATATGTGTACTTCATTCTGAAAACCCATAAATGCCAAAAATTATTTTTTAAAAAATATTGAATTGTAAAATATTTCAAACATTCAAAACAGTAAGAAAAATAAGAATCCTTACTTCTACAGACACTTCATTCAGATTTAAAAATTGT
Source organism: Pongo pygmaeus (assembly GCF_028885625.2). Classification (NCBI taxonomy): domain Eukaryota; kingdom Metazoa; phylum Chordata; class Mammalia; order Primates; family Hominidae; genus Pongo; species Pongo pygmaeus. Next base: position 63,856,624 of record NC_072384.2, on the reverse strand, counting down.
TCTTGATTTGCTATATTTTCTTGATATGTTCTTCCCCTCAAAAAGAATTAATAAAATTTTGTAGATATAGCTAAATCTCAACCTTAATTTTTTTCCTGGATTCAACCAGCCTCCTTAATTTGGTGAGTATTCAAGCCCACATTTTTAATAACATATATATATATATCTTCAAATAATACAAAGAAATGTTTTGGGCATTTTCAAAATGTACATAAATAGTGCCGTATGGCCCTAATGCTTTAAGAACCTTTTTCTTTATTTATAATATTATTTTGTGAGATTTATCCTTGTTGATGTATTGATGCATTTAGGTGTAGTATTTACAATTTCAATACTGTATTCCATTTATTGATCCTCTGTTTACCCACTTCCGTATTAATGAATAATAAGTTTGTTTCAAATATCATACTATTACAAATGAAATGGTGAAAATCCTTTTCACCTAAGGATCCCTTATTAGTGCATAGGAATTTTTCTAGGATGGGTAAGAGGAAGTAGAATTATTTTCCTAGGTAATGTGCATCTACAAATTTCTTCGGTATTTTCACAATGCTTTCCAACGTAATTTCTTACACACTGTCAGCATTTCTCTGATTACTACTAAAGCTACTTGACTTTCGCTTGTTGGCCATTTGAATTATATCTTTGATGTACCTGTTCATTTACTTTGCTCATGTTCCCACTAGGGTGTTTGTCTATCTTTTTATTTGTAGGGCTTCTATAGATTGTCTATTATACATGTAGACAATAATGTCTCCCAGTCTTCGGCTTGAATTTTAACCTGGTAATAGTGTCCTTGTTTCACACACAAGTGTTTACTAGACATTCCAATTGAAAAAATGCATTAAAAATTCAACCAGTTACATGCTGCTTTAAAGAGACAGAATTAAAATCTCAGAGAAAAAGAAGACAGAAAATAAAAAAAAAGGAAAAGAAATACTAAATAAACACTAGCTAAATACATAGGTATAGCTATGTCCATATCAAATAATGCAATATTCGAGATAAGAAATATCACTAGGGATAAAGAAAAACGGTTCATGATAAAATAATTAATACATCATATATAAATTTTTGATATGAATGTCAAATATGTAAAGCCAAAATGTGTAGATATAAAAGGAGAAAAAAACCAAATCAATAGAATGGGAGAATTTAACATGCTGCTGGGCTGGATTGCTTTGGGGATACTTCTATCTCCTCCTCTATAGCTTGGGTAGAAACATGTGTTTGTTCTTATTTAGTGAGTAGAGTTTTCTCTCTAGTTCTTTTGCAAATTATATATCTTTCGAGGGATTCTGGCTTTACGTGGAAATATCAGCTCCTTTTGCCCTTTTGTCTGTGGCCCTGTCTTACCTCCCTCTGAGGATATTAAACCTCAACTCCTTCATATTTATGGTTCTAATTAAACATTTTCTCCTCTTCTCATTCAAAGCAGTAGCAGCAATAGCTCATGTTCTTATGGTTCTGGATTTCATTCTTGGAATGTAAAGATTTCCTTTTCATTTTTGCAAGCTCAGCTATCAACTACATTTGTTTTGTTTATTTGTCTAGCATTTGTATATATTTGTAACAAGTAGACTTCAACTTTGTGTGATGGTTATAAGTGTGATTTTTTTTTTCCTTTTAAGGCACAAAATGGGGTTACCTTGGCTGAATTTTCTGAGGCTGCGTAGAGTCATGAGACAAGTTATGAACAGTGTGTTCTGAGCAGACATGATGCATGCTGCTTTTTGGGACAAGTGCTGAATCGCTAGTGGGTGATCCTGCAGAGTTCTTTATTCTGTCTGGCACATCAAGGAGCTATGTTCAAGATGGCAGCAGCTTTGTCAGCCTGGGCCTCTTATTAAATACAACGAGCAGAAATCTCTTTGCTGATCTGAGAGGGACATGCAGCACTATTAGGAAATACATCTTTGTTATTACAAGGCATTAAGATTTTGGAGTTTTTATTTGTTTGTTATCACAGCATAATTTAGCCTATCTTGACTATGGTAGTGTGGGAGACCAAAATGTCCTTTCTTCCCCAAAACATCTAAGATTTTTGAGCTGGAAACAATGAAGAAGCGGCAGATGCAGAAAAGCTCCTTGTCCTTCATTTGTTTGCATAATAACAGGACACAATATCCTATCCTTCCCCCTTCCCATTCTACTAGTGGAGCAAAGTTTAACCACTGAAGACAGCTTTGGACCCTTCTCAGTTCAGAGATGATAATCAGAGGAATTTACATTAAGAAGCCTTGCTAACTAACCACGTAACTAGTTACCTTTACTATTTATCTGCCAGTTATTCACCTTCTCCCAAGTTGTTGTGTAGAGACTCAAAATCCTTTTTCTTTGTTTTACCACTTCTCTAAAAATTTACTGTTCTTTGCTGAAGATGCTATGTAAGCTGGAATTTAAAGTCAGCTCTTTGAGAACTATTCATTTTCTGGGTTTCTCCTATGTATACACGGAATATACATGTTAGTAAACTGCTTGTCTTTTTTTTGTTGTTGTTAATTTTTCATTTGTAACAGGGGTCTGTTCCAACTATAACCTATGGGGATTATTTTTCCCCTAAGGTAGGCAAAATAATGTTTCCCCCAGGATTTCCATATCACAAACCCTAGAACTTGTGAATATCTTAAGTTAAATGGCAGAGGGGAATGAAGGTTGCAAATGCAATTAAGATACTAATTAGCCATCCTTAAGATAGAGAGATTATCTTGGCTTATGGGGATGCAATATAATCACAGGGATCTTTCAAAATGGAAGAGTGAAGCAGAAGAGAAGATCAGAGAAGGAGATACAATGATAGAAACAGGGTCAGAGAAATGCTACATTGCTGGAGTGGAAGATGCAGGAAGTGGGCCAGCAGCCAAAGAATGTGGGGAGTCTCTAGAAGCTGGAAAAAGGAAGGAAACATTTTGTTTTGTTTTGTTTTACCTAGAGTCTTCAGAAGGAGTGCAACCTTGCCAACACCTTGATTTTAGTCCAGGGATACCACTGTCAGAATTTTAACATAGAGACCTATAAGATAATATATATTGTGCTGTTTTAAGCCATAAAGTTTGCAATAATTTGTTATAAAATGAAACAAACACAAATACTTTGACCCATATGCTTAATCCTTTAGTACTGCCCTTACAGAAGACAGACAGTTCTTTAGAGAGAATCATATAGCATAGACACCCACAAAAACTTTATTAGGGAATATGTGAGCAACTCTGTCATTTGGGATATGAAGTCAGTCATCACACCATGCACTGTAACCCTAAATGCCTTCACATGGACAGCTACGTGGGCATAGAATACTAGAATTTCAAACGGTTTAATTTAAAACATATTTAATAAATTTTAAATTTTCAAAATATGATTTAGAATTTGAGCTTTATCCAATTTCAAAATAAGATTATAAAATAAATAATAATTCAGACATTTGCCTTTTACTTTCAGTACCCTTGTATACTTTATTTTTGAAAACAAAAAATAATGCTTTATAGTTTTTGCGATTTTTAATTTTTATGGATACATAATAGGTGTTTATATTTATGGAGCATATGGGATATTTTCATACAGGTATACAATGTATAATAATCACATCAGGATAAATGAGGGTGTCTATCAATTCAAGCACTTATCCCTTCTTTGTGTTACAAACAATCCAATTATATTCTTATTTATTTATTTATTTTGAGACGGAGAGTCTTGCACTGTCACCCAGGCTGGAGTGCAATGGCGCGATCTCGGCTCACTGCAACCTCTGCCTCTCGGGTTCAAGCTATTCTCCCACCGCAGCCTCCCGAGTAGCTGGGATTACAGGCATGTGCCACCATGCCCACCTAATTTTTGTATTTTTAGTAGAGACAGCGTTTCACCATGTTGGCCAGGCTGGTCTCGAACTCCTGACCTCAGGTGATCCACCCACCTTGGCCTCCCAAAGTTCCAGGATTATAGGCAGGAGCTACCACCCCCAGCCCAATTATATTCTTTTAGTTATTTTAAACATAAAATTAATATTTTACTATAGTTGCCCTGATGTGCTATCAAATACTAGTTGTTACTGATTCTATTTTTTGTACTGATTAAGCATCCCCACTTCAGACTCCCAAATCCCCACTACCCTTCCCAGCCTCTGGTAACCCTCCTTCTACTATCTACATGAGTTCAATCATTTTAATTTCTATCTCCCACAAATAAGTAAGAACACACGAAGTTTGTTTTTCGGTGCCTGTCTTATTTTACTTAACATAACGACCTCCAGTTCCGACTATGTTGTTGCGAATGACCGGATCTCATTTTTTTAAAGGCTAAATAGTACACCGTTGTGTATATGTACTACATTTTCTTGATGAACACTATTCTTTTTTCTGCCTATCGTGAACATTTTATATAAATGAAATCATAACTTGTGTAGTGTTTTGTGACTGTCTTCTTTCACTTAGCATAGTATTTTGAAAGTTTGTCCATGTTGTATTAGTATTTTATTCCTTTGCATGGATATAGTATATGTTATCTATCTATCCCTCAGTTGTGTTATGCTTTTATTATTGTTATAAGAGTTCTTTATTTTACATACAATTCTTTTGTCAGATACATGATTTGCAAATATCATCTTCAATTCTGTAGTTTGGCTATTCACTTTTTTGATGATGTCTTTTGAAGTAAAAAAAATAATTTTGATGTAGTCTAATTTATTTATTTTTCTTTTGTCATGTGTAATTTTGGATCATATCTCAGAAATTATTGCCTATTCCAAGTTCATCAATATTGAATCCTATCTTTTTTCTGAAAGTTTTATAGCAATATCTCTTACATTTATGTCTGTGATCTATTTTGAGTTAACATATAGTATGAGGTGGGTGTCCCACTCCATTCTTTCACATGTATCTAGTTGTTCTAGCACTATTTATTGACAAGATCATTTTTCCGCTTTGAATTGTCATACCACCTTTGTTGAAAGTTGATTGACTATAAACTGAAATATTTATTATTGGGTTCTCTATTCTATTCCATTAATTTATATGTCTATCCTTATGCTAGTACCACATTATCTTGATTACTGTTGCTTTGAAGTAAGTATGGAAATCAAGAAGTTCCCAATTTTATAATCCTTTTGAAGACTGTTTTGGCCATTCTCTATTTTTTGCATTTCCATATGAATTTCAAGATTATCTTTTCAATTTCTGTAAAAAATTTACCTGAGAGTTTTATAGGAATCCTGTTAAATCAATAGATTAATTTAGGAAACATTACTATCTTAACAATATTAAGTCTTTCAATTCATGATCACAGAATATCTTCCTATTTATCCACGTCTTTAATTTTTTCGGCAATGTTTACATTTTCCAAAAGTTACTTACATCATGTTATTTTTCTCTCCCTTCTTAGTATGGTTATTTCATAAATTACAATACAGCTAGATTTATTTGTCACAGATTGTATTCCATCTTGGGAACCCTCAAATTCTGATTGATTTTATTTAAATTTGCATATAGTAAAGATCACGTTTCTGTGGGTTTTGACAACTTCACAGTCAGGTGTTTTACTCAGTGCCATAGAGAACAAGTTAATGGCAGTAAAAGTTCCAGTTGAAAGCCCCTTGTATTCAATACCTCCTCTATCCTCAAACCCTGACCAACACTGATATTTTTCTATCTTCATAATTTTATCTTGTTTTATAACGTCCTATAAATGGTATTATGCAATATGTGGTCTATTGCATCTAGCTTTTTTTATTTAGAAAAATGCATTTAAGATTCATCTATATTGTTGCATCAATCCATAGCTTCTTTAATTTTATTGATGAGTAGTTTTATGTTGTATAAATATGTCACAGTTTGTTTATCCATTCACCTACCAAAGGAAATTTTGTTAATGTCTAGTTTTTCATAATTATGAATAATGATGCTATAAATATTCACATACATAATTTTATGTGAAACCAAGTTTTCCATTCACTTGGGTAAATATCTGGGAGTGTGATTTTTGGGCTATATGGTAAGTATATGTTTAAATTTATTAAAAAATTCACCAAATTATTTTCTAAAGTAGCTGTACCATGTCACATTCTCATTAACAATAAATAAAAGTTCCTGTAGCTCTGCAATCTTGCCAAGATTTGGTATTGCTTCTTTCTGTTTGTTTGTTTATCATTCTAATAGATATGTAATGATATTTCATTGTGGTTTGGGTTTGCATTTTGTAAATGACAAGTATACAGAGTATTTTTTTTCTTATTTCCTATCCAAATATCTTTGGCAGAACATCAGTTCAAATTTTTCTGGTGGCTTAAAAATTGTATTGAGATATAATCATATACCATAAAACTCACCTATTTAAAATGTACAACTTAATGTTTTTGCATATTCAGTTATGAAATTACCTACACAATTTACTGTCATACTAAAAAGAAACCTAATATCTTTTGGCAGTCACCCACCAATTCTCCTGAGCTTCCCAGCCCTACACAGCCATTTATCTGCTTTTTGCCTCTATTGATTTGTATATTATGACATTTCATTTAAATGAAATCACATAATATGTGATCTTTTGTGATTGTCTTCTTTCACTTAGCATAACATTTTAAAAGTTCATATATATTGTAACACATATCAATAACGCATTTTTTTGCTGTCAAATAATATTCCATTATATTGATTTGCATTTAATAGACAGCTAACTATGTTGACTTTGTTTTCCTACGTATTGGCCATTTGTATATCTTCTTTCAATGAATGTCTGTTCAGACCCTTTGCTCATTTAAAAAATTGGGTTGTCTTTTTTATTGTTGAATTGCAAGAGCTCTTTATTTATTTTACATATAAGTCTTTGGCAGATATATGATTTACAAATATCTTCTCTCATTCTGTGTTTTGTCTTTTCACTTTCCTGACAGTGTTTGTTAAAGAAAAAATGCCTCAAAGTTGGATGAATTCCAATGTATTTATTTATTTTTTGTTGCTTATCCTTTTAATGTCATGTTTAAGAAACCATTGTCTACTCCAAGGTCATGATGATTTAGGCCTATGTTTTCTAACAAATATGCTATAGTTTCAGCTCTTACATTTATGTCTATGATTTAAGTTATTTTATATGGAATTTTGTATTATTCTGCATATTCATCATTCTTTTGGATATCCTGTTGTCCCAGCCCTATTGATTGAAAAGACTTTTTTTCTGCATTGAAATGTCTTGGCACCCCTGCTGAAATCAATTGACTATAAATGTTAGGGTTGATTTTGGATTCTCAATGCCATTTTATTGATGTCTTCTTACACTGTACTACAATGTACTATATCCTTCTCTTACTGGCTTACTATACTGTCTTGATTACCATATCTTGTAGTACATTATGAAATCAAGAAGGGTGATTCCTCTAACTTTATTCTTCTTTTTGAAGACAGTTCTGGCTACTCTGAGTCCCTGGCATTTACATATGAATTTTAGCATGAGCTTGTCAGTTTGCTTGTCAGCTTGCAACAAGCAAACTGAGATTTTGATAGGAATTTTGTTGAATCTGAAGATAAATTTGGGGAATATTTACATTTTGATGATTTTAAATCTTTTGAATGGATGAAGATACCATGTCTTTCCATTTATTTAGGTCTTTAATAAAACCTTGTTTTGTAGTTTTTAGATCCTAAGTTTTGGAGGTATTATAAAACTGTATTGTAACTTTTATTATGTTTGATGCTATTATAAATGTGAATTTAATTTTTTGATTATGACTTGCTACTGTAAATAAATATATTGAATTTTTATGTTTATTTTGTACCCTGAAATTTGTTGAACTCATTTATGACTTCTCATAGCTTTTTAGAAGATTGCTTAGGATTTTTTATCTGTAAAATTATATAACATACAAATATAGTTTTACTTCTTTTTCAATTTGAATGTTTTAATTACATTTTCATGTCTAATTACCATGTTTAGAACTGCCAGAAAAATATTGAATAAAAATGTTGAAAGCAGACATTCTTGTCTATTCACAATACTGAGGAAAACAGTATTACAATTTACAGCGCCATTTATAATGTTGTCTGTAAGGTTTTTGTAGATGTTCATCAGCATGTTTAGGAAATTCTATTTCCGGTTTGTTGAGTGCCTTTATTGTGAAGGAATGTTGGATTTTATAAAATGCTTTTTTTAACATTGTCTTAGTCCATTTTCTGTTGCTATAACATAATACCATTGACTTGGTAATTTATAAAGACAAAAAATGTATTTCTTACAATTCTGAAGGCTGAGAAGTCCAAGGTTGAGGGGCCACATCTGGAAGACTTCATGAGGTAAGAGAGAAAAAGCATGAGTTTCAGCTTTCTTCCTCTTCTTAAAAAGCCTTCAGGAGGAGGAGCCAAGATGGCCGAATAGGAACAGCTCCGGTCTACAGCTCCCAGCGCGAGCGATGCAGAAGACGGGTGATTTCTGCATTTCCATCTGAGGTACCGTGTTCATCTCACTAGGGAGTGCCAGACAGTGGGCGCAGGTCAGTGGGTGAGCGCACCGTGCGCCAGCCGAAGCAGGGGCGAGGCATTGCCTCACTCGGGAAGCGCAAGGGGTCAGGGAGTTCCCCTTCCAGGGGTGACGGACGGCACCTGGAAAATCGGGCCACTCCCACCCGAATACTGTGCTTTTCTGACGGGCTTAGGAAACGGTGCCCCAGGAGAGTATAGCCCGCACCTGGCTCAGAGGGTCCTACGCCCACGGAGTCTCCCTGATTGCTAGCACAGCAGTCTGAGATCAAACAGCAAGTCGGCAGCGAGGCTGGGGGAGGGGCGCCCGCAATTGCCCAGGCTCGCTTAGGTAAACAAAGCAGCCTGGAAGCTTGAACTGGGTGGAGCCCACCACAGCTCAAGGAGGCCTGCCTGCCTCTGTAGGCTCCACCTCTGGGGGCAGGACACAGACAAACAAAAAGACAGCAGTAACCTCTGCAGACTTAAATGTCCCTGTCTGACAGCTGTGAGGAGAGCAGTGGTTCTCCCAGCACGCAGCTGGAGATCTGAGAACGGGCTGACTGCCTCCTCAAGTGGGTCCCTGACCCCTGACCCCCGAGCAGCCTAACTGGGAGGCACCCCCCAGCAGGGGCAGACTGACACCTCACACGGCCGGCCAGGTACTCCAACAGACCTGCAGCTGAGGGTTCTGTCTGTTAGAAGGAAAACTAACAGAAAGGACATCCACACCAAAAACCCATCTGTACATCACCATCATCAAAGACCAAAAGTAGATAAAACCACAAAGATGGGGAAAAAACAGAGCAGAAAAACTGGAAACTCTAAAAAGCAGAGTACCTCTCCTCCTCCAAAGGAACGCAGTTCCTCACCAGCAACGGAACAAAGCTGAACGGAGAATGACTTTGACGAGCTGAGAGAAGAAGGCTTCAGACGATCAAATTACTCTGAGCTACGGGAGGATATTCAAACCAAAGGCAAAGAAGTTGAAAACTTTGAAAAAAATTTAGAAGAATGTATAACTAGAATAACCAATACAGAGAAGTGCTTAAAGGAGCTGATGGAGCTGAAAACCAAGGCTCGAGAACTACGTGAAGAATGCAGAAGCCTCAGGAGCCGATGCGATCAAATGGAAGAAAGGGTATCAGCCCTGGAAGATGAAATGAATGAAATGAAGCGAGAAGGGAAGTTTAGAGAAAAAAGAATAAAAAGAAACGAGCAAAGCCTCCAAGAAATGTGGGACTATGTGAAAAGACCAAATCTACGTCTGATTGGTGTACCTGAAAGTGACGGGGAGAATGGAAACAAGTTGGAAAACACTCTGCAGGATATTATCCAGGAGAACTTCCCCAATCTAGCAAGGCAGGCCAACATTCAGATTCAGGAAATACAGAGAACGCCACAAAGATACTCCTCGAGAAGAGCAACTCCAAGACACATAATTGTCAGATTCACCAAAGTTGAAATGAAGGAAAAAATGTTAAGGGCAGCCAGAGAGAAAGGTCGGGTTACCATCAAAGGGAAGCCCATCAGACTAACAGCGGATCTCTCGGCAGAAACCCTACAAGCCAGAAGAGAGTGGGGGCCAATATTCAACATTCTTAAAGAAAAGAATTTTCAACCCAGAATTTCATATCCTGCCAAACTAAGCTTCATAAGTGAAGGAGAAATAAAATACTTTACAGACAAGCAAATGCTGAGAGATTTTGTCACCACCAGGCCTGCCCTAAAAGAGCTCCTGAAGGAAGTGCTAAACATGGAAAGGCACAACCGGTACCAGCCACTGCAAAATCATACCGAAATGTAAAGACCATCGAGACTAGGAAGAGACTGCATCAACTAATGAGCAAAATATCCAGCTAACATCATAATGACAGGATCAAATTCACACATAATAATATTAGCTTTAAATGTAAATGGACTAAATGCTCCAATTAAAAGACACAGACTGGCAAACTGGATAAAGACTCAAGACCCATCAGTGTGCTGTATTCAGGAAACCCATCTCACGTGCAGAGACACACATAGGCTCAAAATAAAAGGATGGAGGAAGATCTACCAAGCAAATGGAAAACAAAAAAAGGCAGGGGTTGCAATCCTAGTCTCTGATAAAACAGACTTTAAACCAACAAAGATCAAAAGAGACAAAGAAGGCCATTACATAATGGTAAAGGGATTAATTCAACAAGAAGAGCTAACTGTCCTAAATATATATGCACCCAATACAGGAGCACCCAGATTCATAAAGCAAGTCCTGAGTGACCTACAAAGAGACTTAGACTCCCACACATTAATAATGGGAGACTTTAACACCCCACTATCAACATTAGACAGATCAACGAGACAGAAAGTCAACAAGGATACCCAGGAATTGAACTCAGCTCTGCACCAAGCAGACCTAATAGACATCTACAGAACTCTCCACCCCAAATCAACAGAATATACATTTTTTTCAGCACCACACCACACCTATTCCAAAATTGACCATATACTTGGAAGTAAAGCTCTCCTCAATAAATGTAAAAGAACAGAAATTGTAACAAACTGTCTCTCAGATCACAGTGCAATCAAGCTAGAACTCAGTATTAAGAATCTCACTCAAAACCGCTCAACTACGTGGAAACTGAACAACCTGCTCCTGAATGACTACTGGGTACATAACGAAATGAAGGCAGAAATAAAGATGTTCTTTGAAACCAACGAGAACCAAGACACAACATATCAGAATCTCTGGGATGCATTCAAAGTAGTGTGTAGAGGGAAATTTATAGCACTAAATGCCCACAAGAGAAAGCAGGAAAGATCCAAAATTGACACCCTAACATCACAATTAAAAGAACTAGAAAAGCAAGAGCAAACACATTCAAAAGCTAGCAGAAGGCAAGAAATAACTAAAATCAGAGCAGAACTGAAGGAAATAGAGACACAAAAAACCCTTCAAAAAATCAATGAATCCAGGAGCTGGTTTTTTGAAAGGATCAACAAAATTGATAGACCGCTAGCAAGATTAATAAAGAAAAAAAGAGAGAAGAATCAAATAGATGCAATAAAAAATGATAAAGGGGATATCACCACCGATCCCACAGAAATACAAACTACCATCAGAGAATATTACAAACACCTCTATGCAAATAAACTAGAAAATCTAGAAGAAATGGATAAATTCCTCAACACATACACCCTCCCAAGACTAAACCAGGAAGAAGTTGAATCCCTGAATAGACCAATAACAGGAGCTGAAATTGTGGCAATAATCAATAGCTTACCAACCAAAAAAAGTCCAGGTCCAGATGGATTCACGGCCGAATTCTACCAGAGGTACAAGGAGGAGCTGGTACCATTCCTTCTGAAACTATTCCAATCAATAGAAAAAGAGGGAATCCTCCCTAACTCATTTTATGAGGCCAGCATCATCCTGATACCAAAGCCTGGGAGAGACACAACAAAAAAAGAGAATTTTAGACCAATATCCTTGATGAACATTGATGCAAAAATCCTCAATAAAATACTGGCAAACAGAATCCAGCAGCACATCAAAAAGCTTATCCACCATGATCAAGTGGGCTTCATCCCTGGGATGCAAGGCTGGTTCAATATACGCAAATCAATAAATGTAATCCAGCATATAAATAGAACCAGAGACAAAAACCACATGATTATCTCAATAGATGCAGAAAAGGCCTTTGACAAAATTCAACAACCCTTCATGCTAAAAACTCTCAATAAATTAGGAATTGATGGGACATATCTCAAAATAATAAGAGCTATTTATGACAAACCCACAGCCAATATCATACTGAATGGGCAAAAACTGGAAGCATTCCCTTTGAAAACTGGCACAAGACAGGGATGCCCTCTCTCACCACTTCTATTCAACATAGTGTTGGAAGTTCTGGCCAGGGCAATTAGGCAGGAGAAGGAAATCAAGGGTATTCAATTAGGAAAAGAGGAAGTCAAATTGTCCCTGTTTGCAGATGACATGATAGTATATCTAGAAAACCCCATTGTCTCAGCCCAAAATCTCCTTAAGCTGATAAGCAACTTCAGCAAAGTCTCAGGATACAAAATCAATGTGCAAAAATCACAAGCATTCTTATACATCAATAACAGACAAACAGAGAGCCAAATCATGAGTGAACTCCCATTCACAATTGCTTCAAAGAGAATAAAATACCTAGGAATCCAACTTACAAGGGATGTGAAAGACCTCTTCAAGGAGAACTACAAACCACTGCTCAAGGAAATAAAAGAGGATACAAACAAATGGAAGAACATTCCATGCTCATGGGTAGGAAGAATCAATATCATGAAAATGGCCATCCTTCCCAAGGTAATTTACAGATTCAATGCCATCCCCATCAAGCTACCAATGACTTTCTTCACAGAATTGGAAAAAACTACTTTAAAGTTCATATGGAACCAAAACAGAGCCTGCATCGCCAAGTCAATCCTAAGGCAAAAGAACAAAGCTGGAGGCATCACACTACCTGACTTCAAACTATACTACAAGGCTACAGTAACCAAAACAGCATGGTACTGGTACCAAAACAGAGATATAGATCAATGGAACAGAACAGAGCCCTCAGAAGTAATGCCACATATGTACAAGTATCTGATCTTTGACAAACCTGACAAAAACAAGAAATGGGGAAAGGATTCCCTATTTAATAAATGGTGCTGGGAAAACTGGCTAGCCATATGTAGAAAGCTGAAACTGGATCCCTTCCTTACACCTTATACAAAAATCAATTCAAGATGGATTAAAGACTTAAATGTTAGACCTAAAACCATAAAAACCCTAGAAGAAAACCTAGGCATTACCATTCAGGACATAGGCATGGGCAAGGACTTCATGTCTAAAACACCAAAAGCAATGGCAACAAAAGCCAAAATTGACAAATGGGATCTAATTAAACTCAAGAGCTTCTGCACAGCAAAAGAAACTACCATCAGAGTGAACAGGCAACCTACAAAATGGGAGAACATTTTCGCAACCTACTCATCTGACAAAGGGCTAATATCCAGAATCTACAATGAACTCCAACAAATTTACAAGAAAAAAACAAACAACCCCATCAAAAAGTGGGCGAAGGACATGAACAGACACTTCTCAAAAGAAGACATTTATGCAGCCAAAAGACACATGAAAAAATGCTCACCATCACTGGCCATCAGAGAAATGCAAATCAAAACCACAATGAGATACCATCTCACACCAGTTAGAATGGCAATCATTAAAAAGTCAGGAAACAACAGGTGCTGGAGAGGATGTGGAGAAATAGGAACACTTTTACACTGTTGGTGGGACTGTAAACTAGTTCAACCCTTGTGGAAGTCAGTGTGGCGATTCCTCAGGGATCTAGAACTAGAAATTCCATTCGACCCAGCCATCCCATTACTGGGTATATACCCAAAGGACTATAAATCATGCTGCTATAAAGACACATGCACACGTATGTTTATTGCGGCATTATTCACAATAGCAAAGACTTGGAACCAACCCAAATGTCCAACAATGATAGACTGGATTAAGAAAATGTGGCACATATACACCATGGAATACTATGCAGCCATAAAAAATGATGAGTTCATGTCCTTTGTAGGGACATGGATGAAATTGGAAATCATCATTCTCAGTAAACTATCGCAAGAACAAAAAACCAAACACCGCATATTCTCACTCATAGGTGGGAATTGAACAATGAGAACACATGGACACAGGAAGGGGAACATCACACTCTGGGGACTGTTGTGGGGTGGGGGGAGGGGGGAGGGATAGCATTGGGAGATATACCTAATGCTAGATGACGAGTTGGTGGGTGCAGCGCACCAGCATGGCACATGTATACATATGTAACTTACCTGCACATTGCGCACATGTACCATAAAACCTAAAGTATAATAATAATAATAATAATAAAAGAAAAAAAAAAAAAGCCTTCAGTCCCACTATAGAGATCCAATCCTGATTACCTTATCTAATCCTAATTACCTCCCTAAGGTCCCATCCTCTAATCAACATACGAATTGGGGGATCAAGTTTTCAAAACATGAGATGGGAGGTACACATTCTAGCCATGCATGCATTTGAGATGATCATGAGGCTTTGTCTTTTCTTCTGTTATATGGTATATTACATGAGTTGATTTTCTGATGTTAAACTAACCTTGCATTACTGAAATAAATCCCACTTGGTCTGGTGTGTAATCCTTTGTATATATTGCTGAATTCAGTTTGCTAGTATTTTTTTGAGGGATTTTGTGCTCACATTCGCAAGAAATATTGGTCTATAATTTTGCTCTCTTGTTATGAGTTTGTACAGTTATTGGCGTCCTAATGTCTTATATTCCTCTGAGGGTCTGTTTTACACTGTTCTCTCTCTTCCTCAGATTACATAATCTTTACTGACCTACCTTTAACCTTGTTACTCTTTCTCTTGAAAGCTCAAATATTCTGTTGGGACTCTGTATTCAATTTTTCATTTCAGTTATTGTGCCTTTAACTGTAGAATTTCCATTTTCTTTTCTTAAAAAATAGTTTCTATGTCTTTATAGATATTATCTATTTGCTAAGACATTGTCATCATACTTTACTTCTTTAGGTAGGTTTTCCATTTTCTTTTTTTAACATGTTTACAATGATCGCATTGAGGTCTTTGTTAAATCTAACATCCAGGCCATCTTATAGGTAATTTCTTTCCCCTGCTATATATTTCTAGTGTTTAAATTGTATTTTTCTATACTTTTTGTGTGCATGTCTTTAATTTTTTTGTGAAGGCTGAATATTTACAATGATATATTGTGGCAAGATTGGATACTTATTCTTATCCAGCCACTCAGGCCATCGTTGTTACTTGCTTATTTATTTGTTTAGTTACTTGGCCAGTCTATTTTAGTAATGTCTATTTCTCTTACATTGTGAAACTTCTGATGTTACTTCTTGGCCATATGTACATTTATCCTGGGAGCATCCCTAATCACTAAATTGAGATTTTGCCTTTGTTGATTTTATACCTACCAGTTAAACTCCACTAATTACCCATTGATTTCTCTGTTGTTTTCAACAGTGTCCTAGTGCTTAAATTGCTCCATAGTCTGATCTAAATCTCCTGATCTAAACCTCAGGAGAGCTCTTAGCTTTCTCTTTCCTTGGTTCTCTCTGGTAAATTAACTGGCCTGTGGTTTAGTTTGTTGCTCTCATAAAGCTAACATCTTCCTAATTGCTCATTACTCCATATTCAGTTTTTGAGAAATTTGAATTTTCCCACACTCTATTTCAAATAAGGTTAGTTGTTTGGTGAGAGCTTTGGAGCTCTTTGTTTTTGTGTACAGCGTCTCCTCTTAATAAAAATCTCTCAGCAACTCTTGGCCCACACCTCCTGGGGAGATATTGTAATCCTTGAGTTAAACCTGCGGGGAGGAGATCTCTGTGTTCATTGCTGGACATTCCCAGAGTTAAATTTTGGTCATGCTGAGTTGGGAGTTGGAGGCAAGAAGTGGGTCATAGTTCATGTACAACAGACTTTTGCTGTTCTTATTAAGTTTTAGCAAAATTTCCTTGAACAAATGTTTCTTCATTTGCTATGTACCCCATGACAACCTCCAGAGAATTTAAATGATTGTTTCTAAATACTTTTTACCAGTTTTGCTTATTTCACTGGGAAGTGAGTCTATAGAGCTTCTTGTCTTGCCATTCTGGAAATGTATTTGTGTTTCCATTCAAATCTATTACCCAGTGTTTTAATTGGGTGTTTCTAAATTATTACTGAGCTTTAGAAGTTCTTTGTATATTCTGGATAAAAATCCTTTGTCATATATCTGATTTGAGAATATTTCTACCAAGCTATGGCTTGTCTTTTCATTCTCTTAACAGAATATGACTTCTAATTTGATAATCAGTTAATCAATTATTTTATTGATCATGGTTTTTGATGTTTTTTGTATCAGAAACCTCATCAATCAAGATCATGCAGGTTATCAGGTTTTCTTCTAGATGTTTTATAGTTTTACATTGTGTAAATTTTTTAATGAGATGTAAGGCTATGTGTCAAGATTTATTTTATTTTACGTATGAAGGTCCAATTGCTTCAGCACCATTCACTGAAATGATAAAACTTTGAATTACCTTTGTACTTTTTTTTTTTTTTTTTTTTTTTGAGACGGAGTTTCGCTCTTGTTGCCCAGGCTGGAGTGCAATGGCATGGTCTCAGCTCACTGAAACTTCCACCTCCCAGGTAGAAGCGATTCTCCTGCCTCAGCCTCCCTAGTAGCTGGGATTACAGGCGCTTGCCACCACACCCAGCTAAACTTTTTGCATTTTTAGTAGAGACGGAGTTTCACCATATTGGCCAGGCTAGTCTCAAACTCCTGACCTCAAGTGATTCACCAGCCTTGGCCTCCTAAAGTGCTGGGATTACAGGCATGAGCCACTGCACCTGGCCACCTTTGTACTTTTTCATGTCAGTTAACTTCATTAGTGTGTTTGTTTCTGAGCTCTGCGTTATATATACCAAGGATGTATGTTTCTATCCTTTCCCAATATCATACCATTTAAAATTCCTAGTAAGTTTGTAGTAAGTTTTGAAAGTGGATAATGTGAAACCTTTTAATGGATTTTTCTATATCACATTAATTTTGTCTACTCCAATACCTTTGTTTTTCCAAATACATTTTACAATCAGTTTGTTGATACCTGTGAAATACTTGCTGTGATTTTGATTGGTGTTGCTTTGACTATGTAGATCAAATTGGGGATACGTAACATTTTAACAACATTGAATCTTTTAATAGAAGAAAATAATATATTTCTCCATGTATTTAGATATTCATTGTTTTTTTCCATCTGTGTTTTGTAGTTTTTAGCATACAGATTATGCATGTATTTGGTTATGTTTGTATATAAGTGCTTACTTTTTTGTTGCTACTACATATGGTATAGTTTTTCCTTCAAATTCCAAATGTTCATTGCTGATATATAGGAACATGATTAACTGTTATGTACTTGTATACTGAGACCTTGCTGAACTTATTCATTTGTTGTAAGAACTGTTGGGAATGTAGATTTTCTTAGATTTTTAAATATGATTTCTAGATTGTGTAATTGGTGATATTGCTATATAGAATGTAAATTTTAAAAATTGTTTTTGTTTTTAAATCAGAGTAATAAAAACTGGGGAATAATTGGGTGTGAGATACCCTTTTGGATATGCATGTAGACAATTTCAATGCACATTGAATATCTTGGTCTAGAACTCATCAAGGACAAGTGATTGGGATGACGTTTTATGGACCAATCAACATAGAGATGCTAACTAAAATCATGGGCATGAGTGAGATCATCTACAGTGTGTGAAGGGTATTAGAAAAAGTCAGAAATAAACACTGTTGAAGAGAATGTATATAGTTTTCTCTCATTTTTTTCTTTCTATTTATACAACTGCTTAATATTGGAAAAGGGATAGCAGAACAGAATTACTCTCTACTGTCTTTCAGTATCTGCTCCTGGTAATAAGAAAGTATGCAGAAAAGAACATAGCAGGCCTGAGATTTCTATCCTTAGGAAGTCCTCCTTACGAGGATAGCCCAGCTGGCATTCCAGAACTTGGATTTGGGAGTGTTTCCACCATTTCCTGATAAGAATAACTCATTGTACCTAAACTGTTTGTACAAACAATGTGCTTTAAGTTGAATACCTGATTTCCATCTGGGAATCTGGAATTTTGGCACATGCTAGGCAGAGGGTGCCTATATGACCAACCCTCAGCAAAAATTCTGGACACGGAGTCTTTAATTAGATCCTTTGATAGACAGCATTTCACACATGTTGTCATATCTTGTTGCTAATGTAATTGAGTGAATCCTGTGTGACTCCCCTGGGAAAGGATTCGTGGAAGCTTGCTCCTGGTTACTGGATTTACTGGTTACTGCTTCTGGATTTACCTCATGAGTCTTTCCTATTGCTCATTTTGCTTTTTATCCTTTGATGTAATAAATCATAGCCATGAGTATGACTATATGCTAAGTCCTGTGAATTGAATTATGAAACTCAGGAGAGAGAGGATTGGGAGGCCCAGGATACAGGAGGCTTTTATCATTTAATTACCATGTATACATACATACTATGTATCATTTTCCTTAGTGGCTTTTAGAATTTTTACCTTATGCTTGGGTCTACAATTTTGTTATGATGCAACTACATTTGACTTTTTTCTTAATTGACTTTATCACTTGATGTAACATTTCAACTGGAGAACACATGAGTCTTTTGATGTTGGCTATTTCTCTGCCAGTCTCTCTTTAAATATTGCTTCTCTGCTATTTTAATAGATGGATTCCAGCCTTCTGTGCCATTTATGTGTTTCATAATTTCTGTCTATTTTACTACCTCTTTATCTCTGTGTGCTTTATTCTGAAAGATTTCCATCATTCTTTCTTAATTTACTATTTCATTTTTTTAATACTTCAAGTTTTGGGATACATGTGCAGAACTTGTAGGTTTGTTACATAGATATACACGTGCCATGGTGGATTGCTGCACCCATCAACCTGTCATCTACATTAGGAATTTCTTCTAATGCTATCCCTCACCTAGCCACCCACCCCCCAACAGGCTCCTGCGTGTGATGTTTCCCTCCCTGTGTCCATGTGTTCTCATTGTTCAACTCCCACTTATGAATGAGAACATGTGGTGTTTCATTGTCTGTTCCTGTGTTAGTTTGCTGAGAATGATGGTTTCCAGCTTCATCCACGTCCCTGCAAAGGACATGAACTTATCCTTTTTTATGGCTGCATAGTATTCCATGGTGTATATGTGCCACATTTTCTTTATCCAGTCTATCATTGATGGGCATTTGGGTTGGTTCCAAGTCTTTGCTATTGTGAATAGTGCTGCAATAAACATACATGTGCATGTGTCTTTATAGCAGAATGATTTATAATCCTTTGGATGTATACCCAGTAATGGGATTGCTGGGTCAAATGGCATTTCTGGTTTTAGATCCTTGAGGATTGCCACACTGTCTTCCACAGTGGTTGAACTATTTAACACTCCCACCAACAGTGTAAAAGCGTTCCTATTTCTCCACATCCTCTGCAGCATCTGTTGTTGTCTGACTTTTTAATGATTGCCCTTCTAACTGGCATGAGATGGTATCTCATTGTGATTTTGATTTGCATTTCCCTAATGACCAGTAATGATGAGCTTTTTTTCATATGTTTGTTGGCTACATAAATGTCTTCTTTTGAGAAGTTTCTGTTCATATCCTTTGCCCACTTTTAATAGGGTTGTTTGTTTTTTTCTTGTAAATTTGTAGCTCCTTGTAGATTCTGGATATTAGTCCTTTGTCAGATTGATAGATTGCAAAATTTTTCTCCCATTCTGTAGCTTGCCTGTTCACACTGATGACAGTTTCTTTAGCTCTGCAGAAGCTCTTTAGTTTACTTAGATCCCTTTGTCAATTTTGGCTTTTGTTGCCATTGCTTTTGTTGATTTAGTCATGAAGTCTTTGCACATGCCTATGTCCTGAATGGTATTGCCTAGGTTTTCTTCTAGGCTTTTTATGGTTTTAGGTCTTACATTTTAGTCTTTGATCCGTCTTGAGTTAATTTTTGTATGAGGTGTAAGGAAAGGGTCCAGCTTCAGTTTTCTGCATATAGTTAGCCAGTTTTCCCAACACCATTTATTAGGGAACTCTTTTTCCTCATTGCTTGTTTTTGTCAGGTTTGTCAAAGATCAGATGGTTGCAGATGTGTGGCGTTACTTCTGAGGCCTCTCTTAGGTTCCATTGGTCTATATATCTGTTTTGGTAAAAGTAGCATGCTGTTTTGGTTACTATGGCCTTGTAGTATATTTTGAAGTAAGGTAGTGTGATGACTCCAGCTTTGTTCTTTTTGCTTAGGATTATCTTGGCTATATGGACTCTTTTTTGGTTCTATATGAAATTTAAAGTAGTTTTTTCTAATTCTGTGAAGAAAGTCAATGGCAGCTTGATAGGGACAGCATTGAGTCTATAAATTACTTTGGACAGTATGGCCATTTTCACAATATTCTTTCTTCATATCCATGAGCTTGGAATGTTTTTCCATTTGTTTGTGTCCTTTCTTATTTCCTTGAGTAGTGGTTTGTAGTTCTCCTTGAAGAAGTCCTTCACATCCCTTGTAAATTTTATTCCTAGGTATTTTATTCTCTTTGTAGCAATTGTGAATGGGAGTTCTCTCATGATTTTGCTCTGTTTGTCTATTATTGGTGTATAGGAATGCTTATGATTTTTGCACATTGATTTTGTATCCTGAGACTTTACTGAAGTTGCTTATCAGCTTAAGGAGATTTTGGGCTGATATGATGGGGTTTTCTACAAATACAATCATGTCATCTGCAAACAGAGACAATTTGACTTCCTCTCTTCCTATTTGAATACACTTTCTTTCTTTCTCTTGACTGATGGCCCTGGCCAGAACTTCCAACACTATGTTGAATAAGAGTGGTGAGAGAGGGCATCCTTGTCTTGTGCCGGTTTTCAAAGAAAATGCTTCCAGCTTTTGCTCATTTAGTATGATATTGGCTGTGGGTTTGCTATAAATAGTTCTTATTATGTTGAGATATGTTCCATCAATACCTAGTTTATTAAGAGTTTTTAGCGTGGAGGGGTGTTGAATTATATTGAAGGCCTTTTCTGCATCTTTTGAGATAATCATGTGGTTTTTGTCTTTTGTTCTGTTTAAGTGACAGATTATATTTATTGATTTGTGTATGTTGAACCAGCCTTTCATCCTAGGGATGAAGCCAACTTGATCGTAGTGGATAAGCTTTTTGATGTGCTGCTGGATTTGATTTGGCAGTATTTTCTTGAGGATTTTCATATCAATGTTCATCAGAGGTATTGGCCTGAAATTTTCTTTTTTTGTTATGTCTCTGCCAGGTTTTGGTATCAGGATGATGCTGACCTCATAAAATGAGTTAGGGAGGAGTGCCTCTTTTTCTATTGCTTGGGATAGTTTCAGAAGCAAGGGTACCAGGTCCTCTTTGTACCTCTGGTAGAATTCAGCTGTGAATCCATCTAGTTCTGCGCTTTTTTTGGTTGGTAGGCTATTAATTACTGCCTCAATTTCAGAGCTTGTTATTGGTCTATTCAGGGATTCGACTTCTTCCTGGTTTAGTTTTGGGAGGGTTTATGTGTCTAGGAATTTATCCATTTCTTCTAGATTTTCTAGTTTACTTGTGCAGAGGTGTTTATAGTATTCCCTGATGGTAGTTTGTATTTCTGTGGGATCAGTGGTGATATCCCCTTTATCATTTATTATTGTGTCTATTTGATTCTTCTCTCTATTCTTATTTAATAGTCTGGCTAGTGGTCTATATATTTTGTTAATCTTTTCAAAAAACCAGCTCCTGGATTCATTAATTTTTTGAAGGGTTTTTTGTGTCTCTCCTTCAGTTCTGCTCTAATCTTAGTTATTTATTGTCTTCTGCTAGATTTGAAATTGTTTGCTCTTGTTTCTCTAGTTCTTTTCATTGTGATGTTAATTTTAGATCTTTCCTGCTTTCTCCTGTGGGCATTTAGTGCTATAAATTTCCCTCTAAACACTGCTTTAGCTGTGTCCCAGAGTTTCTGGTACATTGTGTCTTTGTTCTCATTGGTTTCAAAGAACTTATTTATTTCTGCCTTTATTTCGTTATTTACCCAGCAGTCATTCAGGAGCAGGTTGTTCAATTTCCATGTAGTTGTGCAGTTTTGAGTGAGTTTCTTAATCCTGAGTTCTAATTTGATTGCACTGTGGTCTGAGAGACTGTTTTTTATTATTGCCATTCTTTTGCATTTGCTGAGGAGTGTTTTACTTCCAATTATGTGGTCAATTTTAGAATAAGTGCAATGAGGTGCTAAGAATAATGTATATTCTGTTGATTTGGGTGGTGAGTTCTGTAGATGTTTATTAGGTCCTCTTGGTCCAGTGCTGAGTTCAAGTCTTGAATATCATTGTTATTTTCTGTCTCATTAATCTCTCTAAGATTGACAATGGGGTGTTAAAGTCACCCACTATTATTGTAGTGGGAATCTAAATCTCTCTGTAGGTTTTATTCAGTTGTGCCCTGATATGTTTGGCTCTGTGTCTCCACTCAAATCTCATCTCAAATTGTAACCCCCACTTGTTGAGGGAGGGATCTGGTGGGAAGTGATTGAATCATGGGAGTGGTTTCCCTCATGCTGTTCTCATGACGGCAAGTGACTTCTCATGAGATCTGATGGTTTAAAACTGTGACACATCCCTACTTGCTCTCTCTCTCTCTCTCCTGCCACCATGTAAGACATGCCTTGATTCCCTTTCACCTTCGGCCATGATTGTAAGTTTCCCCAGGCCTCTCCAGTCATGCAGAACTGTGAGTCAATTAAACTTCTTTTCATCATAAATTACACAGTCTCGGGTAGTTCTTTATAGCAGTGTGAAAATGGAATAATAGATGGCCCATCTACTATTTGGTCACATCTACAGACTTTTAAAATAAAAAATGACTATGTCTTTTATTAACTAAGACTCTTACTTTTTTTTCTGTATCCTTACTTTACTGCATAGCTTCTTATTTCTGGTACATGGGTGCCATTCCTTCCTTTATATATTTGAGGATTGTTATGTTAAACTTCAGTAGGTCCATTAAGTTACTCTTCAAGTATATCTTCTCTTCTTTGGAAATAGCATTCCTCATATGTTTTGTAATTATTTCTGTGAGTTCATCTTCTGTGGGAATTACTATAAATGAGAATGTTTTCATCCTGAGATGTGGAGGCCTCTCTAGGTAGTGTTTTGCTCTTGCTTCTTCTTGGCCTCATTAGGCTTATTTTGCTTTTAAGCAAGTTTGTTTTTATGTGACTATCATGAATTAAGGCTCAGCATCCTTAAAATGCAAATTTGGGTTTCTGGTTTGTAGAATTTTTCTTCCTATAGTCCAGGTTTGTAACTTGATCCAGCAGTGACTTTTAGCCCCAGTCTGAAGTCAGGTATACAATCCCCACTCTGCATCCCTGCTATGTAAAGACTGTAGTTTTTGCTTCTTTGTAACTGCATTGGAAACCCAAGCACCTTGGCCTCTGCCTAATCCTGACATTCCAAAGCCATTCAGATTGATTTATTCCTTTTGTGAATTCCTTTTCTGATTCTGGCACTTAGAAATTTATTTCCCTTTATTAATTTATTTATATGTTATCAAACATTTTAATTAGTTTTGAGTATGGGGGAAATTAGAATGTGTGTTCTATGCTTAATCAACAATCTGGACTCAAGTTCAGAATGTACGTGTTTATAACATAGATTACGTAGATATTTGTACTCATAAAACATAATATTATGTGCAAATTAACCAATATGCAGAATGAATCTTCATAAAAACTAACGGAGTGAATCAGCATTACAATTTTGAGTATAAATCATTTAGAATAAAGTTAACTTCAACCTCTCTACCAGCTCCTCCACCCACACTGCTCTAGATAATACTATAATATTAACAATGTTGGGTTATCAGTGGAAATTGTTTTTTTATGCATAATTATTTACTGTGGTTTCAGTAGTCTGAGACTTTGCTTTTGGAGAAGTTTATAGCTTTGAACTCTTTCTCCACCTTTTGTTCATCTTTCCTATAGGTGGCTGTGCAAGAAGAGCATTTGTTGTAAGATTTTTCTCCTAGTACCATCATTTTCAATGGCCTTGTGCCACTTGGCACATAACACAGGAACTAGTGAATGACCCAATGTTTTAACTGTCAGTCACCATGAACTACTTTATGAAACAGGCTTAACAGCTCATAAACTGAAAGCAATCCTGTTTACTGCCGTCTCTAGATTCATAGATTGTTCGTAGCCTGTTACTGTTCCAGCAACACTCAGGGGCAAAGCACCTAAACTACTTTATGTATTTCTTGATGTTTCTTAAGAAGGGCTGATTTTGTAAGCATCCTTGTATTTTTTTCATCTAATATAATAGGATTAGACCTTGAGGTGACTATATCAGAACTACTGACAGCTTTCTACAACATGCAGTGCATGAATATATCTACTATATCTAAAAGTTTTGGAGGAGGAGAAATAGTCCTACAGAAACAGTATTTGAAGATGAATACATGGATTCACCATTCTTTTTTTTAAGCCTGTCGCTGTAGGTTAATTGATGCCTTCTTTTCTTTGTCTTATTGGCCTGTCAGCACTTTTGTCTTAGTCTTGAATTGCTTTATTCTCTGCTGAAGGTAGATGTATATTCTGAAAATAAACTTGAATCTATGAAAGTGGCTAACATATAGTGATGTCCCTGTTTTGTAAATTGAGTTCAGATATAGGCTATCTATCTGTTTGGCAGCAGGAGAGGTACCTTTTGGTCTGAATTTTACTGTTTGAGATGTTAGAGTTGCTTTCTAAGGTGGATGGGGTCAGGGTAGTATCAGATTCACACATTACTGTCTTTACTGAATTTATATGAATGACCTCCTTTGAAGATTGAAGAATCCAACACAAGTATGCATAAGGCTCCTCTCAACCAGACAATACTATTTTCACCTCTTTTTCTTTTTAAGAGATGTTATTGGCTTTTAACATATACCAATTTTTTAAAAAGCTCGCAGAAAAGCTATATAATTTTAAGAGAATATTGATAATCATGAACACATAGAAGATACTTTTGTTACAAATTTTGCAAGATAAAAAATTTATGATTTTTCTCTCATGTCTAAGATCATTTGGTTATGTTCCTAATAAAACTCAGCCCGTGGAAATCACCAGCATTAGTATTTAATATTACAGCACCCTTGTGAGAAAGATAACTATTATTGTCCCTTTCTTACAGAAACAAAGAAGGAAATGACTCCCGTGGCAACATTATCCGTAGTAGACATGAGTAGTAACGTTGTGAAATGTTCAATTTCTGTTCCTAAACTATAATTACTGCCACATAGGTAGGGCAAAAATTAGCTAAGCAACCACAGGCATCAAGGGAAATAGTCACATATAATGTAAGTGTTATATATATACATATATATATACATATATATATACACATATATATACATATATATATACATATATATACTTAATTTTTGATTAGATTTCAAATTCAGCTACCATCTTTTACATATTTGAAGAATATTTGGAGTTAATGTATTGTTCATATACTTATATCAATGGAAAAGATTTTCCATTATAAGATTTCTTATAAACAAGGCCCCTTACGGAAAAAAATTACCTGTATCTTTTATAAGGTGGTAACCATTCTCTGAATTTTCCCCATAGTAGTTGGATATTTTAAAGGATTCATGGGACTTAAAACTCAGTATTCAATTGATTTCAATTTCCTGTAATTATCCTGTCGACTTTATCTCTAGTGAATTCTGTGCCCCAAACATCTTAAGTAAAGTGGCTAACATATGGCACAGTCAGTAAGCGGATGATTAAGGGCACACATCCAGATCTGCATAAGCATGTTTCTCTCTGCCTGCTTGCCTTCACCTCTCCCTCCCTCCCTCCCTCCCTCCCTTCTATTCTCCCTCCCTCCCTTCCATCCTCCCTCCCTCCCTCCTTCCTACCTTCCTTCTTCTTCCCTTCCTTCCTTCCATCCTTCTTCCTTCCTTCCATCCTTCTTCCTTCCTTCCATCCTTCTTCCTTCCTTCCATCCTTCTTCCTTCCTTCCATCCTTCTTCCTTCCTTCCTTCCTTCCCTCCCTCCCTCCTTCTTTCATTCCTCCCTCCCTCCCTCCTTCCTTTCTCCCTTCCTCCCTCCCTCTCTTCCTTCTTTCCTTCTTTCTTTCCTCCCTCCCTTCCCCCCTCCTTCCCTCCCTCCCTCCTTCCTTCCTTCCTTCCCTCATTCCCTCATTCCTTCTTTCTTTAAATTTTTTAGACTTAAATTTGTGAGTTATCTGGAGAAGCTCAAGTAGACTTTAAAAGAGAGGTTTACTCTCATTTCATACAGGAAATAACTTGCTAAAATGATGAGGCACCTCCATATTAGACAACATATGTGGATACTGATTTGCTATTCTAGTAACTTCTAGGTCTCAGTTGGCCTAGGTCCACCACAAACTGGCTAAATGCATTTTGGTTGTTTCATTTTAATAAAAAAAATCAAACATTTGACTTTCTAGTTTTTTTAGAAAGTTCCACTAGTTTATCTATCAAAGTTTATTGTTACCTTGGTTAAGAAAGAATGGAAATGTTTAGGGAAATAGGCCTTGTGAAGTTTTCCAGCTTATTTTTTAAACATACCCAAATATATTTAATTAAATAACATATGCAAACTTTGTGACCCCATTGTGTGAGTAAGCACACACATATTTAAAACTGCCTGGATAAATCTGTTTATGGGACAGCATTAATACTATCTTAAGAAGCTTTAAAGAAATAAGGTATCAGTTTCTCTAAAGCATTTTTCCCAGTATCTACAAAAGTTGCTCTGAAAGAAACTTATCTACTTGAACTATCACAAACAAATTTTCATCTGAGATTAAAATTCAGACTTTTAAGTAAAATGATAGAAGGGAAAGAACAAATTCAATTCCCTGCAGTGGACAACTTAGAGTCTTTCTCCTCATGATGAATACCATTTTGCATGGACTATGACCACATTATAGACTTTGCTGACTAAACACAATCTCATAACTACCTTTTTGTTTATCTTCCCATTTGTGCCAATGTACATTTTTATAGGTATACAACTTTATATTTAATTTTTCTATGAATGTACATATTTTATATCTGCTTTTGAATGGCAAGGTTCTGATGTTAGGAGATGGCATAATTTTGGCTTTTTGTCACAATCTGCACCAGGAATCTTTAATTCAATTGATGCTCAATTATTTTATTTTATTTTTGCTATTCAACTTAACATGGATCTTGAGTAGTGCTGTGATTTCCATTGTCAACATCATTAGGTAAGTAACATTCATGTGGCCCTGTGCTGTGAAGGTTTCTCAGGACTTGCATATGAATGATCTCACTTAATTTTCAAAGCAACCTGGTGAACTAAGCCTTCCAAAATTGACTCACTTGGCCATATTCCACTGGCTAATCTGGAATGCTCTATGCATGTGCCATCTGTGAATGGAGTGAAAACATTCTGCCAAACCAACCAGATCATTGATGTTTTTATTTTTTAACTTGATAATATATTTTCAGGTAAGCAAGTAAAATGCACAATTGTTTATAAAACTATGGAGGCAAAAGAATATTATATAATACAGAGGTTTTTTATATTTCCATGTTTGATCACAAATATCCTGCAAAAGAAAAAAAAAGTTAATTAAAGTACTAATAATTGTGATACACTTCTGGAATAATCTCACAGATATGGGTGTCTCAAATTTCTTAACAAGACCTTTAAATACCACGAAAAATCTGTTTAGTTTTAACAACGCAAACAATGACTCACATATATTAAGTATAGCTTCCAGCCCCCCAAATATGTGTATATAATTTGTTAATTATCCAAATATATGAATTATATGACCATTTTAAAATAGAAGGCAATATGTTAACTATACACACTCCTTTATGAAATCTGTAAACAATAGTGTTACAAAAATTACACATTTTATTTAATTTAAATCATTATACACTAACTGGATTTTTAATTATGCTCTGTCATAAGAATAAGTTTATATGTGTATAATTAAAAAACCTCATCATTTTGTAAAATACAGAAAACTATAGATAAGTACTGTTAACATTTTGATTCTATCTCACGAGTGTATGTGTATATATATATACACACACATATATACATATACATATACATATATTTATAACAAGTAATTGTGGTTATTTTTTAATATACTTTACTTTTTAGGGACGTTTTATGTTTACAGAAAATTTGAGCAGAAGGTATAGAAATTTCCTCTATACGCTCTGCACCTGTTATGCACAGCCTCTCCCACTATCAACAACCTGCACCAAAGTGGTACATTTGTTACAATCCCTGAACTTACACTGACCACTGACATATCGTTATCACCCAAAGTTCATAGTTTACATGAGGGTTCACTCTGGTATATTCCTTGGGTTCTGACAAACGTATAATGACATGTATGCACCTTTTCAGTGTTCTAAAGATTCGTTTCACCGCCCTAAATATCTGTGCTCTGCCTATTCATCCCTCCCTTCCCCTCTACCCTCTGGAAACCAGTGATCCTTTCACTGTCTTTGTAGTTATTTAATGTTAATATTATGTGAATAATTTAGTTTATAAACACATTCCATATCATTAAAAATGTCAAATTATAGTTTTATAAAATTATATAATATTGTTTTGAGATATTATTCCCATATTTTTTTGCCATACAGTTTTTAACCATTCTGATATTGTTGGATATTTACTTTTCTTTCTTATTGCTATCATAAATAGTTCCCTTATGAAAAATTTTGTTCATTAATTTTTGAAAAATATTATGTTTCTCTTAGCATACAACACAAATGTTGAAGGCCATATTTTCCCATTGCTGAGAACAAAAAGGTTGATTTCATCCACTACTCCTCCATTTCTCTACTCCCTTACTTCAGATACGTCATCAAGCCTGTCAACTCTAACTAAAATCTATACCCAAATCCACTCATTTTTACCACATCCAGATGGTAAATTATATTTGGAAGGGCAAATAAACTGATACCTCAATAAAATAAGAATTATCTTTTAAAGAAAAAAATTAACTTGAAAATTACATTTTAAAAACATATATAATAGTGTCAATATAAAATACCAAGAAATAAATTTAGCAAAACATGTGAAAGATTACTCTATTGACAGTGTTGTATTGATGAAGAAATTGATTTAGAAAATCAATAAAACAGAATAGAGAGTTCAGAAATAGATCTGCAGAAATATGGCCATACGTCTCATTTTTGACACAGTTGCAAAAGAAATTCTATGGAATAAAGCATTTCCAACAAGTAATATTAGCACAATTGGTAATCCATATACAACAACGTTAAGTCTCATATAAACCTCACACCTTGTGCAATCAAAATTGATCAAGATCTATATATAAAATATGAAACCATAAAACATTTAGAAGAAAATCTTCCTAATCTGAATTTAGGTGAAGAGTTCTCAGACACTTAAAGCACAATTTATCAACCAAAAATATTATACAGTGAATTAATTGAAATTTAAAATAATTTGAACTATTAAAATATATTACCCTGCTGCCTTCTGAATTTCACGTAATAGTTACCACCATTGTTTTATAGATTCCTTAGGATTTTCTGTACAATCAACACGCTCTCTGAAAATAGTGATATTTATGCTTATTAAATTTTTTTCAATGTTGCTATTGGATAAGATCTCCTAACCAATATTGAACAGAAGTGAAAAGGGTAGGTATCCTTTTTCAATCAAACTGTGGGGGGTAGGGGTAAAAGTTATATAATATTTTTAAACTACCGAAGTTAAGTTGCTATAAACATAAAGTAGTCTATTTTATCTACAAAACTCTATGTTAGCCTCATGGTAATTACAAAGAAAGAAATTATAGCAGATAAACAAATAAGAAAGAGAAAACAAAGCTTAGTATCACAGAAAACCAACAAAACACAGAGGCAAACAAAAAGAGAGAAAGAAAGGAACAAACAATCTACAAAACAACCAGAAAACAATTAACAAAATAGCAGGAGTAAGTCCTTATTTATCAATAATAACTTTGAATAAATATAGATTAAATTCTCTAATTAAAAGGTATAGAGTGAGGCTGAGCGCTGTGGCTCCTGCCTGTAATCCCAGCACTTTGGGAGGCCGAGGTGGGTAGATCACCTGAGGTCAGGAGTTCGAGACCAGCCTGGCTAATGTGATGAAACCCTGTCTCTACTAAAAATAATTAATAAATAAATTAATTAAAAATTAGCCTGGCGTGGTGGTGGGTGCCTAAAATCCCAGCTACTTGGGAGGCTGGGGCTGGAGAATTGCTTGAATCCTGGAGGCAGAGATTGCAGTGAGCTGAGATTGCGCCATTGTATTCCACCCTGGGTGACAAGAGCAGAACTACATCTCAAAAAAAAAAAAAAAAGGAGAGTGGCTGGATGGATAAAAAATGAGGCCTAATTATATGTTGACTATAAGAAACCCACCTCATGATTAAAAACAAAACAAACAAAATAAAAAATGAAATTGAAGGAATGGGAAAAGATATTCCCTGCAAACAGAAACCAAAAGTGAGCAGAAGTAGCCATAATTATATGTAAACCTGACAAATACATGAAAATTAAACAACATGCTTCTAAATAACCAATGGGTCAATGAATAAATTCAAAGGAAAATTTAAAAATCCCTTCAGACAAATGAGAATAGAAAACATCACACTAAACCCTATGAATCATAGCAAAAGCAATTCTAAAAAGGAAGCTCACAGCACTAAATGCTTACATAAAAAAATAGGAATGATTTTAAATAAAAAACTAACCATGCTCTTTAAGGAACTAGAAAAAAAAGAACAAACTAAACTCCAAATTAGCAGAATGAAAGAAATATTAAAAGATATTCCCTGCAAACAGAAACCAAAAGTGAGCAGAAGTATAGAGTGGCTGGATGGACAAAAAATGAGGCCTAAGTATGCATTGACTGTAAGAAACCCACTTCACCATTAAAAACAAAACAAACAAAACAAAAAATGAAATGGAAGGAACGGGAAAATATATTCTTTGCAAATGGAAACCAAAAATGAGGAGAAGTAGCCATAATTATAAGAGGTAAAATAGACTTTAAGTAAAAAGCTGCAAAAAGAGGCAAAGAAGAACATTATCTAAAGATAAAGGGATCAATTAAACTAAAGGATATAACAATTATATATACACCAAGACTGGAATATGCAAATATATAAAGCAAATATTTTTAAATCTAAAGGAAATGATAGTTGCAATACAGTAATACCAGGGGACTTCAACACTCCACTCTCAACAATGGACAGGTCATGTACACAGAAAATCAACAAAGAAACATGAGACTTAAACTACATCATAAACCCAATTAGTCTTAGACATTTAGAGAACGTTCTATCCAACAGCTGAATAATACACATTCTTCTCAACTGCACATGGAGCATTCTCCAGGATAGATCATACGGTAGGCCACAAAACAACTCTTAACAAACTTAAGAAGATACAGTTCATAGTATCAAGTATCTTTTCAAACCACAGTGGTATAAAACTAGAAATTAAGAACAGTAAAAATTTTGGAAACCTGACAAATACATGAAAATTAAAAAACATGCTCCGAAATAACCAATGGGTCAATGAATAAATTCAAAGGAAAATTTAAAAATCCCTTCAGACAAATGAGAATAGAAAACATCACGCCAAAACATATGAATCATAGCAAAAGTAATTCTAAGAAGGGAGTTCGTAGCACTAAATGCTTACATCAAAAAATAAGAACGATTTTAAATAAAAAACTAACCGTGCTCCTTAAGGAACTAGAAGAACAAGAACAAACTAAACCCAAACTTAGCAGAAGGAAAGAATAAATATCAGAGCAGAAATAAAAGAAGTAGATACTAAAAATAAACCTAAGAGACGAATAAAACAGAATTGATTTTCCAAAAGATAAACAAAATTAACAAACCATTAGCTAGACTAACGAAGAAAAAAAGACTCAAATAAATAAAATAAGATATGGAAAAGGAGACATTATAACTGATGTCACAGAAATGTAAAGAATCATAAGAGATTATTATGAACAAGTATATGCCAACAAATTTGAGAACATAAACAGATAAATTCCTAGACAAACATGACCTACCATTACATTATGAAGAAATAGAAAATCGAATCAGATCAATAACAAGTAAGGAAATTAATCAGTAGTAAGTGTCCATCCATCCATCTATCCACCCATCCATCAATCAATCAATAATAAAAGCCCAGAACCTGATGGCTTCCCTTGCTGAATTCTAGCAAACATTTAAACAGCTAATACCAAAGTTCCTCAAATTATTACAGAAAATTGAGCAGGAATGAATGTTTCCAAACTTATTTTACAAGGCCAGCATTATGACCCTGATTCCAAAGCCAGAAAAAGACACACAAAAAAATGAAAACTACCGACTAATATCCCTGATGAACATAGAGATGCAAAATTCTCAGCAAAATACAAGCAAACCAAACAACAACACATCAAAAAGATCATTCACTATAATCATGTGGTACCTATCCAAGGGATGCAAGCAACATATGAAAATCAACAAACGTGAAAAATCATATTGACAAAAAGAAAAAAGCATTCCAATAGATGCAGAAAATTCATTTGACAAAATTCAACATCCCTTCCTGATGAAAATTCTCAAGAAATTAGGCACAGAAGATATGTATCTCAACACAATAAAGGCCATATATGATAAACCCACAGCTTTCCTCCTCTTTGCTGAAAACTTTTCTGCTAAGATAAGGAATAAGACAAGAATGCCCACTTTCACCACTCCTATTCAATAGACAAGAAATTCCAGACAGAAGAATTAGGCAACAGAGAGAAATGAAAGGCATCCAAATTGGAAAGGAGGAAATCTCTCTGTTTGCTGAAAACGTGATCTTGTATATAGGAAATCCTAAAAACCCCAACAAAAAATTGTTCGTGGAATACATAAACAAACTGAGTAAGTTTGCAATATACAGAATAGACATGAAAATTTCACTAGGGTTTCTATACATTAATAGTAAACTCTCTCTTAAAAAATTAAGAAATATCGTAAATTCCGTTTACAATAGACACACACCAAAAATAAGATACCTACGAATAAGTCGGGAGCAGTGGCTCATGCCTGTAATCCCAGCACTTTGGGAGGCCGAGGCCAGCAGATCACCAGGTCAGGAGACTGAGACCATCCTGGCTAACACGGTGAAACCCTGTCTCTACCAAAAATACTAAAAATTAGCCAGGCGTGGTGGTGGCGGCCCCCTGTAGTGCCAGCTACTCGGAAGGCTGAAGCAGGAGAATGGCGTGAACCCGGGAGGCGGAGCTTGCAGTGAGCTGAGATCGTGCCATTGCACTCCAGCCTGGGTGACAGAGCAAGAATCTGTCAAAAAAAAAAAAGACCAAAAAACTAGGAATAAACTTAACAAGTTGAAATATCTCTAGACTGAAAATTATAAAACATTGATGAAAGAAACTGAAGACACAAATAAATGGTAAGATATTCTGTGTTCATGGATTGGAAGAACTAACATTGTTAAAAATGGCCCTACTACCCAAAGTGATCTGCAGATGTAATGCAGTCCCTATCAAAATATGAATGACATTCTTCCTAAAATAGAAAACACAATTCTAAAATTCGTTTGGAACCACAAAGGACCCTGAGCAGCCAAAGCAATACTGAACAAAAAGAAAAAAGCTGGTGGCATCATACGACCTAACTTTAAAATATATTACAAAACTGTAGTAACCAAAATAGCATGGTTTTGGCATAAAAACAAACAGACAAAAAGAACAGAATAGAGAGCTCAAAAATAAATTCATGCACCTATAGCCAACTAAGTTTCAACCAAGGTGCCAAAAACACACATTGGAGAAGAGACAGTCTCTTCAATGAATGTTCCTGGAAAAATGGAATATCCACATGCACAAAAATGAGACAAAACTTTCACCTCTCAACATATATAAAAATCAACTCAAAATGGTTAAGGACTTAAATGTAAAACTCAAAACTATGAAATTAGTATAAGAAAATATAGCATAAACACTTTATGACATTGGCCTAGGCAATGAATTTTAAATTAAATCTTAAAAGCTCAGGCACCGAAGAAAAAACAGATAAATTGGATTTCATCAAACTAAAAAGCCTTTGCACTGCAAAAAAAGCAACAAAGTGAAGGGACAACCTACAGAGTGGGAGAAAATATTTGCAAACTATACATTCAACAAAAGGTTAATATCCAGAATGTACAGGGAACTTAACAGCAACAACAACACCACCACCACCCAAATGACTCATTTTAAAATGAGCCAAAGACATCTACAGACATTTCTCAAAATAAGACATTCAAATGGCCAATATGAAAAAAAATGCTTGACACATTAATTATCAGGGAAATGCAAATCAAAACCACAATTAAATACCACCTCACTTCAGTTAGAATGGCTATAATTAAAAAAAAAAAAGGAAACAAGTGTCAGTGAGGATGTGGTGAAAAGGCAACACTTACACACTGTTAGTGGGATTGTAAATTGGCACAGCCATTATGGAAAGAAGTGTGGAGGTTCTTCAAAAAAATAAAAATATCACTACCATAGGATCCAGCAATCTCATTGCTGGGCGTATATCTAAAGGAAGTGTAATCTGTATGTCAAATAAACATCAGCACTCCCATGTTTATTGTAGCACTATTTACAATACCCAAGGTATGAAATCAACCCATGTTCAACAATGGATGAATGGATACAGAATATATGGCATACACACACACACACACATATATACACACACACACAACAAAGTACTATTTAGCCATAAAACATTAAGTCCTGTCATTTGTAATAACATGGATGAATCTGGAGGACATTATGTTAAGGGAATTAAGCCAGGCACAAAAAACAAATACTGCATGAGCTAATGCATACGTGGAATCTGAAAGGAAAAAAAAAGTTGATATAAAAGTAGAGAGTAGAATAGTGTTTACCAGAGACAGAGGATGGATGGAGAGAGGGGAGGATGGGATGAGAATGATCAAAGGGTACAAAGTAACAATTAGATTCGAGGAATAAAATCCGGTGTTTTATTGCACAGTCAGGTGAACACGGTTACCAGTAAGGCACTGTATATTACAAAATAGGTGGAGGAAGAGAGGCTACTGAATATCCTCACCACAAAGAAATGACAAGTGCATGAGGTGATCATAAGGCTAAATACCTGCTTTGATCATCATACAACATACATATGTATCAAAAAATCAAATTTTACCCCATAAATATGTACAATTACAGTGTATCAATAAAAAATAACCATTACAACTGAAGTCTAGTGATTTCATAATGTACTCTTTATTCTTTCACATTTTTTCTCCTTGGAATTATTTAGCAGAGCTTGGAGAAGTCTGAGCACTGTTTTAATGGTCTATTTCTCCTTGTCATGTGAACATTCATTAAAACTAGTCTTTAAAATTGGAAAGGCTCAATATGCATATCTTGATTATAACTGTATAAATAACGTATACTTTGCCATATTGACTCAGTAAGCGTCATAAGTAAGATTATTATATTTTCATTTTTAAGGTACTTTTCTTCAAATAAGTTATTTCTTTTGAATGAGATTTAACCTATTCTGATTGTGAAACCTTTAATGTATATGATTTTTAAAAACATTTCTGAAACAAATAAACAGAAAGTTTCACTGATTTTAGAAACCCTGATGGTTTTAAACTGTGTAGCTCATTTCTTTGTTCAATATAACAAAGGAAACTTCTTAGGCTTTCTGACTGCACTGTTCTGGTTTGTGCCAGGTTACTATTGCCTTTTTCAAAAAAGAAAAATGTTCAGCACTGTGACTCTGACTGCTTATTCAAAGACTAGAACCTTGAAAAGGGTATTGAGATGGCCTCATAGCTAAATTTCCATTATTTTTATGGTTTTGGGAATCTGGTTTTCAAAAATTCATCATTTAAAATATTTTTGACAAAGAACAGCATTAGCTGTATGGGAAAGGAGTTGTAGAATATTTTCTATCCTGTACAAATAGATTAGTTAATCAACACTGTCTTTCATATTTTCAGTCGTTTACAGCATGAAGAGATTTCCACTAAGCCAATAAAAATGTGACGTGCTTGGAGAAAAAAGGATGGAGTTAAATACCATACATTCTGTCTTACTGGCCAAGATTATAAGAACTTGAAAGATGATTCCCTTCTTGCCTCTCTCCCCTTCTTCATCTGCCTCCCTTTCCCCTTCCCTCCCCTCTTTTTTCCTTTTCTTTCTTTCTTCCTTCCTCCCTTCATCCCTCCCTTTCATCCTTTATTTTTCTTTCTCTTTTTTCTCTTGTTCTCTTTTTCTGTTTGTTTCTTTCCTTCTTTCTGTTTTCATTTTAAGGTACAAAGAATTGCGTAAGAGCCATGAGAAATGAAGTTAGTGCCTGTTGTTTAAAATAACAGATGCCATCTATGTGCATATAAAATATAAAATATAAGATAGATTACATAATATATTCTAACAATATACATCATAAATAATATGTAATATACTTAATGTTATTTCTTATTATTAAAATGTTTTCTATTTTTTGTATCATAAATAATAAGTAAATTTAATTATACACAAATCTTTGCCAAGTTTTTGACTATTTCTTTCAATTATATTTTTAAAAGTAAATTTACTAAACGTATGAACAAATTTTAAAAGATCAACGTGTTTATTGCCGTTACAAAAGCTATTGGTGTATGGTACTTATTTTGAAGCAGGTTTCTTTATGACACTGCAATCATTTCCAGGTTTTTTTTTCCCCCAATTATTTCTCTTATCTTAGAAATGCCCAGTTATCCTTCACAACTTGGATCCCAGAATGCTGGCAGTTAGGTTTATACCCTCTGTGCAGGAGGTGGGTAGACTGCAGCCTAGGGAGTTTGAGGAGACAAAGAACAAAAAAGCCAAAGTTACCATCATCCAAGTTTCCCTAATAAAATAGCCTTGCCAGCTGACCAGCAATGATGTTCCTAGTTGACAATGACCATTCATTAGTGCAGAGCTACTAATCAGCTTTTAGATATTATGCCTTTACATATGAATAGTCAGGATTCATTACACCCAAGACAGAGACCAAAACAGATATACAGGAAACCACACATCTAGTGAAAGACCAGAAAGTCAGAAAACCAAATGGTAAGTATATCAGAAGTATCAGAGAAAATGGAGGGAACAAAATAAAAACAATACTTCAAAATTTCACAGAATTGAAGTGTATGCATTTCAGTATTCAAGAAAAATATATTCAATGGAAAAAAATTGACTCATACTGAATTGTAACACCAAGAAATGTCAAAACACTATAGTAAATGAAACAATATCCACAGCTTATTGGGGGAAAAAACAAACCAAAACTAAAAGGCTACATACAAAAAAAAAAAATCAGTAGTAGTTCAGAAGCTTATGGATATCTCTTTTGTGACACCAAAAGCTAAAAGGTAATGGAGCAAGACATTAACTTTTTTTTTAAAGAAGTTCTTTTATTTTAAAAATTTTAAACATTGAATTTTATATACCTACTATTAATTATGTATAAGGTAGACCAAAGACATTTTCAGATATGTGAGTTCTCAAAAAATGTACCATCCATGTATCCTTCCTTAGAAACCAAAAGAGTAAGTAAATCAAGAAAGAAAAATATAACGGGATCTAGAAAGCAATGGCTCCAACTTAAAAAAAAAATGAAGCCCAAGATCACAGTGAAAGAGTTGTGCCCCAGGTGTAGAGGGCAGGTCACAAAACTCCAACTCTAAGACAAGGCAACACTAGGACCCTAAGGTATTAATATTTGAATATATTGAGAGAATATGTAGATAATGCTGAGTGAGCTTGGGGCTGAATTAGTAGGAAACAGAACACCAAAATGTAAAAACAAGATAAATATTACTTTCAATAAGATAAAGAAAAGTTGTATCACCCATAAAGTAACCATGATCTAGTATATAGCTTATCTAGGAATACTGTTTACATTATCATAATAATCTAAGGACAGAATTTTGACCTAACTAAAAGTATGATAAACAAATATTGAGAGGCCAGGTGGATCTAGATATATTTCAGAAGTGAAAATGATTTTGGAGAAATACAATTTTTTTTATCTTGGAGGTAGAGATGAGTGGTGTTTGATTGACAGATAGCTAAATTCTTATTTTCCCCACTGGGAAATTGATTAATAATTCTTAGAAAAATTCTTATAAATTAGGAATTAGACATATTGAACTTAATGAGGTCAAAGTGTTAAAAGTTGTTGCCTCTGGGAAATAGAAACTGCAAAAGGGGTTAAAGGGCCCATAATTTCATGAAACCTTATAGAATTACTTATTTCCTTAATCTAAAAGAATCTCTTCACTCAAATCAATAGCTAATTTTTAAAAAATCTATATGAATAAATATTTGATTACTAAAATTCTAAATTTTATACAAGGAAAATTGCAGCAAAATGTTTTTTCATCCAAACAACACATGGCACATGCAAAAACAGAAGCAAAAACAAAAAGACAACAACAAAAATTCTTAGTGGAATATAATTCTAAATAAACTGTTCCACAGAATTTCTATGCCTTATATTAGCTGCTAAGTTGTATTGACCCTATTATACTGGGTGTCTTACCAAGCAGTCATATGTTTTTGAATAATTAATTACTGCTTACTGTGGTGATACATCATTAGCATAAGATAATGGCATCTTCAGATAGCCACAGAATCTTTAGCCAGACAGAGTCTTCGGCAAATAAATAATGTGTGTATGTAGACTCCAGTACAAGACAGAATCATGAATAATTTTAGGGAAACTTACAGATCTTAAGAATTGGATAGCAGGTGCTTTTGTTTCAATCTCAAGTAACAGTTTGTCAATGACATATCACATAATCAGATTTTCTATCCATGGATTTATTGGCTGCAATAGTTACTAATATGACAAATACATTATTCTACAATGAGGAATGCCAACACTGAAGCACAGATGGTCTCCTCCAGCAAGTGACAATTTGAAGCATCAGATTTATCATGAAACAGACATAACTGTTTAGAACAACAGCACTTTGGCCATAAAGGAAAGAACAATAGGAACAGTTGTAATTAATAGCAACTGTAGCTTTATATTTCTGTTCACACTTAAGGGAACCTTAATAATAGAAGTTTTTAAAAGACTTTTTAAAGTTCTATGTCAAGAATTTAATCTCTTTATTGAACTGCAATTGTCTTAATTTGATTACATTTGCATTTTATTCTTATTGTCTGCTGGCATTCAGCAATGTGGTGTGTGGTGTGTGTGTGTGTGTGTGTGTGTGTGTGTGTGTTTGCGTTTGACAGAGAGAGAGAGAGAGAGAGAACAAAGCTAATTTCTTTTATAACTATACCTACCTAAGAAAACACCAGCAGGAAAGTTTGACAACATCACCTGTGGGAAATAGCAAAAAGAGCATTGTGGGTACTATCAATGTCCTGTGGGGATTGGTGGTGGGTGGCAAAAATCAATTACATTCTTCACAAATAAATCCAGGGGGAAGGAAGACAATGTGTTAGTTAAGCTTTAAATAGGAATCACCCATGGAGTTAGTAGCACCCAGGCATGACCTGGTTGTGGAACACAATTGAAAGCAAAAAATAAAAGGTTGGGCACATGAGTATCAACCCTTGCACAAGTGAAACAAAATTTCCCAGAACTAAGCTTGTTTTTAAGCTGTTCTTTATTTTTTTTTCCATTGCCCATATTAATTGCCATAAATCATTTCTAAGGCAGACTTGCATCCCAAAGGACTTGCAAAACTGGCTTAAGGGATATCAAGATTTAGTGTCAACAGGATAGCAGCTGTAATTTTAGTAGAAGGGTCTTATGCTCTTTTTTTTTTTTAGACTTGCCTTTGTGACATAACACTCAGTTCCAAATCTCACTCTATCCTATGAAAGAGTTCAAATGAGAATTCAAATAGAAGAGAGATTTGGATAACAACCATAGAAAGTTAAGTAGAAAGGAAAAAAAAAATCCAAGTTTGATGTTATGTGTATAACGGTGTGCTGATGGCCAGTGAGAAAAGCAGTGGTTAAAATTCTGTGTGATGAAAACACTGCTTGTATGCTTTAGTTGAGTAGTTGCTATCATTTCTTGAATACCTATATCTATAGATTGATCTCTTAATCTATTGATATAACTATAAATATAGTTATCTCTCTGATATTTAGAAATACAAGGTTAGTGCATTATGCCAATTTTGAAGATAGGACAATGAAACAAGGAGTATGTTACAGACTTCATACAGGAAAAAAAAGAAGAAGAGTGATAGACAGAAAGAGAGACTACAGCCAGTTGAAACATGTTGGATGTTGGAACAGACCCTGACAGAGGAGACGAAGAGTGGATGGATCCCATATATTTCAGAGGTAGAAATACCTTTGAGAGACTTGTACTCACATATAAGTATGTATTACACAAAACATTTTTCCCTTAACTTGAAAGATTTTTCTCTTATTCCCTTGCCTCATAATCTCTGCTGCTTTCTTTCCTGGGCATTATAGGTTCTAGGATTTTTTTTGTAACATCAGAATGGTAGAAATATCCAAAAGAGATTATTTGGTGGCAGCAGTGCTCTAATTATTGCTTTTATGACATCTTTGGCTTATAATTTGCCTTGCTTATTAAAATGTTAAGTTTTCCTCTATATGCTGCAATATTTATGTGAAAAGTGTTTCTCTCTAAATTAAAAAACCCTTATGGATTGTAACTGTTCATTTTCTCTCTGGGATGTACAAAGTTTCAATTGTATTTGACAACTTAAGAGAAGTTAAATCAGCAGCTATATATTTAACTTTGAATTATAATTGAAATAAAACAAACAAAAAGTTTATGAAATGCTAAATTTGATTAGCTTTGATATATTCATGCAACCCTGAGATTATTATCAATATCAAGATAAAAACATTTCTATTATCCCCAAAGTCTCCTTCTGCCCTTTTCTGATTCATCCCTCACCACCCCTACCCAAAGCAACAGTTAACCTGTCATCTGTTACAATTGAGTTTACATTTTCTAGAACTTTATTATATTAATGCACATAGTATTTTTGGCCCAATATTTTCCTTTACATTAATAATTTTGAGAATCATCTACATTGCTGCATATAATGTTAGTTACTTTATGTTATCCCCTAGGAAGTGTTTTATTTAACAAATATACTCCAATTTGTTTGTTCATTCATCTATTGATAAGCATATAAGTTGTTTCAAGTATGGGACTATTGCAAATAAAGTTCTAATAAGCATTTATGGAAAAGTCTTTGTACAGACGTATGTTTTCAGTGAAGTATGGTCAGTGCTGAGTGAGAAGC
Organism: Pongo pygmaeus; assembly: GCF_028885625.2. NCBI lineage: Eukaryota > Metazoa > Chordata > Mammalia > Primates > Hominidae > Pongo > Pongo pygmaeus. The sequence continues at coordinate 63,815,195 of NC_072384.2, read as the reverse complement.
TATTTGACAATGATATGGTAGGTAAAACATTAACTTTGTTAAGAAACTGCCAAGCTGTTTCCCAAAGTGATTATTCCATTTTACATTCCCATCAGCACAGCATGCAAATTCTAGTTGCTCCAAATCTTCACCAACACTTGGTATGGTAAGATTTTTATTTTGATCCATTCTTATGGTTATGTAATAAAATTTAATTTTCATTTATTTGGTGAATAACAATGTTGAATGTATTTTCATGTACTTATCAGGCATTCATATATATTCTTTTGCATTAATTTTTATTGGATTTTTTGTTTTCTTATTATTGGATTGTAAGAATTCTTCATATATTCTAGATACAAGGCTTTTGTCTAATAAATGTGTTTTGAATGTTTTCTCACAATTTGTGGTTTGCCCTTTCATTTTTACAATGATATCTAGAAATGTATCTCATTGAGGAGGTGAAAGATCTCCACAAAAAGAACTACAGAACACTGCTAAAAGAAATCATAGATGATTAAACAAAGAAATGGAAAAACATTCCATATTCATGGACTGCAAGAATCAGTATCTCTAAAATGGCCAAAGTAATCTATAGATTCAACACTATTCCTATCAAACTACCAACATAATTTTTCACAGAACTGGAAAAAAATATTCTAAATATCATATGCAACCAAAAAAGAACCCAAATAGTCAAATAAATCCTAAGCAAAACAACAAATAAGAAAAGCCAAAGGCATTCCATTAGCCAAATGAAACTATACTGTAAGGCTATAGGAACCAAAACAACATGGTACTGGTATAAAAACAGACACACAGACCAAGGGAACAGAATAGAAGACCCAGAAATAAAGCCACACACCTATAGCTATCTAATCCTCAACAAAGTTGGCCAAAATAAGCAATAGAGAAAGAACTCCCTGTTAAATAAATGGTGCTGGAATAGCTGGTTAGCTATATGCAGAAGAATGAAACTGGACCCCTATCATTCACCATACACAATAATTAACACAAGATGAGTTAAAGATTTAAATGTCAGACCTCAAACTATAAGAATCCTAGCAGAAAACCTAGGAAACACCATGCTGGACATTGACCTTGGGAAAGAATTTATGACTAAGCCCTCATAAGCAATTGCAATAAAAACAAAAATTGACAAGTGGGACCTAATTAAATAAAAAAGCTTCTGCACAGCAAAAGAAACTATCAAAGTAGTAAACATACAACTTACAGAATGGGAAAAATATTTGCAAAATATGTGTCTGACAAAAGGTCTAATGTCTAGAATCTATAAGGAACTTACACAACTGAGCAAGAAAAAACAAATAATCCCATGAAAAAATGAAGAAGAGACATGAGCAGACACTTCTCAAAAGAAGACATGCAAGCAGCCAACAAACATATGAAAAAAATGCTCATCATCTCCAATAATCAGACAAATGCAGATCAAAAACACAGTGATATACCATCTCACACCAGTCAGGATGGCTACTATAAAAAAAGTCAGAAAAAAAAAAAAGACATGTTGGCGAGGATGCAGAGAAAATAAAATGCTTATAGACTTTTGGTGGAAATTTAAATAAGTTAAGCCACTGTGGAAAACAATTTGGAGATTTCTCAAATAACTGAAAACAGAACTATTATTCAACCCAGCAATCCCATTTTGGGTACATATCCAAAAGAACACAAACAGTTCTACCAAAAAGACACATGCAATCCCATGTTCATCGTAGCACTATCCACAATAGCAAAGACATGGAATCAACCTAGACACCCATCAATGTCAGGCTGAATAAAGAAAGTGTCGTTCATATACACCATGAAATACTACCCAGCCATAAAAAAGAATGAAATCACATCCTATGTAGCAACATGGATGCAACTGGAAGCCATGGTCCTAAGCAAATTAAGGCAAGAACAGAAAACAAAATACCACATGTTCTGACTTGGAAGTGGCAGCTAAACATCAGGTACTCATGAACATTAAGATGGCAAAAACAGACACCGAAGACTATGAGAGGGGGAAAGAAGGGAGGGGGACAAGGGTTGAAAAACTAACCATTGGGTACTATACTCAGTACCTGGCTGATGAGATCATTCATACTCCAAACCTCAATATCACAGATATATCCAGGTAATGAACCAGCACATGTACCCCATGAATTTAAAATAAAAGTTGATAAAGAAAAAAATGATATATTTCAAAGGGCAAAACTAGTTGTATTGATGAGGCAGTTACTAATTTTATCTTTTTAACCCAAATGTGATACATATATGCCTATGTTCTATTTAAGAGAACTGTAGCTTTGCCAAAGTCACAAATATTTTTTCCTTTGCATTCTTTATCATATTTAATTATTGTATTAGTCTGTTCTCATGTTGTTGATGAAGACACATACGTGAGACTAGGTAATTTATACAGAAAAAGAGGTTTAATGGATTTACAGTTCCACATGGCTGAGGAGGCCTCACCATCATGGTGGAAGGGAAGGAGGAGCAAGTTATGTCTTACATGGATGGAAGCAGGCAAAAGAGAGAGCTTGTGCAGGGAGACTCCTGTTTTTAAAGCCAGCAGATCTCATGAGACTTATTCACTATCAAGAGAAGAGCATGGGAAAGGCCCACCCCCATGATTCAATTACCTCGCAACAGGTTCCTCCCATGACACTTGGGAATTATGGGAGTTACATCAAGATGAGATTTGGGTGGGAACACAGCCAAACCATATTATTCCACCCCTGGTCCCTTATAAATCTCATGTCCTCACATTTCAAAACCAATCATGCCTTCCCAACAGTCTCCCAAAGTCTTAACTCATTTCAGTATTAACTCAAAAGTCTAAAGTCCAAAGTCTCATCTAAGAGAAGGCAAATCCCTTTGGCTTATGAGCCTGTAAAATCAAAACCAAGTTAGCTACTTCCTAAATACAACGGGGGTACAGGCATTGGGTAAATACAGCCATTCCAAGTGGGAGAAATTGGCCATAACAAAGGGTCTACCAGCCCCATGCAAGTCCAAAATCCATCAGGGCAGTCAAATCTTAAAGCTCCAAAATGATATCCTTTGATTCTATGTCTCACATCCAGGCCATGCTGATGCAAGAGGTGGGTTCCCATGGTCTTGGGCAGCCTCATCCCTGTGGCTTTGCAGGTTACAGCCTCCCTCTCAGCTGCTTTCATGAGCTGGCATTGAGTGTCTGCAGATTTTCCAACTGCACGGTGCAAGCTGTAGGTGAATCTATCATTCTGGGGTCTGGAGAACAGTGGCCCTCTTCTCACAGATCCACTAGGTGGTGCCCCAGTAGGGATTCTGTGTGGGACCTCCAACCCCACTTTTCCCTTCCACACCACCCTAGCAGTTCTCCATGACAGTCCTGCCACTGAAGCAAACTTCTTCCTGGGTATCCAGACATTTCCATACACCCTTGGAAATCTAGGTGGAGGTTCCCAAACCTCAATTTTTGACTTCTCTGCACCTGCAGGCTCAACACCACTTGGAAGCTGCCAAGATTTGGGGCTTCCACCCTCTGAAGCCATGGGCTGAACTGTAGCTTGGCCATTTTAGCAATGGCTGAAACAGCTGGGATGCAGGGCACCAAGTCCCTAGGCTGCACAAAGCAGTGGGGTCACGGGTCCAGCCCACAAAATCATGTTTTCCTGGAATTGCTCTGCCTCTGGGTCTGTGATGGGAGGGGCTGCCACAAAGGTCTGATATGCCCTTGAGACATTTTCCCCATTATCTTGGTGATTAACATTTGGCTCCTTGTTACTTATGTAAATTTCTGCAGCTGGCTTGAATTTTTCCTCAGAAAATGGGTTTTTCTTTTCTACTGCATTGTCAGGCTGCAAATTTTCCTAACTCATATGTTCTGTTTCCCTTTTAAAATGGAATGCTTTTAACAGCACCCAAGTCACCTCCTGAATACTTTGCTGCTTAGAAATTTCTTCTGCCAGATACCCTAAATCATCTCTCTCAAGTTCAAAGTTCCACAAATAACTAGGGCAGAGTAAAAATGCCAACAGTCTCTTTGCTAAAACTTAGCAAGAGTCACCTTTGTTCCAATTCTCAAGAGGTTCCTCATCTCCATCCGAGACCACCTCAGCTGGGCCTTAATGTTCATATAACTATCAGCATCTTTGTCAAAGCCATTCAAACAAGTCTCTAGGAAGTTCCAAACTTTCCCACATTTTTCTGTCTACTTCTGAGCCCTCCAAACTGTTCCAACCTCTTCCTGTTACCAAGTTTCAAAGTCACTACCACATTTTTGGGTATCTTTTCAGCCACTCCCCATGCTACTGGTACCAATTTACCATAGTAGTCTGTTCTGATGTTGCTGATAACGACATACCTGAGACTGGGTAATTTATACAGAAAAAGAGGTTTAATGGACTTACAGTGCCACGGGTCTGGGGCAGCCCCACCGTCATGGTGGAAGGCAAGGAGGAGCTAGTTATGTCTTACATGGATGGCAGCAGGCAAAAAGAGAGAGCTTGTGCAGGGAAACTTCCACTTTTTTTAAAATTTATTATTATTATACTTTAAGTTTTAGGATACATGTGCACAATGTACAGGTTTGTTACATATGTATACATGTGCTATGTTGGTGTGCTGCATCCATTAACTCGTCATTTAGCATTAGGTGTATCTCCTAATGCTATCCCTCCCCCCTCGCCCCACTCCACAACAGTCCCCAGACTGTGATGTTCCCCTTCCTGTGTCCATGTGTCTTCATTGTTCAATTCCCACCTATGAGTGAGAACATGCAGTGTTTGGTTTTTTGTCCTTTCAATAGTTTGCTGAGAATGATGGTTTCCAGCTTCATCCATGTCCCTACAAAGGACATGAACTCATCCTTTTTTATGGCTGCATAGTATTCCATGGTGTATATGTGCCACATTTTCTTAATCCAGTCTATCATTGTTGGACATTTGGGTTGGTTCCAAGTCTTTGCTGTTGTGAATAGTGCCGCAGTAAAATACATGTGCATGTGTCTTTATAGCAGCATGATTCATAATCCTTTGGGTATATACCCAGTAATGGGATGGCTGGGTCAAATGGTATTTCTAGTTCTAGATCCCTGAGGAATTGCCACACTGACTTCCACAATGGTTGAACTAGTTTACAGAGCCACCAACAGTGTAAAAGTGTTCCTATTTCTCCACATCCTTTCCAGCACCTGTTGTTTCCTGACTTTTTAATGATCCCCATTCTAACTGGTGTGAGATGGTATCTCATTGTGGTTTTGATTTGCATTTCTCTGATGGCCAGTGATGATGAACATTTTTTCATGTGTCTTTTGGCTGCATAAATGTCTTCTTTTAAGAAGTGTCTGTTCATATCCTTCGCCAAATTTTTGATGGGGTTGTTTGTTTTTTTCTTGTAAATTTGTTGGAGTTCATTGTAGATTCTGGATATTAGCCCTTTGTCAGATGAGTAGGTTGTGAAAATTTTCTCCCATTCTGTAGGTTGCCTGTTCACTCTGATGGTAGTTTCTTTTGCTGTGCAGAAGCTCTTGAGTTTAATGAGATCCCATTTGTCAATTTTGGCTTTTGTTGCCATTGCTTTTGGTGTTTTAGACATGAAGTCCTTGCCCATGCCTATGTCCTGAATGGTATTGCCTAGGTTTTCTTCTAGGGTTTTTATGGTTTTAGGTCTAATATGTAAGTCTTTAATCCATCTTGAATTAATTTTTCTATAAGGTGTAAGGAAGGGATCCAGTTTCAGCTTTCTACATATGGCTAGCCAGTTTTCCCAGCACCATTTATTAAATAGGGAATCCTTTCCCCATTTCTTGTTTTTGACAGGTTTGTCAAAGATCAGATAGTTGTAGATATGTGGCATTATTTCTGAGGGCTCTGTCCTGTTCCATTGGTCTATATCTCTGTTTTGGTACCAGTACCATGCTGTTTTGGTTACTGTAGCCTTGTAGTACAGTTTGAAGTCAGGTAGCGTGATACCTCCAGCTTTGTTCTTTTGGCTTAGGATTGACTTGGTGATGCGGGCTCTTTTTTGGTTCCATATGAACTTTAAAGTAGTTTTTTCCAATTCTGTGAAGAAAGTCATTGGTAGCTTGATGGGGATGGCATTGAATCTGTAAATTACCTTGGGCAGTATGGCCATTTTCACGATATTGATTATTCCTACCCATGAGCATGGAATGTTCTTCCATTTGTTTGTATCCTCTTTTATTTCATTGAGCAGTGGTTTGTAGTTCTCCTTGAAGAGGTCCTTCACATCCCTTGTAAGTTGGATTCCTAGGTATTTTATTCTCTTTGAAGCAATTGTGAATAGGAGTTCACTCATGATTTGGCCCTCTGTTTGTCTGTTATTGGTGTATAAGAATGTTTGTGATTTTTGTACATTGATTTTGTATCCTGAGACTTTGCTGAAGTTGCTTATCAGCTTAAGGAAATTTTGGGCTGAGACAATGGGGTTTTCTAGATATACAATCATGTCATTTACAAACAGGGACCATTTGACTTCCTCTTTTCCTAATTGAATGCCCTTTATTTCCTTCTCCTGCCTGATTGCCCTGGCCAGAACTTCCAACACTATGTTGAATAGGAGTGGTGAGAGAGGGCATCCCTGTCTTGTGCCCGTTTTCAAAGGGAATGCTTCCAGTTTTTGCCCATTCAGTATGATATTGGCTGTGGGTTTGTCATAGATAGCTCTTATTATTTTGAGATACGTCCCATCAACACCTAATTTATTGAGAGTTTTTAGCATGAAGTGTTGTTTAATTTTGTCAAAGGCCTTTTCTGCATCTATTGAGATAATCATGTGGTTTTTGTCTTTGGTTCTGTTTATATGCTGGATTATTTTATTGATTTGTGTATGTTGAACCAGCCTTTCATCCCAGGGATGAAGCCCACTTGATCATGGTGGATAAGCTTTTTGATGTGCTGCTGGATTTGGTTTGCCAGTATTTTATTGAGGATTTTTGCCTCAATGTTCATCAAGGATATTGGTCTAAAATTCTCTTTTTTGGTTGTGTCTCTGCCAGGCTTTGGTATCAGGATGATGCTGGCCTCATAAAATGAGTTAGGGAGGATTCCCTCTTTTTCTATTGATTGGAATAGTTTCAGAAGGAATGGTACCACCTCCTCCTTGTACCTTTGGTAGAATTCGGCTATGAATCCATCTGGTCCTGGACTTTTTTTGGTTGGTTGGTAGGCTATTAATTATTGCCTCAATTTCAGAGCCTGTTATTGGTCTATTCAGAGATTCAACTTCTTCCTGGATTAGTCTTGGGAGAGTCTATGTGTCGAGGAATTTATCCATTTCTTCTAGATTTTCTAGTTTATTTGCGTAGAGGTGTTTATAGTATTCTCTGATGGTAGTTTGTATTTCTGTGGGATCAGTGGTGATATCCACTTTGTCATTTTTTATTGCATCTATTTGATTCTTCTCTCTTTTCTTCTTTATTAGTCTTGCTAGCGGTCTATCAATTTTGTTGATCTTTTCAAAAAACCAGCTCCTGGATTCATTTATTTTTTGAAGGGTTTTTTGTGTCTCTATTTCCTTCAGTTCTGTTCTGATTTTAGTTATTTCTTGCCTTCTGCTAGCTTTTGAATGTGTTTGCTCTTGCTTCTCTAGTTCTTTTAGTTGTGATGTTAGGGTGTCAATTTTAGATCTTTCCTGCTTTCTCTTGTGGGCATTTAGTGCTATAAATTTCCCTCTACACACTGCTTTGAATGTGTCCCAGAGATTCTGGTAGGTTGTGTCTTTGTTCTCGTTGGTTTCAAAGAACATCTTTATTTCTGCCTTCATTTCGTTATGTACCCAGTAGTCATTCAGGAGCAGGTTGTTCGGTTTCCATGTAGTTGAGTGGTTTTGAGTGAGTTTCTTAATCCTGAGTTCTAGTTTGATTGCGCTGTGGTCTGAGAGACAGTTCGTTATAATTTCTGTTCTTTTACATTTGCTGAGGAATGTTTTACTTCCAACTATGTGGTCAATTTTGGAATAGGTGTGGTGTGGTGCTGAAAAGAATGTGTATTCTGTTGATTTGGGGTGGAGAGTTCTGTAGATGTCTATTAGGTCCACTTGGTGCAGATCTGAGTTTAATTCCTGGATATCCTTGTTAACTTTCTGTCTCATTGATCTGTCTAATGTTGATAGTGGGGTGTTAAAGTCTCCCATTATTATTGTGTGGGAGTCTAAGTCTCTTTGTAGGTCACTAAGGACTTGCTTTATGAATCTGGGTGCTCCTGTATTGGGTGCATATACATTTAGGATAGTTAGTTCTTCTTGTTTAATTGATCCCGTTATCATTACATAATGGCCTTCTTTGTCTCTTTTTATCTTTGTTGGTTTAAAGTCTGTTTTATCCAAGACTAGGATTACAACCCCTGCCTTTTTTTGTTTTCCATTTGCTTGGTAGATCTTCCTCCATCCCTTTATTTTGAGCCTATGTGTGTCTCTGCATGCAAGATGGGTTTCCTGAATACAGCACACTGATGGGTCTTGACTCTTTATCCAATTTGCCAGTCTGTGCCTTTTAATTGGAGCATTTAGCCCATTTACATTTAAGGTTAGTGTTGTTATGTGTGAATTTGATCCTGTCATTATGATGTTAGCTGGTTATTTTGCTCATTAGTTGATTCAGTTTCTTCCTAGCCTTGATGGTCTTTACAATTTGGCATGTTTTTGCAGTGGCTGGTACCGGTTGTTCCTTTCCATGTTTAGTGCTTCCTTCAGGAGCTCTTTTAGGGCAGGCCTGATGGTGACAAAATCTCTCAGCATTTGCTTGTCTGTAAAATATTTTATTTTTCGTTCACTTATGAAGCTTAGTTTGGCTGGATATGAAATTCTGGGTTGAAAATTCTTTTCTTTAAGAATGTTGAATATTGGCCCCCACTCTCTTCTGGCTTGTAGAGTTTCTGCCGAGAGATCAGCTGTTGGTCTGATGGGCTTCGCTTTGTGGGTAACCCGACCTTTCTCTCTGGCTGCCCTTAACACTTTTTCTTTCATTTCCACTTTGGTGAATCTGACAATTATGTGTCTTGGAGTTGCTCTTCTCGAGGAGTATCTTTGTTGCGTTCTCTGTATTTCCTGAATTTGAATGTTGGCCTGCCTTGCTAGATTGGGGAAGTTCTCCTGGATAATATCCTGCAGAGTGTTTTCCAACTTGTTTCCATTCTCCCCGTCACTTTCAGGTACACCAATTAGATGTAGATTTGGTCTTTTCACATAGTCCCATATTTCTTGGAGGCTTCGTTTCTTTTTGTTCTTTTTTCTCTAAACTTCTCTTCATGCTTCATTTCATTCATTTCGTCTTCCATCGCTGATACCCTTTCTTCCAGTTGATCGCATTGGTTACTGAGGCTTGTGCATTCGTCACATAGTTCTCGTGCCTTGGTTTTCAGCTCCATCAGTTCCTTTAAGGACTTCTCTGCCTTGGTTATTCTACTTATCCATTTGTGTAATTTTTTTTCAAAGTTTTTAACTTTTTTGCCATTGGTTTGAACTTCCTCCTTTAGCTCAGAGTAGTTTGATCTTCTGAAGCCTTCCTCTCTCAACTTGTCAAAGTCATTCTCCATCCATCTTTGTTCCATTGCTGGTGAGGAGATATGCTCCTTTGGAGAAGGAGAGGTGCTCTGATTTTTAGAGTTTCCGGTTTTTCTGCTTTGTTTTTTCCCCATCTTTGTGGTTTTATCTACCTTTGGTCTTTGATGATGGTGACGTACAGTTGGGTTTTGGGTGTGGATGTCCTTTCTGTTTTTTAGTTTTCCTCCTAACAGTCAGGACCCTCAGCTGCAGGTCTGTAGGAGTTTACTGGAGGTCCACTCCAGACCCTGTTTGCCTGGGTATCAGCAGCAGTGGCTGCAGAACAGTGCATATTGGCGAACCGCAAATGCTGCTGCCTGATCATTCCTCTGGAAGTTTAGTCTCAGAGGAGTACCTGGTCGTGTGAGGTGTCAGTCTGCCCCTACTGGGGGGGTGCCTCCCAGTTAGGCTACTTGGGGGTCAGGGACCCACTTGAGGAGGCAGTCTGCCCATTCTCAGATCTCAAGCTGCGTGCTGGGAGAACCATTCTCTTCAAAGCTGTCAGACAAGGACATTTAAGACTGCAGAGGTTATTGCTGTCTTTTGTTTGTCTGTGCCCTGCCGCCAGAGGTGGAGCCTACAGAGGCAGGCAGGCCTCCTTGAGCTGTGGTGGGCTCCACCCAGTTCGAGCTTCCTGGCCACTTTGTTTACCTACTCAAGCCTGAGCAATGGTGGGTGCCCCTCCCCCAGCCTCGCTGCCACCTTGCAGTTTGATCTCAGACTGCTGTGCTAGCAATGAGCGAGGCTCCGTGGGCATAGGACCCTCCGAGCCAGGTGCGGGATATAGTCTCCTGGTGTGCAGTTTGTTAAGCCTGTTGGAAGAGTGCAGTATTAGGGTGGGAGTGGCCTGATTTTCCAGGTGCCATCTGTTATCCCTTTCTTTGACTAGGAAAGGGAATTCCCTGACCCCTTGCACTTCCCAGGTGAGGCAATGCCTCGCCCTGCTTTGGCTCACACGCGGTACACTGCACCCACTGTCCTGCACCCACTGTCAAGCACTCCCCCATGAGATGAACCCGGTACCTCAGTTGGAAATGCAGAAATCACCCGTCTTCTGCATCACTCACGCTGGGAGCTGTAGACTGGAGCTGTTCCTATTTGGCCATCTTGGCTTCCGAAACTTCCATTTTTAAAACTGTCAGATTTCGTGAGACTTATTCATTATCACAAGAACAGCACAGGAAAGACCTGCCCCCATGATTCCTCCCACTGAGTTCCTCCCATGACATGACATGTGGGAACTGTGGGAGTTACATCAAGATTAGATTTGAGTGGGGACACAGCCAAACTATCTATTATTTTAGTTCTTATATTTATACCCGTAGTCCGTTTTGCATTAATTTTTTATTTAGTGTGAGGTCAATAACTGGATATTCAGTTATTGCAGCACATTTTGTAGAAAAAAAATTCTTTTTCCCCATTGAACTACTTTGTTACCTTTGTAAGAAATCAAGTGACAAAATTACATATATCTATAACTGGGCTGTTCTGTTCCACTGATATATATTTGTGTGCTTTTCTGTTTGTTTTTAGTTTTTGTTTTTTGAAAAATCAAATTGTCTCAATTATTTCAGCTTTACAGTAAAACTTAAAATCAGGAAGGGTAAGTTCTCATACTTTGTTCTTCCTTTTTAAAATTCCTTTTGTTATTTTAGATCTTTTGTATTTCCATGTAAATTTTAGAATCAGCTGGTGAAATTCTAGTAAAAAAAACCACTTGGACTTTTTATTTGGATTACTTTGAATCTATAGACCAATTACCATCTTAACACTATTCAGTCTTCAAATTTATAAACCTGTTATATCCTTCTGTTTGTTTCCGTCTTCTTGACTGTCCTTCAGCATTTTTTGTAGTGTTCAGAGTAAACTTTTTAAACGTATTTTCTAGGTTTTTATGATTTTTGATGCTACTATAAATGAGATTTTTACAATTAATTTTCCAGTAGTTTTTCACTAGTATAGGATAACAACATTCATTTTTTAAATGAATGTTATATGACACAAACTTGCTAAATTCATATAGTAGTTCCATTAAATAGTAATCATTTTATGCATTCCTTGGTATTTTTTATGTAAAAAATCATGTCCACTATCATGGACAGTTTTGTTGATTTTAGACATTTATGGCTATTATTACTTTTCCTGGTTGTATTGCAATGTCTAGGACATTCTTTGAAATATTAAGTGGATGGGGTAAAAGTGACCATTTTTACTTTGCTCCCAATCTTATGGGTAAAAATTTAGCTTTTCACCATTAAGTATGGCATTTTTCATAGAAACCTTCATCAGTTTGAGGACATTTTTTATTATTTTTACAATTATGAGAGTTAAAAATCAGGAATGAATATTGAATTTTGTAAAATTGCCTTATTTTTCTCCTTTATTACATGAATACATTGACTGATTTTTGGATGTTAAACCAAGCTTGCATTCTAGGGATAGAAGATACTTTGTCATGACGAATTATCAATTTTTCTATACCATTGGATTTAATTTGCTAACTGTTCTGAAACTTTTAGTTCCAACTTTTTTGACTCATGAGGGTTATTCTATAATTTTCCTTTTCTTTTCTTTGGTCCCTTCCCTTCCCTTTCTTTTCCTTCGTTTTCTCTTTTCTCTTTTTCTTTCTTTCTTTCTTTCTTTCTTTCCTTCCTTCCTTCCTTCCTTCCTTCCTTCCTTCCTTCCTTCCTGCCTTCCTTCCATTTCTTTGCCTTGTTCTCACTCTGTTGCACAAGCTGGAGTGCAGTGGTGCAATCCTAGCTCACTACAGCCTTGAACTCTTGGGCTCAAGCAACCCTCCTGCCTCAGCCTCCCAAGTAGCTGGGAACACAGATATGTGCCACCATGCCTGGGTAATTTAAAAAAAAATTTGGAAATGTTTTCTCACTATGTTGACCAGCCATTTCAAACTCTTGGCCTCAAGCAATCCTCCTGCTTCAACCTCCGAAAGTGTTGAGATTACAGACATGAGCCACCACACCTGGTCTTAATTTTCTTTTTCATAACATTTTTCTCAGGTTTGCTATTTGCATTATGCAAGCATCATAAAATGAGTTGAGAAATAAAACATTCTCTATTTCCTGACTTTTTTTCCTATTATGTTATTCCCATTATCTAACAAAGGACCCATTACTCAATTGTTCTTAAATAAGCCCTTTACAAGAGGCCTGTCTAAAGAAACTTATCTATTCTCATTCTTTCCAACATTTCTCCTCCTATCCTGTTTTAGAACTACACAATCTGATTTTGCTCCCTCCATTGTACCAAATAGCCTCTTATTGAAATCATTAAAGAGTTTTACATTGCTAAATATATTAGTCACTTCTCAGTTATTCTTATTTACCTAACGCAACATTTTAAACAATCTCTTTATTTTACTTTAGAGTTTCTCTTCACTTAGCGTCTAAGATGACACTCTAATATGGTTTTCATCATATCTGGCTTATGTTTTCTTACCAGTACCATTTGTAAGCTCCTCCTTAGTGCTCTCCTTCTAAATTTGGAAAATCATAGAACTTTTCCTTAAACTTTTAATCTTTACTATACATACTTTCTTTCCAAATGATTGGATACAGTCTCAAGGCTTTAAATGCTATGAACATGTAGATTATTCCCAAATTATTATTTCTGTTCTAGACTGCTCCTCTGAGCTTCACACTCATGTTCAGTTTTCTACTAAAATTCTCCACTTAGATACATAATAAAAAAATCTCACTTCATGTGTCTACCTTTCGTAATACTGCCCTTTCAAGTGATCACATTCAGTCTTGAGAAGGCAAGAAATAGAGAAAAAAGGAAGAAAAGATTAAGACAAATGGAAAACAAATAACAAGGTTTGATTTAAACCCAAGCATATTAATAAATTATATTAAATGTAAATAGCCTAAACATACCAGTTAAAAGGCTAAGAGTACTTATATGTGAAATTTTACAAAGTTGTACTCATGGAAGTACAGAAGAGAATGGTCCTTAACAGGTGCTGAGGTGGCTTTTGAGAGATGTTGGTCAAAGGATAAAAATTTTCATTTATGAATAGTAAGTTCAACAGTTCTATTACGCAACATGGTGACTATTAGTTAATAAAAAATTACTATGTTCTTAAAGATTGCTAAAAGGGTAGACTTCAAGTGTTCTCACCACAGAAAGGATAAATACGTGAGGTAATACATATAGTAATTAGCTCAGTTTAGCCACTCCATAATCTATACCTATAACTATGTATCTATACCTGTAACTATGTATTTCAAAACAACATGGTGTACCTGATAAATATATACAATATTTTGTCAGTTAAAAAAAGGCTGAGATTGTCAGATCGAATAAAGATGCAAGAACAATCTACCATGTACAAGAAATGGACTTTAAATACAAGTACAAAAACAAACAAACAAAAAAAACTAAAGTAAAAGGATTAAAAGATATACTGTGGAAATACTTATCAAATAAAACCAGCGTGGCTATACTAATATCAGACAAACTTAGGTTTCAGAGCCAAAAATATTACCAGAGATAGCAAAGGTTATTTAATAATGATAAAATTATAAATTTATCAAGAAGACATAACAATCTTAAATGTGTATCTACTAAATAACAAAACCCTACAATATATTAAGCAAAAGCTAAGAAAATTGCTTGGAGAAATAAATTATAATTATAGTTGAAGATTTCCACATCTCTCTCCCAAACTGATGGAAAAAGTAAACAGAACATCAGTAAGTATGTAGAATATTTGAATAATGCTACCAACACTTTCCCTGTGTCTAAAAAATATACATTAATTTAGAAGTACATGGAATATTCACAAATATAGATTATATTCTGAGTCATAAAGCCAGTCTCAATCAATATGCAAGGATTGAAGTCATAGAATACATGTCCTCTGACTAGAGTAGAATTAATTTGAAAATCAGTAACAGAAAGGCACATCTGGAAAATAACCAAATATTTGCAAACTAAAGAACTTAATTCTAAATAGCCATGGGTCAAGGAAGAAATCAAAAGGAAAATCAGAAAGAATTTCAAGATGAACAAAAGTGAAAACATACCGAAACTTGTGGAATGGTCTTAAAGTAGCCTTTAGGAGGAAATTTATGGCACTAAATGCCTAGGTCAGAAAACAGAAAATGTCTCAAATTAATTATCCCGGCTTTAAGCAACTAGGAAAAAAAGAAAAACTTAAATGATAAGTAAAACTAAGGAGAATATAGTACAAAAAAATCAGAGTGGAAGTCAATGAAAGAGAAAACAGAAAATAATAGAAAAAAGTAACAGAAGCACAATCTGGTTCTTTGAGAAGATCGATAAAATTGTAAGCCTCTGATTAAGCAGAATGACTAAGAAAATAGAGAGAACACAGGTTACTAACATCAGTAATGAGAGAGGTGACATCACTACAGATATTAAATATAAGACGTAAATTTATGACTACCTTTCTGCTGATAAATTTGACAACTTAGATGAAATGGGAAAAGTCCTGGAATAAACAAAGCATACCCAAGAAGAAATAAACACCATAAATAGCACCATATCTATTGGAGATATCAAATTTGTGGCTAACTGCACTCTTACGAAGAAAATTGGAGGTCCGAATGGATTGCCCTCACCAGGAACTGAATCTGCTGGCGCTTTGACTTTGGACTTCCCAAGACTCTGGAACTGTGAGAAATAAATGCCTGTTGTTTAAGCCGCTCAGTCTATGATATTTGCTACAGCTATCTAATGTCCTTTACAATGTTATTGTTTCTTCTCAAGAGAGAATTTGTATTCTTACTTTAATTAATTTTTAGGTTTGTATTGCTTCTATAAATAGAATCTTATTTGTGAGTCATATTTTATTGGATTATTGCTGAATTTAAAGAAATACTTTTAATTTTTTGAGTTGATTTTTTAGTTGACAAATCTGCTGAAACTTTTATATTAATTTTTAAGGTAGGTGTTCTTGTCTTTATAGTGTATTTATTCTATCCCAATTCTTACACTTCATTACTTTTTATTTCATTTTCATGTTAGTCCAGACCACTAGAATATATTAGTCATTAGAAATAGTGTGCATAAAGACAATAGGCATCTCTGTCTTACTCCTGACCCATTGAATCTATCCATTTTCTAGTTTCTCTACTGGTGTAGGTTTTGGTATATCCCATTTTGCTAGACAGCCTCTAAGTTGATCCCCAATAATCCCTACCTTCTGGTATTTAGGCCATTGTGTATTCTTCTTGAGTGGGGAGCCAGCCAATTTATTCACTTATACATAGAATATGGCAGAAATGATGGGATATCCACTTCCGAGTTTAGGTTTTAAAAAGGCTGTTGCTTTAGTCTTTTTTAGCAAATGAGTACACTCTTTCATTTGCTCTGGGGGAAGTCAGCTATCATGTCATGAGGCAGCCCTGTGGACAGGTCGTCATGAGTGAGCTTCGAAGTAGACCTGTGGTCAGTCAAGAGTTAGGTGAATAAACATAAACTTGGAAGCAATTTGTCTTAGGTGTTTCAACATCAGTGTGAGTGCATTTGGAAATGGAACCTCCTATAGTGGAAGTTTGAGATGCCCAGAACTGTGGCCAACATCTTAATCACAGCCTTGTGAAAGACTGCTGCAGAACCACCCAGTTAATCTGCATTCACATTTCTGATTCATGGAAACTATGAGATAGTAAATGTTAGTTGTTTTAAACTGCCAAGTTTTGGGGTAATATGTTATGCAATAATAATAACTAACACATACATTTACCTACTCTTTTTTAAAAAAATCCTGCTCTTCCTAGCTTGCTAAAGGTTTCTAAAATCGCCACTTCAGAAAAATCATATTTTAAAAAATAATGTGGTAAAATTTACTGAAATATTTGGATGTTAAGACATCCTTGCATTTCTCTGCATGATCATGACAAATTCTAGTTAGCTAATATTTTCTTTAGAACTTTTACTTGCATGTTTATAAGTGAAAGCACTCATGATTTTGCTCACTTGCATTGTTTTAGCATTACAGTATCCCATAAATACGTGGGCTAACTTTTGATCCCTTTCAATTCTCTTAAAAAAGAAAAAAGTTTATGAGACAAATGAAGTGTTACCTGTTGAATTGACAGGTAAAGCCATGTAGACCTAAATTTTTGAAGAAAGGGAGGTTTTGACTAAAATTACAATTTTTATAATATTTTGTAGTGATTTATTTTATCTTTTGTCAACTTTGGCATTTTATGTTTTCCTAGGAATATGTGCATTTCATATGGGCTTTCAAATTTTGTAATGTAGTTGTTCTAATACGTTATTAAAATCTTTTTTTGTGTCTTAATTATTTACCCCTTCTGTTCTGCATTGTGTTTATTTATATCTTTTCTCTTTTTTTCTTGATCAAGCCTTCCAAGTTCTTTCTTACTAATATTTTCAAAAATAGTTCTGTTTTTGTTCATTTTTTCTATTTTTGTTGTCAGTTATAAATATTTTTCCCTTATCTCTCTCTCTTTTTTTTTTTTTTTGAGAAGGAGTCTTGCTCTGTTGCCCTGGCTGGTGTGGTGCGATCTTGGCTCACTACCACCTCCACATCCGGGTTTAAGCAATTCTCCTGGGCCAGCCTCCCAAGTAGCTGGAATTACAGACACCCACCACCACACCTGGCTAATTTTTGTATTTTCCATAGAGATAGGGTTTCACCATTTTGGCCAGACTGGTCTCGAACTGCTGACCTCCACCAGCCTTGGCCTCCCAAAGTGCTGGGATTACAGGCATGAGCCACCACGTCTGGTCCCTTATCTTTATTATTTATTTCATTTGTTTCTTTAGGCATTGCTATTTATAATCTCTTTCATCAAACATTTAGTTTGTTTATATTTAATTATCCGTATTTCCTGATATATGGATTTAAACTATAAATTCCCTAAGTACTACTTCAGTTCTGTCCCACATATTTTGATATGCACTGCTTCTTTTGTCATTATGTTATAAAATATTTCTTTATTACTCCGATCATTTCTTTTGAGCCCAAGGATTAATAGTATATAATTAATTTCTAAATATGTAAGAAATTAGAATTATCTTTCTGTATTAATTTAAAAGTTTATTGCACTGTGGACAGTGAACAAATGCATCATATTGACCTTTGAGATTTGCTGCTGCTGCCTTCATGACTAGATATATGATCTATTTTTTGCTAATGTTCTGTAATGTTCAAAATCAATATGTATTCTTTGCACATGTAGAGTTATATATATAATCTATTAACTCAAGCATATCGTTATTTTCTGATCTTTGATTTTTTGAATATAGTTTTGTCTAGTTGCTTTTATTGTTTCTGTGTGGAGTATGTTAAAATCTCAAAGTACAGTTTATTTTGCAGTTCTTTTAGTTGCTTGATATAACGGTATACAGTTATACTTTTTTTTTTCTTTTTTCTTTTTTTTGAGACAGAGTCTCTCTCTGTCGCCAGGCTGGAGTGCAGCGGTGTGATCTCGGCTCACTGCAACCTCCACCTCCCAGATTCAAGCGATTCTTCTGCCTCAGTCTCCCGAGTAGCTGGGACTACAGGTGCGCGCCACTATACCCAGCTAATTTTTGTATTTATTTTTTTATTTTTATTTTTATTTTTTTATTTTTTTTCCTTTATTATTATTATTATTATACTTTAGACTCTATGGTACATGTGCGCAACGTGCAGGTAAGTTACATATGTATACTTGTGCCATGCTGGTGCGCTGCACCCACCAACTCGTCATCTAGCATTAGGTATATCTCCCAATGCTATCCCTCCCCCCTCCCCCCAACCCACAACAGTCCCCGAAGTGTGATGTTCCCCTTCCTGTGTCCATGTGTTCTCATTGTTCAATTCCCACCTATGAGTGAGAATATGCAGTGTTTGGTTTTTTGTTCTTGCGATAGTTTACTGAGAATGATGATTTCCAATTTCATCCATATCCCTACAAAGGACATGAACTCATCATTTTTTATGGCTGCATAGTATTCCATGGTGTATATGTGCCACATTTTCTTAATCCAGTCTATCATTGCTGGACATTTGGGTTGGTTCCAAGTCTTTGCTATTGTGAATAATGCTGCAATAAACATACGTGTGCATGTGTCTTTATAGCAGCATGATTTATAGCCCTTTGGGTATATACCCAGTAATGGGATGGCTGGGTCAAATGGAATTTCTAGTTCTAGATCCCTGAGGAATTGCCACACTGACTTCCACAAGGGTTGAACTAGTTTACAGTCCCACCAACAGTGTAAAAGTGTTCCTATTTCTCCACATCCTCTCCAGCACCTGTTGTTTCCTGACTTTTTAATGATTGCCATTCTAACTGGTGTGAGATGGTATCTCATTGTGGTTTTGATTTGCATTTCTCTGATGGCCAGTGATGGTGAGCATTTCTTCGTGTGTTTTTTGGCTGCATAAATGTCTTCTTTTGAGAAGTGTCTGTTCATGTCCTTCGCCCACTTTTTGATGGGGTTGTTTGTTTTTTTCTTGTAAATTTGTTGGAGTTCATTGTAGATTCTGGATATTAGCCCTTTGTCAGATGAGTAGGTTGCGAAAATGTTCTCCCATTTTGTAGGTTGCCTGTTCACTCTGATGGTAGTTTCCTTTGCTGTGCAGAAGCTCTTTAGTTTAATTAGATCCCATTTGTCAATTTTGGCTTTTGTTGCCATTGCTTTTGGTGTTTTAGACATGAAGTCCTTGCCCATGCCTATGTCCTGAATGGTAATGCCTAGGTTTTCTTCTAGGGTTTTTATGGTTTTAGGTCTAACATTTAAGTCTTTAATCCATCTTGAATTGATTTTTGTATAAGGTGTAAGGAAGGGATCCAGTTTCAGCTTTCTACATATGGCTAGCCAGTTTTCCCAGCACCATTTATTAAATAGGGAATCCTTTCCCCATTTCTTGTTTTTGTCAGGTTTGTCAAAGATCAGATACTTGTACATATGTGGCATTATTTCTGACGGCTCTGTTCTGTTCCATTGATCTATATCTCTGTTTTGGTACCAGTACCATGCTGTTTTGGTTACTGTAGCCTTGTAGTATAGTTTGAAGTCAGGTAGTGTGATGCCTCCAGCTTTGTTCTTTTGCCTTAGGATTGACTTGGCGATGCGGGCTCTTTTTTGGTTCCATATGAACTTTAAAGTAGTTTTTTCCAATTCTGTGAAGAAAGTCATTGGTAACTTGATGGGGATGGCATTGAATCTGTAAATTACCTTGGGAAGGATGGCCATTTTCACGATATTGATTATTCCTACCCATGAGCATGGAACGTTCTTCCATTTGTTTGTATCCTCTTTTATTTCCTTGAGCAGTGGTTTGTAGTTCTCCTTGAAGACGTCCTTCACGTCCCTTGTAAGTTGGATTCCTAGGTATTTTATTCTCTTTGAAGCAATTGCGAATGGGAGTTCACTCATGATTTGGCTCTCTGTTTGTCTGTTATTGATGTATAAGAATGCTTGTGATTTTTGTACATTGATTTTGTATCCTGAGACTTTGCTGAAGTTGCTTATCAGCTTAAGGAGATTTTGGGCTGAGACAATGGGGTTTTCTAGATATACTATCATGTCATCTGCAAAAAGGGACAATTTGACTTCCTCTTTTCCTAATTGAATACCCTTGGTTTCCTTCTCCTGCCTAATTGCCCTGGCCAGAACTTCCAACACTATGTTGAATAGAAGTGGTGAGAGAGGGCATCCCTGTCTTGTGCCAGTTTTCAAAGGGAATGCTTCCAGTTTTTGCCCATTCAGTATGATATTGGCTGTGGGTTTGTCATAGATAGCTCTTATTATTTTGAGATACGTCCCATCAATACCTAATTTATTGAGAGTTTTTAGCATGAAGTGTTGTTGAATTTTGTCAAAGGCCTTTTCTGCATCTATTGAGATAATCATGTGGTTTTTGTCTTTGGTTCTGTTTATATGCTGGATTACATTTATTGATTTGCGTATATTGAACCAGCCTTGCATCGCAGGGATGAAGCCGACTTGATCATGGTGGATAAGCTTTTTGATGTGCTGCTGGATTCTGTTTGCCAGTATTTTATTGAGGATTTTTGCACTAATGTTCATCAAGGATATTGGTCTAAAATTCTCTTTTTTGGTTGTGTCTTTGCCAGGCTTTGGTATCAGGATGATGCTGGCCTCATAAAATGAGTTAGGGAGGATTCCCTCTTTTTCTATTGATTGGAATAGTTTCAGAAGGAATGGTACCAGCTCCTCTTTGTACCTCTGGTAGAATTCGGCTGTGAACCCATCTGGTCCTGGACTTTTTTTGGTTGGTAAGCTATTGATTATTGCCACAATTTCAGATCCTGTTATTGGTCTATTCAGAGATTCAACCTCTTCCTGGTTTAGTCTTGGGAGAGTGTATGTGTTGAGGAATTTATCCATTTCTTCTAGATTTTCTAGTTTATTTGCGTAGAGGTGTTTGTAATATTCTCTGATGGTAGTTTGTATTTCTGTGGGATCGGTGGTGATATCCCCTTTATCATTTTTTATTGCATCTATTTGATTCTTCTCTCTTTTTTTCTTTATTAATCTTGCTAGCGGTCTATCAATTTTGTTGATCCTTTCAAAAAACCAGCTCCTGGATTCATTTATTTTTTGAAGGGTTTTTTGTGTCTCTATTTCCTTCAGTTCTGCTCTGATTTTAGTTATTTCTTGCCTTCTGCTAGCTTTTGAATGTGTTTGCTCTTGCTTTTCTAGTTCTTTTAATTGTGATGTTAGGGTGTCAATTTTGGATCTTTCCTGCTTTCTCTTGTGGGCATTTAGTGCTATAAATTTCCCTCTACACACTGCTTTGAATGCATCCCAGAGGTTCTGGTATGTTGTGTCTTGGTTTTTGTTGGTTTCAAAGAACATCTTTATTTCTGCCTTCATTTCGTTATGTACCCAGTAGTCATTCAGGAGCAGGTTGTTCAGTTTCCATGTAGTTGAGCGGTTTTGAGTGAGATTCTTAATCCTGAGTTCTAGCTTGATTGCACTGTGATCTGAGAGATAGTTTGTTATAATTTCTGTTCTTTTACATTTATTGAGGAGAGCTTTACTTCCAAGTATATGGTCAATTTTGGAATAGGTGTGGTGTGGTGCTGAAAAAAATGTATATTCTGTTGATTTGGGTTGGAGAGTTCTGTAGATGTCTATTAGGTCCGCTTGGTGCAGAGCTGAGTTCAATTCCTGGGTATCCTTGTTGACTTTCTGTCTCGTTGATTTGTCTAATGTTGACAGTGGGGTGTTAAAGTCTCCCATTATTAATGTGTGGGAGTCTAAGTTTCTTTGTAGGTCACTCAGGACTTGCTTTATGAATCTGGGTGCTCCTGTATTGGGTGCATATATATTTAGGATAGTTAGCTCTTCTTGTTGAATTAATCCCTTTACCATTAGGTAATGGCGTTCTTTGTCTCTTTTGATCTTTGTTGGTTTAAAGTCCGTTTTATCAGAGACTAGGATTGCAACCCCTGCCTTTTTTTGTTTTCCATTTGCTTGGTAGATCTTCCTCCATCCTTTTATTTTGAGCCTATGTGTGTCTCTGCACGTGAGATGGGTTTCCTGAATACAGCACACTGATGGGTCTTGAGTCTTTATCCAATTTGCCAGTCTGCGTCTTTTAATTGGAGCATTTAGTCCATTTACATTTAACGTTAATATTGTTATGTGTGAATTTGATCCTGTCATTATGATGTTAGCTGGTTATTTTGCTCGTTAGTTGATGCAGTCTCTTCCTAGTCTCGATGGTCTTTACATTTCGGTATGATTTTGCAGTGGCTGGTACCGGTTGTGCCTTTCCATGTTTAGCGCTTCCTTCAGGAGCTCTTTTAGGGCAGGCCTGGTGGTGACAAAATCTCTCAGCATTTGCTTGTCTGTAAAGTATTTTATTTCTCCTTCACTTATGAAGCTTAGTTTGGCAGGATATGAAATTCTGGGTTGAAAATTCTTTTCTTTAAGAATGTTGAATATTGGCCCCCACTCTCTTCTGGCTTGTAGGGTTTCTGCCGAGAGATCCGCTGTTAGTCTGATGGGCTTCCCTTTGATGGTAACCCGACCTTTCTCTCTGGCTGCCCTTAACATTTTTTCCTTCATTTCAACTTTGGTGAATCTGACAATTATGTGTCTTGGAGTTGCTCTTCTCGAGGAGTATCTTTGTGGTGTTCTCTGTATTTCCTGAATCTGAATGTTGGCCTGCCTTGCTAGATTGGGGAAGTTCTCCTGGATAATATCCTGCAGAGTGTTTTCCAACTTGTTTCCATTCTCCCCGTCACTTTCAGGTACACCAATCAGATGTAGATTTGGTCTTTTCACATAGTCCCATATTTCTTGGAGGCTTTGCTCGTTTCTTTTTATTCTTTTTTCTCTAAACTTCCCTTCTCGCTTCATTTCATTCATTTCGTCTTCCAGGGCTGATACCCTTTCTTCCATTTGATCGCATCGGCTCCTGAGGCTTCTGCATTCTTCACGTAGTTCTCGAGCCTTGGTTTTCAGCTCCATCAGCTCCTTTAAGCACTTCTCTGTATTGGTTATTCTAGTTATACATTCTTCTAAATTTTTTTCAGTTTTCAACTTCTTTGCCTTTGGTTTGAATATCCTCCCGTAGCTCGGAGTAATTTGATCGTCTGAAGCCTTCTTCTCTCAGCTCGTCGAAGTCATTCTCCATCCAGCTTTGTTCCGTTGCTGGTGAGGAACTGCGTTCCTTTGGAGGAGGAGAGGTACTCTGCTTTTTAGAGTTTCCAGTTTTTCTGCTCTGTTTTTTCCCCATCTTTGTGGTTTTATCTACTTTTGGTCTTTGATGATGGTGATGTACAGATGGGTTTTTGGTGTGGATGTCCTTTCTGTTAGTTTTCCTTCTAACAGACAGGACCCTCAGCTGCAGGTCTGTTGGAGTACCTGGCCGGCCGTGTGAGGTGTCAGTCTGCCCCTGCTGGGGGGTGCCTCCCAGTTAGGCTGCTCGGGGGTCAGGGGTCAGGGACCCACTTGAGGAGGCAGTCAGCCCGTTCTCAGATCTCCAGCTGCGTGCTGGGAGAACCACTGCTCTCCTCAAAGCTGTCAGACAGGGACATTTAAGTCTGCAGAGGTTACTGCTGTCTTTTTGTCTGTGCCCTGCCCCTAGAGGTGGAGCCTACAGAGGCAGGCAGGCCTCCTTGAGCTGTGGTGGGCTCCACCCAGTTCAAGCTTCCAGGCTGCTTTGTTTACCTAAGCGAGCCTGGGCAATGGCGGGCGCCACTCCCCCAGCCTCGCTGCCGACTTGCTGTTTGATTTCAGACTGCTGTGCTAGCAATCAGCAAGACTCTGTGGGCGTAGGACCCTCTGAGCCAGGTGCGGGCTATACTCTCCTGGGGCACCGTTTCCTAAGCCCATTGGAAAAGCACAGTATTCGGGTGGGAGTGGCCCGATTTTCCAGGTGCTGTCTGTCACCCCTGGAAAGGGAACTCCCTGACCCCTTGTGCTTCCCGAGTGAGGCAATGCCTCGCCCCTGCTTCGGCTGGCGCACGGTGCACTCACCCACTGACCTGCGCCCACTGTCTGGCACTCCCTAGTGAGATGAACACGGTACCTCAGATAGAAATGCAGAAATCATCCGTCTTCTGCGTTGGTCGCGCTGGGAGCTGTAGACCGGAGCTGTTCCTATTCGGCCATCTTGGCTCCTCCCTCTAATTTTTGTATTTAAACAAAATACTAAATGTACTAAAAGTAGAGACGGGGTTTCGCCATGTTGGCCAGGATGGTCTCCATTTCCTGACCTCATGAACTGCCTGCCTCAGCCTCCCAAAGTGCTGGGATTACAAGCCTGAGCCACCGCGCCCGGCCTACAGTTAACTTTATATATGTTAGAATGTTTGTAATGCTTATGTTTTCTTTTTGTTGTTCTTTTTTCCAGATATAGCATCATTTTCCTTTTCTTATATTGTTTTGCTCTAAGTTTTATTTTATCAGATATTAAGATAACTACCAATATTTTTTGGTTGTTATTTGTCCAGTACATTTTTTCCATCTTTATTATATTTAAACTTTTTGGTTAAGTATAAATAAAGTAAACTTTATTCAGGCTTTTTATATTGCTGAAACCTTTTAAGTGAGCTCATATCTCTTATAAAGGTTATATAAACATTATTCTGATAAAAAATACATCCACTCAGCTCAGATGTAAGTAAACATAGTCCATTTAGAAATGAAAAGACCATAATATTGCAGAGCTAGTTAATTGTCTAGGTTTGCAGCTTTATACAGTAAATTATTTAAAAAATGTCTCAAATTTCACTTGGTTTCATACTGTGGAGGCTGAACTTGAATCTGGTGTATTTCCCAGGTTTGTGAAAAGATGTGCAGATGTGAGTAAGAACTTGGAGCTCCTTGAGCGACCTGCTTAGTCATGGTAGTGCAACTGTTGAAAATAAGGGCTCTATTAAAAATTCCCCAGTGAGCCATACCACGGAGTACTACCAGCTGATAGTTTTCCTGGCATATAACTATGGTTCAGTGCCAGCTGCATTGAGGCAGGGCATGAAAAGCAAGATTGAATCCCGGAAGCCAGTAATTACGTTCATGTGCTATGCTAGGTGACTGAGCTCTTTAAATGAAAAGGTTACAACTTGGAAGGAGATAGAAAAGTACCTGGAATAGAGTATAAAAACAAATATTTGATAGATTCTTTTTTCTTCTCATGATTGGCTTTAATTGGATTTTTAACAAGTGTATATTAAAAGAAGCAAATTATTCATATTTCAGGCTGCCAGTGTAAGCTAGAATAGATATGTTTGCATGTGAATTATGGTAGTTATATTTCCATTTTTCCTTCTTTGTTTAAACACTGTTTAGATGTATTTTGATGTTTTTAGAGTATGATGTGTTATTTTGAAAATATATATTTGAATGCAATTTCTCCCTTGTGAATCAATAGTAATAAGTTAAATCAGAAAACATTGTTTCTCTTTAAATCTTGGCCATTCTGGGGCAAGTTACAGGCACTTATTTTGATGTTTTACTTTCAAGTTGTCTAAGCAAATTGGAAATAGTGCATTGAAGGCACTTTCACATGTGATATCTGTTAAATGTCATTTACAATTTATGTATTCTTACACAGAATTTTCCCTTCTATCTTTGAAGACTGATAAATAAAATCTCTCCCCTGCTACTCATTTTTTTTCCTGTTTGGCAAAGGGAATATTGAAATATATCTTTTAATGCTGTAGATAAACAAGGCTATTATTTTATTATTTTATTCATCAATTTCCATTGTGTGACTACATTTTCTACCAGCCTCCTTCTTTACAATTACGTTTAGTTTGGCAGTGAGATGTGTTTATTTTTAATCCAAGTAATTTCTTCTAAAAATAAAATGCCTCTTAACCCCCACCCCTGAAGGTAAGTGGTAAATTGTACAATCATACTTTTTCATCTATGTGTGAGGTATTTACATTAAATATGCATGTCATATATAATATATGCATAGCTGAAAGCAAAAACTGCCACAGTGTCAGAGAGGAATCATTTAAAGACTTTATTCCATAAAACATCTAAAACACTATAAAGAATTAACTAATCCTAATGCAAAGCAACACAAATATGCAGTTGGCACAGCTTATTTTTGGAAGGCAGGGTTTAAGTATATATATATGTATATATATGTGTGTATATATTATTTTCTCTCAGTAGATCCATATGTCTCATAATAAGCACACACTACATGAGAGGAAAAGGAGACTAAATACATACATGTATACATGTAATTTTTATGCTACTGCAGTTGAATGTATTGGCTTCATCACTTTAATTTTCTTACATCCTTGCTAATTCGGTCAATACCTGTACTCAGTATAGGTCAGTCTAAATATGGTAAGATTGGGGATAAAAAGATTTTTTTTAAATGGAAGAATTGCTCTGATCTGAGGTTCAGCTAATAAAATAGGATAAATCAGAGGCAGGGAGAGGATTGAAGATTTCAGTACATTTAATAAGAATGACCTCTCATATTTGTAAAGCTCTTAACAGATTTCACCCTCTTCAGTAACCGCTGATATTGTAGATCTCAGAGATAGTATTTTCAGTGGTGGAACCCTGGCTAATAGGAATTAAGAGATGAGTGAATGGGTAAAAAATCAAGGCAGGGAAAATACTCTTCTTCTGAGACGTTTTCTATTAAGGAACAATATAAAGCAAAGGTGACTGGAAGACCAAAAAAGGCACTTTGTTACATTATATTTTGATTCACTAGAATATATTTATGGGTAAAGGAGAAATGCATAAATGAGAAATCGAAGCATAAATATCGAGCTAGAGAAGAAAAGGATCGTGTTCTCTAACAGAGAGAGGGTAAAATTGGAAAAAGAAGAAATGAATACGGAGAAACATTTTTAGTTTGGAATAAAAACACTGAGGATGTCAATTTTGTGAGATTCTGTAATTATAGTGGCAGTATTTCTCCTGAGAAAGAGAAGATTGAAAGAAATTTACAACCTGCTACAGAAGTTTGTAATTGATGTTGTAGGAAACAGTATAGAAATTAAATAAGGGTTGCTGAAAAGTGCAGTTAAGTACTCGACTGGTACTGAGGTAAGTGGACTCTGTTTAGCGAATTTCACAGCAATTCCTGGCAAAGAGGGAGCAGGAGCTTAGATGGTGTGTGGTATCACTTACTTAGGGTTGAAGAAAATATGAAACCCAGAGAATGTAAAAATTGTTATGCTAAAACAAACTATTAGAATTTCTATTTCATTTTGATTTTTAATCTCTGACAGGCAAGAGTAAAAGTTTACAAGACTTAACCCCTGCAACCTGGCCACTCAGAGAAGGCATTGGCATCCTACAAAGCTCCATGGAAACCAGCTATCATCCAATGCTTTAGGCAACTGATTCTGGTCAGTGACAAGGCTGAGACCCCAGCCCCACATTGTGCCAGGGAAGGAGCTGGTGCTTTATCAGCTGTGAAGGTTGATAGTGTGCTTTCTATATAATGAAGTTTCCATTACAAAGCTTGGATTCCAACTTCATCACCCCACCATTGAAGGGATTGCTGTATCCTTATCTGTGAGGGCTGATATGGTTACAATATCACACAATTTCAAGTGCATGGCTGTTCTTCCACCTGATGACTGTGTCAGGAAAGAGGCTGGTTCTGCAAGGATAAGGTTGGAGTCAATATCTGGCCCGACATATTATTATTGTAACCTGGCTCTTTTTCATGCCTGCGGAGGGTGGTTCTTCCCTGATCTTGCAGTTTAAAGGTTCTACAAAAGCCCAGGGCTTCTGTGATCCTCCCCAGAAGCCTGAGGTCTGGTCCTGAAAGATTCCTGTGTTCTACCACAGTGTATGATGGGGCAAAGAGGCCTGAGCACCTGTCATGGATCCTACTTCCCTGAGTTTGCCCAGTGAATGCTGTTCTGTCATTCTGGTATATGTGTGTGTGTTGCTTAGCCATTTTCCAATAATCTAAAAAGTCTAAAGACATGATCTCCAGCATGATGAATGGATCTTGGTGACTGGCTAACCAGAGATAGGGAGATAAATCAGGACCGGTGGGGAATTGATTAGTTTTTACAATAAGCAGGTGTCAATGTACTAGGGAAAACAGGAAATCAGTAGGTATAAAGTGGTGGGAGAAGCATAAGGACAGGAGCCTGTAGTCAGGATAATTTCATGATTTGAACTCACGCATGTAAACATTAGTGTATTATATCCAGGTTTAAACTGAAGAGCCAGGAGAAGTAATGAGAAGGCAGCATATTGCAAATCTGTTTTAAAAGTTGTGTAAAACTTACTATGTTAAATTTCTAAGAAGAGTTTATTGTCCACAAAGTTATTTATTGTATATATTTCTGGCAGATATTTCTTCTTAGTATTTTTTGTTTATTATTTCCAGATTCTATTTTTGATAGGATTCTAGTAAATGGGAAAAATAGATGAGCTGATGAAGCAAACCTACCACATAGTCTTCTAGAATTGAGGAAATTACAGCTCATCCACTGGACATTCAAAAAATATTGGTTATTACATTGTTGAGTTTAATTTCTTTATTGAATTACCTAGAAAAGATGTTCAGGGAGGTTCGTCAAGACTTCATAACTTATGTTTGGGGCATAGACATTAGATACAATAGCACTATTAGTAGAAAACTACCTTGAATTAAGTTCTTTAGTGGAATTGGTTTTAATTTTGCTGGTAAAGTTGAGGCAAAATAAATAATACCACAAATATATTCTATGACACTTGTTATTAAATAAGTATTAAATGTTGATATAGTAGACAGAATATTAATAAAACTATTGTTGCCATAATCATTAGTGATATAAATTGTCATAAAAGGCTCAATGAAAATCATTTTAAAAAATAAAAACATGTTAAGTACCTGAAGAGGAGATAATTATGTTTAGGATTTCTATTATTTGCTCAGTGTAAATAAAAGTCAAATCAAACTGAGTATTTTCTCAGTTCAGGACATAATGTTTGAAATTAGGTGCATCTTGAAATTGATGGTACTTTCATTTTAATAACATCTTTATTTACTTACACTGTAATTCTAAATTTTTAGGATGCCCAGTAGGTTGTAGTGAAAACAGCCTGTAAAATGTAATATTTTATATTTTACTTGTCACTTCAGTCTTAGAGTTATGTTGAATTGTCTGTAGAAATTAGCAAATGGAGATGATAGGATTATGGTCATTACAAATTTAAAGTAATCACACTTTAACATTTACTCTCACTCTAAGACTTCAAACAGCAAGTGGATATAGTCAAGTTGAAGATTTTTCTCTGAAATTTTTTAAGTAATAAGAAAACTGACCATCTAAACCACAAAATCAGCAAAACAAAAAGGGAAATGTGAATCTTTACTTCTCTCCCTAGATATGAATATCCCATGTGGATTTTTCTGGGTTGTCTGGATTGCAGGTTGTTGTGCTGACAGAATTTAAAAGTTTCCTTCCAGATTGACTTAAATCAGAACAAAATATCAGGTTCTGCCAGTGTGAGTTATAGTTTGTAACATTAGGCAAACATCAGAGAATTTAGCTGTGCTTTGGATTTGTTCACTTCTTACAGGTGTCTAAATTGTGATAACTTATAGTTGATAATTGTCAAAAAGTTCGAAATTGCAGTATTTTTACTCTTGGTGAGAAGGAGGGAAAAATGAAGGATTTTTCATGTCTCTCAGATATATTGGCCTATTCTCCAAATGACAGGTTCCTGACTGATCAACTGTACCACCTGCTACTAAAGCTCAGTAATATTAGTCTCTGCAATGGTTTCATTCTCATCTCACACCTCAGAGATCTTGTGCTCAACCCCAGGCATCCCTTGTGTGTTTAAATCAGCTTAACAGCTCATACAGTGTGCTGATTTCCTTGTAGGCCTCTGTTTTCTCAAAAAGTGATCACCTTTTGCCAATGCCCTCAGGATTAAACAGGGCAGTCTGGTTTTCCTTTTCTGCATTGGCTATACCTTTGTAGTCAATAAAAGACTAACTAGAAAAGAATCAGCTGATGAGAGAATCAATCTTCTGGAAGCCTCCCCACAGTTTTCTCATCATTTTTGTGCCGTCTGTCATCTCAGATTGTAAAATGGAAACCAAAACTCAGTATGTGGGAAGACTTTTACTGCTCCTTGTTAACAAAAACAGTAAGACCAGGGGTTTTGATCTTATGAGTGTATAGGTAAACAGTAAGCTGTAAGTGCACACTCTTGAAGTGGCTTTTCTCTGTTTCTAATGGAGGTTTGCAAAGAATTATCAAAGTGGTATCAAAAAGGTCTCCTAACATACTGTAGTGTGGATATCCATTCTGAGGAGGTCAGGTTAAATCTGAAGGTCTTATAGACGATGATACTGGGGTACCTTGTGGTACAGCAAGCAATACAATATGCTTCTTAATAATAGTCAGAAAAATAGACAAATGTAAAACAGGATTTTTTTCTGCATATTTATATCAGGTTATATTGCATTAAATTACTTCTGTAGCAATACATTTTAAATCAAGTGACATTTTGTCTCATTTAACTTTTATTTGAACAACTTTATCTCACATAATTTGCTTTATTGTAGACTATTCAAAAATATCTGTGAAATACATTCAGATTACTTTGGCAGATAAAGGTTATTTCTTCATACACCCCATTGTATACATTTCCTCTGGCATCAGAGAATCTGAAAATAATTTTTGTCCTCCTTTTGCTTTGTGATTTTAGATCGTTTGTAACTTGAAAGCACAATGAGAAAAGTGAATTTGAACTTGCTAACTGATCCTATTAAAATACAAAATAGGGTTTGAAATTTGCTTTTTTTTTTCCTGTTCAGTTCAGGCTTTCAGTCAGTTATAATGCTATCAGAGCTGTTTAGTTTCTCCCTCTGGTAATATATAACATACTTTAATAAAAATAAAAATACATTTTTAGTATCTTGAAAGGTGCAAAATCTATTGTAAATTCTTCTGAGATGCATCATATTATTGAATTATAAAGAAGCAGAATGATTTCATTACTTCTTTTCAATGTCATTGAAATAGCCCAATGATTAAATTGTTACTGCTTACTGGAACAGTATGGTTTGGTGAGAACAAGATTGGCATTTTTCTATTGCTTATTAGTTTACATGTTACTAGAAATTTCAGTATGTCAATATTGAAGATATTTAAAAATTTTTGGATCTGCATATGGATTTGTAGGGAAATAACAATACTACTAGAAGGGGAGAATACATTTATTCCATTTTTCTAAGTACCTGGAATGTATTTCAATTTGAATCATATATGAAGTTTGTCCCTAAAAGAAAAACTGGGTGATCAAATATTATTAGTTCATCATTTTATTGTTCTTATCATTAATATTGGTTGACTATTCATAACATTCTTACCATTACTGTTGACTGGTTTCTCATAACGTGTATAATCATTTTCTGGAAAATATGTAATTTTGTAGTATTTTTGATAATGCAAAATATCTAAGCTTAATCAAATAATCTGAAGCAAATTAGTCACAATATACTTATACTTTCTATATTTTCAAGCTAGTTCTCTCAATATTTGATATTGCCTCTTTTTCTCATTGTAAATTGTCCTTGGGAGTTTGAGTTTAATCTTTATTTTATTTAGCTTTTTTCCCCCAGTCACTTACTATAGCTAAGATTTCCTGAGAAAATAGGGCAGACACCTTTTTCTTTCTGATAGCCCACACATTAACATTACTTTTAGTGTTGCTTTTTCACAAAGAATCAAAATGCTATGATGGCAGGTCCTCACTTGTTATATCTTAATGGCATCTCCTATATCTGACACATAGAAAGTGCTTAATTAATAGCTATTGATTCAATAAAAGATGGAACTGATAGAGGATGCTTATATCTGAGAAACCTAGAAATTCTCAGTTATCTTAATACCTAGGCTATAAAAGCTGTTATGGCATGTGCTACTATTTTGTGCAAAATAGTATTACTGTTTTCAAGGTGTTTACCAAAAATAGTTTTTGCATTAAGAGCAGTGAATTGGGATGGAGAAATATTACAAGGATTCTCTTCTTTATGTTATATATCTTTTCTCTACTCAAGGAAGGACACTTCTATAAAAGATGAAGTTGGTTGTACTTCCCATGAAACCATTACTTGAAGACACACGTTTGCATAACAGCAATGAGAGAAAAAGTGAGTAATTCAGTCAATGATATTATATTCAAGTTTTTATGTCCAATATATTTTAGCTGATTTTTAACAAGTGTTTGTTTTAATGTTGTATACACAAACTGATGGAGATGCTATCTAAATAAATATATCATGTGCCATGTAATGACATTTCTGTCAGTCATGAGCTGCATGTACAACGGTGGTCCATAAGATTATAATATTATATTTTTAAGGTACCTTATCTGTGTTTAGATACACAAGCACTTGCCATTGTGTCACAATTGTCTGCAGTATTCAGTACAGTAACATGCTATACAGGTTTGTAGCCCAGGAGCAACAGTCTATATACCACATAACCGAGGTGTGTAGTGGGCTATACCATCTAGGTTTCTGTAAGTACACTCTATGATGTTTGCACAAGTAAATGGCCTAATGACGCCTTTATCAGAACATATCCCGGTGACATATGACTATACTTAACTGAACTCTAGTTAGGGCATGAGTGGCTACTCACATTGGCATCTCATAAATATTAGGTTGCTCTCAGTATTGCTGTCAATGTAGATGGAATAGGGCATAGAATTAAGCATTCTAGACAAGGGGAAAATAGCAAGTCTACTGTAAAATTACATATATATAACAGGGAATATATACGTTCTATGCAAAAGTGTCCTTTTTAATTTTATAACTAAGTCAGATATATCTTACTTGCATAAATGAATAAAAATGTCAGTGAAAAATTTGCATGCTTAATGATTTTGGTACCAATTTCAGAAAAATTACTATAATATTCCACATCATTCTACTGTTTGAAAGTGATCTGTGCTTTTCTTTTCCAACTACATATAGTTTTCATATCTAATGCCCTTGTCTTCAAATTTTTTCATCTTCTGGTACGTGAAAATTCATTGTACTGTTTAAAGTACTGTGTCCAGCCAATATAACTAAGCCTTCAAACCTACATAGAAGCCTTGATAAGAATTTAGTATTCAAAATTCTATTACTTCCTTTTACTGTTGCTATGGTAAACTCATGAGACATTAGCAGTTTGCCTGGAATAAGACAAGTACAAGTTATAAATTAATAAAGAAAGCATATGTAGTAATAGAAGCATTGGTGATACCTGATCATGAGTAACTCCTAATTATGTTATTTATATAATCATAATTTATATAATTAATTACAATGATGTATTGTGTATTAATGCAATAGTAAAATAAAATATTTATTCACCTTTCACCCTGTTTCAGAATAAGAATTTAAAGCCATATGTGAAGAGCCATACAACAAAATATAAAAGAGCTTTTAAAAGTTGAATGAATTGAGGCAAAGAAAAAAAATAAGATACAGAAAAACATTAAATCTGTAGGGAAATTTGGTACACGAAATGCAGGATAAATTTGCTACCCTAGTAGAGATGAGTCACACATTGGCTTTAAGCTTCCAAGTGGCATATATATATATATATATATATATATATATATATATATATATATGTATGTGTGTGTGTGTATATAATTACGGGTTAAATAATTCATAATATTCATCATATAAAAATTATCTAGTTGCCTTGGCAACACAGAGATACTGATAACAAAGGTAAAGTGGGTCTCCACTGAGCAGGCACTGTCTAACTTAGGGAATATTGTCTACGGGGAATAGATTAACCAGTTTCATATGGCTACTCCTTATGATATTCCTTAGTAGATGTTGATGACATCTTAGAAAATTATAATTTATAGAAAGCTATTTTACAATTATGTAAATATGTTCATGTTAATGTTAGCCAATACCGTTACAGAGAGTGGAATTATGTAGGATCCTTGTCAATTACACTCAAAATTAAGAAGAGAGGTAAAAGGAAAGAAATGCATTGTTCCCTCCCATAGATTCAAACACCCTGGAAGTGGTTCTTAACCTGAGGTTCAGGAACTAAGAGACCTATGCATAGAATCCAAGGGGTCACAAATATGGTGGGAATAATTACATCTTAATTTTTACTAGCCCCTAATTGAAAATTAGCATTTCTTTCAATTATGAATATCGGTAAAATCCATTGTAATCTTAGCTGTACCTGGGCCTTTTTCATCTATAGAAATAACAGACATTTTCATATCACATTATAGTTGAGAATGCATCAAAATATTGTTCATGCTTATCCTTATTGAGATATTTAGTAGTTATTAGACCAACCACTTAATCTTGATATTTAATGTATTAATAATAAAGCATATATAATGGTATAATATGAATTCATTCTAATATTTTGGTTAACTATGTTTTAATATAAGTTGTTTTTCTTTGTAGTCATATTTTTAAAAATAAAATATTATCAAATAAGTTATTCATAAACCTTGGAGTGTAACCACAAGGGCCTATGGTCCAAGATGACTGAGAGGCAGACCACAAGAGACCTAGCTTCCTGACTGGTCTTCTGCCAGCCTCACCACTAAACTATTACTAGGTGTATTTGTTTTCTAATTCCACAGTAACAAAGTATCACACAAATTAGGTGGTTTTAAAAGACAGAAATGTATTGTCTCACAGTTCTGTAGGTTAGAAGTCCAAAATCAAGGTGCTGAGAGGGCCACGCTCCTCCAAAATTTCTGAGGAAGTATCCTTGTTTGCCTTTTACAGCTTCTAGGAACTCCTAGGCATTTCTCGTCTTGTAGATGTATTACTCCAAAACATAACTTCCTCTCACATACTCACGTGGAATTTTCTGGGTGTGCCTGTGTCTTCACATGGTCTTTTCTCTTTTTATAAGGACAACAGCCATATGGGATTGAGGGCCCACCCTACTCCAGTATGACCACATCTTAACTAATTACAA
The DNA here is from genome assembly GCF_028885625.2 of Pongo pygmaeus. NCBI lineage: Eukaryota > Metazoa > Chordata > Mammalia > Primates > Hominidae > Pongo > Pongo pygmaeus. The sequence goes on along the minus strand of NC_072384.2, from coordinate 63,780,273 downwards.
CTGCAATGACGTTATTTCCAAGTCAGATCACATTCACTGGTATGCAGGTTTAGACTTCCGTATATATTTACTGGGGGCACACAATTCAACCCCATGCACTTGAGAAAAATGTCTATTTCTGTATCTGAAGTAATTCTATTCTTCAGTAAGTCTCTGTTTCACGAACTTAGCCTATACCCAAACAGATATACTTTACAACCAAAACTAAGATGAATTCGATGTTAGTTACAGAACTCTTGTGAGGTACTGATAGTTTTTCTGAGTCTATGATCACTGTGTTCTCTGGCCAACTGACAAAGTAATTCCTCTAGGGCAATCCAGCCTACATCTTGTTTTTGTTAATAAAATTGTACTGGAGTATAATCACATTCATTCATGTATGTATTGTCTATAGCTGCTTTAACATTACAATGGCAAAATTGTGTAGCTGCAATAGAGACTGTATAGACCACAAAGCCTAACATATTAAGTATCTGACTCTCTGTAAAAAATGCTTGCTTACCCCCTCCCTAGGACATAAGAGAGATGACCAAGAGGTTTGTCTTATTTTACCATGTGTTTTTTGTACTATGAGGGTGTAGGAATCTTATTAAATCAGAACTCAAAGAATAAACCAGATAAGATAACATGAACTAGACCATAAACTGAACCAACAAATTGCTCAAAACACATTTCTAGTTACAGGACACATTTACCTGTCATTGAGATCAATTATCTAAGGATAACAATAGGAAGAAAGCACACAGTTTCCAAGTTTCCTTAATAATAAGAAAGCAACAGTCAATTAAAACTCGCTTGTAATAGGGGAAAATGGTTATTTCAAATCAGGAGAGTGAAATTCTAACAAGAACAATCATTGGATATAATTGTATGATATTTTTTACTTCCACTAGCATTATTAATGGGACTACCATTTGACCTGACAATGAGAATAGCTTCCCTTGTGGCATTTTGGCAGTTCTATTTCTGTTCTTTGAGAAATAAGGAACAGACAAAGGATAAAATCCTTGCTTGAGCTGCTGAAACAATAACATAATGTGAAGAATTTCCAGTTACTCCAGAGCTCAAAGGACCCCATTTTTATGGCTTCTTGAGAACTGGAAGCGTGATGGACACTCACAGAAAATACCTTAGTTCCCTTTAAATCAGCAGTCATGTGGGGGAGTATCACTTCATGTGGGAGCCTATAGACAAATGAGTGTAGCAAGGAAATTTCCTTTGGAAAGAAAAATCATGTGAAGCAATAACAAAAGACCACAGACTAGAGCTGAATATTAGATGTTTGGGGTGTTTTGCAGCAGGAATAGGAACTTTGCCAATCATAGGCTCAGCTAAGTTACTACAAGCACAAGGACCTTATTGTCATGGCCAAACACCTTCTGAATCATACACCTCCTGTTCAAAGGTTTCTACTTCTGAATGTCTTGGTGATTCTTTGATGAATAGTTTTTAACATGCTGGGGAGAAAAACAGAAATGACAATATAGTTGACACAGGTTCAAGAATAGGATTAGGGCACCAAGGGTTGCCCTAATGCCAGAACTTATCAGATCCTAAAAAAAATTACTAGCAAACTTAAGTCCAAAATCATAACAGACATTTCAAATGGGGAGACATTCTCCTACTGCCACCCTGTTATTGCCTGAAATTATGGTATCCCTTGATCTAGCCTATAATGAACTATTACTTTGTAAAGAATGTTTTCTTTCATCATTGTCTTTTCAATTCCTCCCATTTCCATCCTCTCCTTCTCCTGTTCTGACTTGTCATTCTGTTTGAATGCTTTCATCTGCAGAGAGATGTGATAAAATATTACTACACACAAAGTGTGTAAAGATGTGAAAAAGTATAAGAAAGGCCTCATTAGATGTTTTCTAAACTCTATAGTAAAGAAAGTAAATTTTAAATGAGAGTGGAATAACATTTAGCACAGATACTTGAAGAATAGCATATTTCACTCTGAATAACTTACTCAAGGAAGTCACACACCGGATTCGAAAGTTCATGGAGCCTCCTTACAAAGGCAGAACAAGCATGCAGTGTACACACCCGGATCTTGAAAAGAGAATCAATAAGAGTAAGGAGAGTGAGCTAAGCCAAAGGAATGAACAAACTGTGGAGGAAGGAAAGTAAAAGAGTTTTGAAGAACTGATGAGTAGAACATTCAAGAGTAGGAAAGGGCTTGATGATGAAAAACAATTTTGGAAAGAAAAGTAGAAATCAGACTATAAAAGAACTCAGATGCTTATTTAATATAATTTAGCAAACATTTATTGTGCCCTGTTGAAAATGCTCTTGGAGCAATGCTGCATAAGACACAGCCTGGTGGTAGAGACAGGCAGATAAACAAAATTTCAATTCAAAATGGTAGGAATTAAGACAGAAGTGTGCTCAGCCTAGGTATGATAATACAGAGAGTAGATACTTTAAAGAAAAGTTCCTGGCCAGGTGCAGTGGCTCATGTCTGTAATCCCAACACTTTGGGAGACCAAGGCAGGTGGACTGTTTGAGCTCAAAAGTTCAAGAATAGCTTGGGCAACATGGCAAAACCCCCATATCTGCAAAAACATACAAAAATTAGCCAGGTGTGGTGGCACATGCCTGTAGTCCCAGCTACTCAGGAGGCTGAGCTGGTAGGATCACTGCACCAGCCCAGGAAGGTTGAGGCTGCAGTGAGCCATGATTGTGCCAGTGCACTCCAGCCTGGGGGACAGAACGAGACCTTGTGTCAAAAAAAAAAGAGACAGAGAAAGGAAGGGAGGGAGGGAGAGAGGAAAGAAGGAAGGAAGGAAGGAAGGAAAGAAGGAAGGAAAGAAGGAAGGGAGGGAGGGAGGAAGGGAGGGAGGGAGAAGGAAGGATGTAAAGAAGGAAGAAAGGAAGGAAGGGAGGGAAGGAGGGAGGGAGGAAGGGAAACAGGAGGAAGGAAGGAAGGAAGGAAGGAAGGAAGGAAGGAAGGAAGGAAAAGTTCCTGGAGGAAATGATGCCTGGGACAAGCTCTAGAAACTGCATGTAAGCCACCTAGTTTAGAAATCTGGAAATAGCCTCTTAAGCAGAAAGACCAGAATGAAAAATATAAAATAACAAGGTGACAGAGAAGCACCAGCAATCTGGTACTACTAGGGCAATAAGGGGTGAAATCAGTTTAGAGATTCTAGAAAGAGATAGGTCTTTGAGTCCTTGCATGACTATTTAAGAAATAGGCCTATCCTACTTATCCTCAGTAGGCCATAGACAATGGAGAGATATTAGGTGTTTCAGGGTGATGGTCACATACTAGATCATTCTGACTATAGAGTGGATAATAATTTAAAGACTGCAGAGCTACAAGCACATAGAAAAACCTGAAGGCTCCGGCATTATAGATGAGAAAAAGGAGGGAGAATTGACCAGATTGGTGGCTCTAAGTCTTGGAAATTCAACAGGACCATAGTTTTTATGTCTGAGGGATTTATGGCACCATGAATAAGGAAAAGGAAGTCAAAGAGCTTTTTAAATTTTATGACATAATGAGAAATTCAAGTTTTGACTCAGAGACACTGAGTGTGTATGGTGCTTATAAATATTTATATTATCATTATTATTTGTGTATAAAATATTGATCTGATATATGGACCCACCTCAAGTTTAAAGTGACAGGACAATCAGTGAAAATGTTGAATACACAGTTGGAAATTCAGCTAGAGCATTTGGCAGACTGACAATTAGTCATAGGTCTTAAGATCATGTCCCAGAAAAATCATACAAATTTCTGAAGTACACAGGAAAAAGAATATTTGGAGTTTAGTTTTCCTTCAGGTGTGGTAGAAAAGACCATTTCAAGGTAGCAATTGTGTCAATATACTGAGCATTCTATTACAGTTTTGCCGAATAGACTTGCTTTGGAAAACAACTACAGAAATCAGAAATGTTGTCTACTTGTTTTCTGTGAAAATTTTAGGCTTCTCTTCCATGCAGTCATTTCCATCATTTCATTATTAGAAAGCCAGCTTTCACTCCCCTCTCTCAATAGTACCTTGATTGTGACCACGCAAGCAACTACTTTCCAGTAGTCTTGGAAAATTGTGAAGATTCTTGGATGCCAGAGACTCTTTTCTAACTACTAAAATATGAGCTTCTAAATGATAGAGGATGGATATTACTTCTCTCTCTCCCCATGGCCAAGGACAGTGAATTTGAAGCCAATAAGTGCTTTTTGAGTAAATGTATTAATTTATAAATTAATGACTCCTTAATAGTACAGTATTTAACAAAAACATTTCTAATCACTTATAGATATTTGACTGCTTTATTTAATGCTTTCTATATCTTGCATCTGACCACTCTTTCTGGGTAAACGAATGTCTCAAACAACTGAATCCAATCTCTCAAACCACTGTATTTTACCTACTTTTGATAAGCATCTTTTCAAAATTGTATTACATACTATAGATAAGAGCATAAGCTTGAATTAATTTAACCATTTCATCATGACTCAAGTCCATTATAATAAGCATTAATCATTGTAATTTACAGCAAAACAATGCAGACCTTAGGGACCATTGAGTTAGGCAGAACCGGTTGTGCTTAATATCTAATGGACCTAAATTGCTGTATTTTTCTGGTTGGTCTTCCGTTCTCTACTGCTTTTCTTCTGTCACCTGTCACTTTTAGTTGCTAGGGAAACCAGACAACCACATTTGTTAAAACAGTAAACTTAATTTTAGACATGTAACACCTGAATCAGTGAATTTGTTACATGGATTCTCCCAGGTAATTGATTTCATGGAACACTGCCAGTTGACATATTCTTCTTTCCTAGCACTCTCAGAAATATCTAAAATGAGAAATAGTCTTTTTGGAAATATTAAGATATCTAATTAATATAAATTCATAACTCACATATAAAATACTGCTGTGGTTTGGAATAGACACTGAAAATTTTTGTATAATTCTCCCTTCTCTCATAAATGTTGACAATGTATTCCTTTACTAGACTGATGTAGAAGACTCTGTGAGTGTGTGTGTGTGTGTGTGTGTGTGTGTGCGTGTGTGTATATGGAAAACTGTCCCTGCTTTGGAATTCAGAATATTTATCCTAACTCCACAGTACTTTCTATTCCTCTCAAATTTATATCTGAGATATTTTCCTTAGGATAAACTCTTAAATAATTTTCCAAGGTTAATTTTTGAGATACAAGACAGCGTACTCAACAATGATCTTTCAGTTCTCTTTAACTAAATGACCATTTTCCCCATCTGCCCTAGTGTAACCTTCCTTCCACTTACTTTGGCATGCCTGAAATCTGCAAGCCACATGATCTATAAGCAATTTTCCATCTCTTCAACTGCTAGTTTTGGGGCTGCCAATAATCTAGATGCTGCTAGATCCAACTTTCCAGTCTCAGTCTTTGTCTGACTTGACCCATCTACAGGTTGTGGCAAAGTTGGCCACTCTTTTCTCTTGCAAGCAAGCTTCTTCTCTTGGTTTTCAGGACGTCAACCTCTTTCGATTTTCTTCCTATCAGATGGACTGCTCCCACTAACTCACCTTTGTTGGTTCTACAACCTCTTCAAAATTTGGAAATGTTGTAATATCTCAACATTCTTACATTGGACCTCCTTTCTGTTTATATTGATTCCTTGGATGACTTTATGCACCCATAAATTTAAATATTATTTCTATGCTGATAACTACCAAATTTGTATCTCAAACTGTGCTTCTAATATTGAACATCAATGGCATATTTATTGTCTTTGCTTGGATGTCAGAAATGGACCTCTAAATTTAATAGGTTTTGAAACAAATGCCTGATTTTCTCTCATAAAAGGTCCTCTGTTTTTCTCATCTCAGGATATAGCAACTCCATTCTTCTATTGCTGTGGACTAAAATGTTGGAAAAAATGCTTATCACTCTCTTTCTCTTAAATTTCACAACCAATTCTTCAGCAAATCTTATGAGTGTTACCTTAGAAATATATGCAGCATCTGATATGGTTTGGCTGTGTCCCCACCCAAACCTCATCTTGAATTCCCACATGTTGTGGGAGGGACCTGGTAGGAGGTAATTGAATCATGGGGGCAAGTCTTTCCTATGCTCTTCTCATGATAGTGAATAAGTCTCATGAGATCTGAAGGTTTTAAAAAGATCAAGCTCTCCCTTTGCCTGCTGCCATCCATGTAAAATGTGACTTGCTCCTCCTTGCCTTCCACCATGATTGTGAGGCTTCTCCAGTCACATGGAACTGTCAGTCCATTAAACCTCTTTCTTTTGTAAATTGCCCAGTCTTGAGTAGGTCTTCATCAGCAGCATGAAAACAGACTAATACAATAAATTGGTACCAGTAGAATGAGGCACTGTTGAAAAGATACCCCAAAATGTGGAAGTAACTTTGGAACTGAGTCACAGGCAGAGGATGGAACAGTTTGGATGGCTCAGAAGAAGACAGGAAAATGTAGGAAAGTTTGAAACTTCCTGAAGACTTGTGAATGGCTTTGACAAAAATGCTGATAGTGACATGAACAATAAGGTCCAGGCTGAGGTGTTCTCAGATAGAAATGAGGAACCTGTTGGGAACTGGAGCAAAAGTAACGCTTGCTAAGTTTTAGCAAAGAGACTGGTGGCATTTTGCCCCTGCCCTAGAGATTAGTGAAACTTTGAACTTGAGAGAGATGATTTAGAGTATCTGGCAGAAGAAATTTCTAACCAACAAAGCATTCAAGAGGTTACTTGGGTACTGTTAATAGCATTCTATTTTAAAAAGGTAACAGAGCATAAAACTTAGAAAAATTTGCAGCCTGATGATGCAGTAGAAAAGAAAAACCCATTTTCTGAGGAGAAATTCAAGCCAGCTCCAGAAATTTGCATAAATAACAAGGAGCAGAATGTTAATACCCAAGACAATGGGGAAAATGTCTCCAGGGCATATCAGAGGTCTTCATGGCAGCCCCTCCCATCACAGACCTGGAAGCCTAGGAAGAAAAAATGGTTTAGTGGGCCAGGCCCAGGGTCCTCATGCTGTGTGCATTCTACTGGACTTGGTGCCCTGCATCTCAGCCACTCCAACCATTACTAAAAGGGGCCAAGGTAAAGCTCAGCCCATGGCTTCAGAGGATGTAAGCCCCAAACCTTGGCAGCTTCCATGTGGAGTTGGGCCTGTGGGTGCACAGAAGTAAAAAATTGAGTTTTGGGAACCTCCGCCTAGATTTCAGAGGATGTATGGAAATGCCCAGATGTTCAGGCAGAAGTTTGCTACAGTGGTGGGGCCCTCATGGAGAAACTGCTAGGGCAGTGCAGAAGGGGAATGTGGGGTCAGAGCCCCCACACAGATTCCCTACTGGGGCACCACCTAGTGGAGCTGTGAGAAGAGGGCCACCATCTTCCAGACCCCAGAATGGTAGATCTACTGACAGCTTGCACCATGAGCCTGGAAAATCCACAGACATTCAACACCAGCCTGTGAAAGCAGCCAGGAGGGAGGCTGTAACCTGCAGAGCCAGAGGGGCAGAGCTGCCCAAGACCATGGAAACCCACCTCCTGCATCAGCGTGACCCAGATGCAAGACATGGAGTCAAAGGAGATCATTTTGGAGCTTTAACATTTGAATGCCCTGCTGGATTTTGGACTTGCATGGAGCTCTGTATCCCCTTGTTTTGGCCAATTTCTCCCATTTGGAACAACTGTATTTACCCAAGGCCTATACCACATTGTATCTAGGAAGTAACTAACTTGCCTTTGATTTTACAGACTTATAAGCGGAAGGGACTTACGTTGTCTCAAGTAAGACTTTGGATTGTGGACTTTTGAGTTAATGTTGAAATGAGTTAAGACTTTGGGGGACTGTTACGAATGCAGGATTAGTTTTGAAATGTGAGGACATGAGATTTGGGAGGGGCCAGGGGTGGAATGATATGATTTGGCTGTGTCCTCACCCAAATCTTATCTTGAATTCCCACTGGTTGTGGGAGGGACCCAGTAAGAAGTAATTGAATCATGGGGAAGGTCTTTTGGGTGCTGTTCTGGTGACAGTGAAGAAGTCTCATGAGATCTGATGGTTTTAAAAAAGGGAAGCTCTCTTTTTGCCTGCCACCATCCACGTAAGACGTGACTTGCTCCTCCTTGCCTTCTGTCATGATTGTGAGGCTTCCCCAGCCATGTGGAACTGTAAGTCCATTAAACCTCTTTCTTTTGTAAATTGCCCAGTCTTGGATATGTCTTTATCAGCAGCATGAAAACAGACTAACACAGCATCTTACCAGATGCCTGCTGCTCCTGCCCTTGCCATCCTGGTCCAAACTGCTGTACCTCTTACTTAGACCACAGCAATAGCCTCATAGAACATATCTAAGCTTCTACCATTACCTTCAAAAGTCCAATTTGCTCCCAGATGCCAGAGTGATCTTAAAAAAAAAAACTTCAGATAATTTATGTGCACTTCTTTTTTCACTCTCCATTGGTTTTCTGCTAAGGTGGAAAAAAAAATCAAAAACCCTTGTCAGGTCTCATAAAGTGCTGTGTAATCTGGACATTTGATTCATCTGTAATCTCATTAACTACCAAGTGTCTGTCTCCCAACAGGATGCAACCACACTGGCCTCTTGCTTTTCCTCAGAGATACAAAGTACAGCTTTTGTGTTTGCTGCTCTCTCTTCTACCCCATCATCTGTTTCCTTATAGACTCATATCTTGCTTCCTCACTACCTTAAGCTCAAATATCACCTTATAAGATTATGCCTCCCTGATCATCCTTTTTAAAGAGCACCAGATTATTTTTTATTTATCACTGTCAGCTTCTGATATACATGTTACTTTGTTTATTTTGTATCCATCTATCCATATACATCCCTCTTCCAAGTACAATGTAAGACCCTTGAGACAAAGAGCTTCATTTGTTTTCTTTACTGTTTCATTCTCAGCACCTGGAATAGTGCTAGCATAATGTACAATACAAACCTGTGAGACAAATGGATGGCAAATAATGGCCTTTGATCTCCCTCTATTCTAGGGGCTTCTTGCTGAAAAATCTTTTTCTATAATCTACCCACAGACTCTTTTGGATTTGCACAATTTACCCTTTACTGTTTACTTTGGTCAAACACCTACACTAAATCAATTTGTTCTGTCCTGAGGATAATTCCATGTCTAACCTATAGTACAAGATCTTTGCGACAACTATGTTCTCTGATGCTCAGGAGCCTTTTATTGTCTTATTTGGGACTTGTGATTCTGTAGAAGCTGATTGTGGTTATCTGAAGTCTGATTGCCAGTTAAGACTGGAATTACTCAATGGATTTTATTATTTAAAATACTAGAAGTTTTAGCATAAAGACATATTCCGGAAATTACGCTTGATGCATATTGGAATTTTATCCAGCTCCTTGGCATGATTGAGCCAAATAAAAGAAACTTAACTCTTCTTTCTTTTATGTTAATAGTATGTTTACATAAAACTTAGTGAAGTGGCATCGAAATATATTAAATAGAGATAATGTAAGTGAATATAAATAGCATAATGGGTACAGATATGTTGATCACACTGGAAAGATGAGGGATAGTGGAGAGTGCAGACATTTTGGAAGCAGAAGAAATTAAAAGGAAAGTTGAAACTGACATTCATTTTTATTTTGACAAATGGTGAACATTATATAAATGGAACTAAATAAAATAAACACAATAATACATAGTATTGTAATACCAGTTCTAATACATCATATTTATTATAGGGGTGACTCAATATATTAAAATCTCTTCACTATGAAGATTTTCAGAGTCTGACTTACATACACATTAAAGGTAACATAAACTTGAATATCATTTTTTTCAGTAATAACATAAATGTAAAATAAATTTGTAGAAGAATTTTATTGAAGCTCATGAGTATTGTTTTATGTCTGAAAGAATCTTCAACACATTCTAAGGAAAATAAGGTCATAAAATAGGTGAAACAAATATAGAAAAGTCAAGTAATTTAAATCAAAATCAATCACTATATTGAAAAGTGAATTGGTTGGGAACTGATTAAACATATTAAATAACTGGGCATTCATCAAATGCTGAAATGTTAGGAGATCTCATGAAATGATAGCTTTACTTATACTTACTCTTTCCTTTTTACTTTAGTCAAACCAAACCAAAACTTTCCAATGAAACAGGAAAATAAGGAAAGAACTCTACTGGGTTTTTCTGTTTTGTTTTGGTTAATTTTTGTTTTAATAATAAAATAACTTCTCAGCACACTTAAGTGTCCAAGTGGGTCAGTCAGCTGAGCTTGCTTTCCCCTAAACATATACCTTCTCCAATTAGTCGCTATTAATGGAATCCTGATTTTATTCAGGAGACATACATGTCAATTTGAAATCTACATGTCCTGGCTTTCTTATTGCTAGGTCTGGCAGTGCTAGACACAGACTTAAAAGATTTGAGCAGTTAAAATTAATTGTTATTTTATAAACCATATTGATTAGGAATAAATTAAATCTATTAAAGAACGAGATTATCAGCCTTTGGCATCTAGTCAGCATAATGTGTGAGTGTGTAGAAAATTTGGATTGATATGTTTTATGTCTCTCTCTCTATATATATACCTATGCCAATAAAATAGGGGTAATCATGTTGAAATTCATATCTTGCCTTCTTTTAAACTCAATATTGTTGTAAGTATTTTGCATAATACTAAATATTTGTTAGATTATTTTATAATTGGCTATGTACTAATTCTACTTTATAGATGATACATAATTAATTTAGCCATATCCATATTAGTTGGCATTTGCCCTCATGTTTACTATTATAAATAAAACTGTGATTGATATTGTCATTAGTAAGTCTAAATCTAAATGAACATATCTAGATATCACTAAGTCGTTTCTTAAGCGATTAGCCAGTTTGGAATGTTATGTTAAAAGGTAGGAATGTCTCTAAATACTTTGATTCTAATTACCAAGTATCTCTGGAAAGGAGGTAACAGTTTATTTTACCCTCAGAAGTATTTAAGCGCCACTCTAGCATGGAAGCAGTCACAGATGATACACACATAAATGGGGATGGCTATGTTCCAATAGAACTAAGTTTATGAATGTTAGAAATTTGAATTTTATACAATTATCAGATGCCACAAAATATTACTCTCCTTGTGATTTTTTTCTCAACCATTTAAAAATGTAAAAATAATTCTTAGCTCATGGACTGTAAGAAAACAGGCTGTGAATCCGCTTTGGCTTGCAGGTCTGATTTGCAGACCTCTGCCCATTGCCTTCGATACGAACAAGGAAGCGATGTCTTGCAAGCATGAGAAGACATCATGAGGATGAAGCCAACATTCAGAAATGGGCCAAACTGAGAGAGACCTGCAGACAAAGGGACTTAGAGCTTTTTTTGTTTTTGTTTTTGTTTTTTTGTATAGAGTTTCGCTCTTGTTGCCCAGGCCGCAGTGCAAATGGCGCGATCTCTGCTTACCGCAACCTCCGCCTCCCGGGTTCAAGTGATTCTCCTGCCTCAATCTCCCGAGTAGCTGGGATTACAGTCATGTACCACCAAGCCCGGCTAATTTTTTGTATTTTTGGTAGAGACAGAGTTTCTCCATGTTGGTCAGGCTGATCTCAAACTCCCGACCTCGGGTGATCGGCCCGCATGGGCCTCGCAAAGTGCTGGGATTATAGGCGTGAGCCACCGCACCTGGCCAGAGCCTTGTTTGAACCATGGCTGAAGACCATTTCTTTTTTCCTATTCTTCTCAGTTACATTAATCAATGAACACTCTTTATTGCTTAAGCCAATTTAATTTGGATTTCTGTGACTTGTAATATAAATTTTCCTATGTTATACAATATATAACAATGTCTTCTCTTCTTTGTGAAGTTCTAAAATAGGACTTCTTATCTTACTTAATGAATTTAATATTACTTAATGTACTTACTAATCTAAAAGTGCTATGGTACCTTCAAACCACTCAGTGATATGGTAGCATATACATACGTATGATATATACTATCATATATAATGTATGACATATCGTTTACTGTTCTGAGAGTGAAGACAAGTGAAATATGGATGAGGTTAGCCATTGACTGAATCTTCTTAAAATTAACTTTTAAGTTTTAATTAATTTTATATCTAAATTTAAACTATATTTAATTAAAAATGATTTAAAAAATTCACAGATAAATAAATTGAGACTCAGGAGTTAAGTAAATTGCTGAGATTATAGTGCTCTAAATGGCTGATTTGGGTTTTGAACCCCATCTGCTTGGCCCTGAAGCTTGGACTCATTTTAATATACTATGCTGCCACATAAATGTGTAAGTTCTGAGATGGATCTAAGCCTTTTATTTTTAATTTAGTGATTTACTGTGGTAATACAAAAATAAATTACTGGATTCAAATTCAAGATAGAAAAGAATAAATTCTACTTCAAACTAAACTGATAAATTTAGAGTAAAGAATTATGTGCAGAACTATTGTTCAAAAGGTCAGAGGAAATTGAAAAATTGTCAAGATACATGTTAAAAATTTATTAGAATACTGATAACTTTCTCTCTTACCAATGCTTATCAAAATTAAAGCAGTATATTAATTTCCAAAGTTTTCTATCAAATTTTAAGTGAGTTGAATGAGTCAAAATGATCTAATCAACATTTGTATAAATTTCACTCTATAAATTCTTGATAAAAACTATGAGCATCTTTTTTTGAGATTTATTTAGTTGGGCAATATTGTTGCTTTTTTTTGCTGGTTGAAAATAAAGTGACTTATACTCTTATGATGTATTTCGCATAGTACTAAATATTTTTGTCTTCAATTGAACACTAGCCATAGAATGAATACTCAAAAGTCATACAATCTGTAATATAATGCTAATATCTTTCTCTATTTTCTAATTTGAAACAACATTTCATAGTTTTATAACAGAACTTTGTATTCACTGACTATCTGAATTTTAATAGCCAGCAACACTGAAATTAAGATTACATCTGTTTTTTTGGTAGCAGAACTCATCATCTAATTTAGTTCTTACAGATGTCTTATATCTAGATACACACTCATTGATTCTTTAACCATAATCCTACAAAGAGTAACCATAAATCTCTTTGATGGCTAAACTTAAGGAAGATTTTTATTATATTAAAATGATTTATCAATTAAGGTAATGTGTATCATGATTAGTAAAGTCTGCTCAACATTCCACCCAGTTCACATACAGAGACTTAATTTCAATTAAAAACCTTACTTATTTCATGTTATATAGCCAATTAACATATTGTGTTTCTCAATTTTTAACTAGTTCCAAATTGTTAGAGTTCAAGTTATACCCCAAACTGATTTCCGTACTATACTAATATACAGTGTATAGCAGGAGACTGTGGCCCAGAGTTCTAGATATGAATACAAGCCAGTCAAATGCTACTTTATGTTTTCAACAACATAAGTGCATGCTTTAAATGTTCTTCTATTTACAAATTTTATTTCCTTACCAGAATAAAGAAATAAAAATAATTCCCTGAATTCTGAGACCATTAAACCATTAAAATAAAATTTGTATCTTAAAGGGAGTTACACTCATTCATTGTTCATTTGCTCCATAGTTCAATGAATGATCTAAATAATACTGTAAAATTAAATTTTTATTTAGTGCTGATGAAATATTTATTTATTAAAAATGTAGTCATCTGCAATCAAATTTGTACTTCAGTCTCTATATTTGGAATCTGCTGATAGTTACTGGAAGCTGTTTGGGGATTGGAACACTCAGCACTATCGTATTGTGATCAATAATTAAATTTAGTGCTGACATGCATCTAGTTTATGCAGCCGTCTCTGACAATCACATCTTGCAAAATTAATCCTTTCCAATTTATTTAATAGAGGACATGAACAATAAAATAATTCAGATGAGTACCAATGCAGGATTATTTCTGGTCAATATTGCTTTATTATAAATTGGGTCCACATACTCATTAGTAAATTAACTGTCAAATCTGAAAACAGCCTTTTTTTGTTTAAAGGTAATTATTGGTACTGAAGACAAGAAGGCACTTAACCTTGCTGTACAGTTGTCCTTACCACAGTGTTTTTTTATTCCAGGCTATAACTAACACATCAAAGCTGCAGAGGGAAAATAATTAGTGATATTAAAAGGATAAATTTTAACTATTACAAAGCCATAACTGTTTAAATACAGAAAGTATGACTAAATAATGGCAGAGTTTTATAATTAAATTTAAAGTCTGGGTTCATTTTGGAAATACTCTATCTTTTGCCATCTGAAAAATCTACTGGAAAGAAAAGAAACTGAAGTAGAAAGAATTCTATTTGAGACGCATAGGTTAAAAGTGGCGAGGTTTCTTTTTTTAATAGGAAATGTTATCAAAATTGCTTCCAGTTTTCAGTGAGATTTAACAATTTGGAAGTTCTTTAGAAAAAGCTGTCTTTAGAAAAATAAAGTCATTCTCATATGATAAGATGTTTTGTCACAGTTTTCAAATTTTTTTCACCATATTAATTAACCAGTTCAGTCACTGCTTGAATCCACGAAATTATTTTAAAGAGGTACTTTACACAGATACATTAAACAATTCATTTTTAAACTCTGCTTTATTATTTGCACGGAAATTTAGGAGTGTCTTAAATAGACATAATCCTATTATATCAATTCAGGGAAGTAGAATTAATGCAATTATATTTTTAAATAATCATCTTCAAACAGACTTACGAATGTAAAGCATATTGCATGTGCAGAATGACTGCAATGGATATCTTCCAGTATTATACATTTTTCTATATTAAAGAAGTAAGAGATATTTTTTTCAATGTTTTTACCAAATACAAATTTGACAGAGAAGTGCTGAGTCTTGTTGTATCGATCGCTGCTACACCTATTAAAGAATTGAAACGGAGTGAGGAGAAAGTGGCATATATTCATTCTATTGATGTGGTATGCTATCAATAATCTGCACCTCAAGAAGTCCCCAAATCACATTTGTTAGCTGTTTGATCTATTTATTAAATTGTTCAGAATACACAAGGAACACCAACATATTATTTGTATCTTGAAAATATACTACACCTACATTTTAATCACTGAGCTTGTATTCAGACTAGAGGGACCATGAACTAGATGATAAATAATGAAAATTCACGTTGCTAATAATACACTATTGACTGAAACAAAATGACTCTAGTTTATTCAGCTCACTCACAGATTCTTAGAAATAAGGTAGAAAAAATATAAACTCCCAGAGAAATGTCTTAGAGTTATCAAAATTATTTACATAACTGAATGATGGTTTAAGATATTCTCATAATTTTACTACTGAATGTGGTGGCTACATAGGTGAAGTCTTTGTGATATATCATCATTTTATCACTATGGCCTGTGCAAAACATTGGAAAATTTTGTTTCATTTATTCTTGTAGAGTTCATGATGCAGATCTGAGAGTCCTTCTTTTTCCAAGCTCAGACACTCTTGTCACTATTATGGGATGGTGGCTGGAAAGGGAAAGATAGAACCAAGGTGCTCACTCACACTTCAAAACGTCATGCAGACTGTGGCTGTTTGTACTGTTACATGTTCTTTATCTTCTTTATTTCTGTGTGTTGACTGTGTACCAGCTTACAGTAAACCTCCCCACTTCACACTCTTGTTTTCACTATAATTTTTAACATCATTTCAGATCATTCTTTTGCAAGCATGATAAAAAAAAAGTCATCTGCTTAACAGGCTTAAAATAATTGTTAGCACAATTAGCATTGCAATATTTATTAAATAGTGTCTTGCTAATGACAATCTTAATGTAGTTCTCAAAAGTTAAATACAGCCTCGGAGTTATCAAAACTTACCACTTAAAAGGCTGAGGTGCATAAATGGTATAAAAGGCTTATACCATTGCAATTTGCTGAGAGTAGGTGTAAGAGGAAGGCCTATAATAGACTTTATGCTGGCTTCATGGTTTAGTATTAATAGGTTTTATATTGTGAAATATTAAAGGGGGATGTAAGTGGCTTCCTCTTCCATTTAGCCAGGTAAGGTTTCATTCAGCATGGTTGTAGACAATTGTGTATAAAGCAGTGGCTCTGTTCAGCCTGGAGCTGCAGATCCCCCTGGTAATATTGGAGGATGCGAGTGGTGTTTGCCCCGTAAGCTGTGTTGACGGCCCTCTTCACTGACTGTGTTTCACTTGCAGCATTCCAGGGTAATAAAAATCAGTTGTGTGTAAACAAATCAAGAAAGTCAAGCATGTTTAGGGACAGACTTGTTAATGTCATAAAACCAAAGCTACATCCAGGCAAAGGGTATAATGTGGTTTTGTAAATTTCAGGTATCGTTTATAAAGCTGTGCAACTAGAGTTTGAATACTGAGTGGAAAAATCAAATGGCAGTAGGAGATGGAACATGTCATTTGCTTTGTTTGAAACTGCAATTACTCCCAAAAGGCGAAGTCCCTATAAGAAGGACTGATTCCAGGTGTCGTCCTTGCCCTTCCTCTCTCCACCAGCACCTTCTCTCACTCTGCCAACTACACTTGACTGCCTCACTGTCTCTACATCACACCAGGCTTGCTTCTACCTCAGGGTCAAGCACAGACAGGGTTACTCCTTAACCTTCCACAAGTCCTTGCTTTGATCAACCCCATCCTGTTCTATTTTTTTCTCCATAGTTCCTTTTATATAAAATGTAGCTATATGTAATGTATTTTACATACAATGTAATAGATGTAATTTATGTATTTGTATCATATATAGCTCTATAATATCTGGGATCTCTCCAGTGGTGTTCTGGTAAATGTTTAACAATCAGCTCTCTAGGGGAAGAAAACCCTGATTGGTAGCATAGGCCAGTTTCTGTGATATAAATGGTCCTATCATGCCCATTTCAAGCTACCAGATTTTAACAGATTGAAAAATTCCTGAAAATGTAAAAATAAGCTCTTAAAGCTAGAAAGCTGGCTTCAATGTACTAATAGATTTGAAGCTGTTTGCTCTTGGATCTATCATTAGTAATAGAACAGTGCCTACCACTTAATAAGTATTTAATAAATATTTATTGAATAATTGAATAGAACCTAGGAGATGATCTAACCATGATCAGTCTAAAACATAAACCTCACCATGATAGTTCTGGGCTCAAAATCCTTTAAAATATAAGAGGTAGAACCCTAAGCAAGTTGTACAGAGCCTACCAAGATTAGTATGCTGCCTACTTCTAAAGCCTAATTTTTTACCACAAGGTCTGGCATTGTATTTTGTAATATTGCGAAAGAGAAAACCGTGGCCATTCTCTGTCCATTTCACCAGGCTTCATTCCTCTGCAATTTTGCAGATGCTTCTCCCATGAGCCTGAAACATCTTCCCATATCATCTGCCTGGTAAACAACTCAAATTCTTGCAAATATCACATATATGAGAATCACATTCTCAGAAAGCTCTCTCAGAATACTCTTGAAAACTCTTCTTTTGGTTCTTGGATTTTTTTTTTAATGGAGGTCTCATCCTGCTACCCAGGCTGGCTGGCTGGAGTGCAGTGGCGTAATTACGGCTCACTTCAGCCTCAGCCTCCTGGGCTCAATGATCCTCCCACCTCAGCCTCCGGAGTAGCTGGGACTACAGGCATGCACCACCACACCTGGCTCGTTTTTGTAATTTTTGTAGAGATGTGGGCTCACTATATTGCCCAGGCTGGTCTAGAACTCCTGGGCGCAAGTGATCTGCCTGCCTTGGCCTTCCAAAGTGCTGGAATTACAGGCATAAGCCATTATGCCCAGTCTCTTCCTCTTTTTTTCAATGTGCATAGACAGAGTCAAACTTACTTCCTCTTCAGTTTTACATCCATTCTTTATATATACTTTCCCCCCACAGTTCCTAGTCAGTTCTCAGGGAGTCCCTTACTCTCCTCTGCATAGATATTGTTTCTTTCTTATATGTGGTTTTGCTGTAATTTTCACTTTGCACTTTAAAAATGTTCACATTACAAAAGTAACACATTGTCTTCTTAAAAATGTACAAAGAAGGCCAGGCGCCGTGGCTCACACCTGTAATCCCAGCACTTTGGGAGGCCGAGGCAGGCTGATCACAAGGTCAGGAATTTGAGACCAGGCTGGCCAATATAAACCCCGTCTCTATTAAAAATACAAAAATTAGCCGGGCATGGTGGCAGGCACCTATAGTACGAGCTACTTGGGAGGCTGAGGCAGGAGAATTGCTTGAACCTGGGAGGCGGAGGTTGCAGTGAGCCGAGATTGCCCCGCTGCACTCCAGCCTGGGCGACAGAGTGAGAATCCATCTCAAAACAAACAAACAAACAAAAAAAGTATAAAGAAAATAGAGACATATAAGACATATATAAATTAAAAAGTAGAAGATTCCTTTAACTCCTATATACGTCCACATGTAATGTTAATGACGATCAAACAATTTGGTATTTGGACCATATCTCAAATAACCTAGAAATGATCTTACATTATAATTCTATAAATATTTATATATATCTATCACTAGTCTGTGAGCATCTTAAGAATAGGCTGTTTTTGCAGCCCCTAACACGGTGCTCGGCACAGGAAAGTCAAAATAAATGCTTGATAATGAGACCAGAGCATCCATGCTTGTTAAGCCTGCAGCCGCAGCAAAAAGAGTCAGACTGTTGATGTGTGGAGGTTATTCTGGAACTATTGTAGAGTGACCTTCAGTAGCCAGTCTTCATTTTCTTCCAGACCATAAAAGATACAGCTATAATAATACCGGCTTTTAACTGTCTTTTAGGCTCTCATTAGAGGGGATCTTGTCCGAGAACAGTTTTTAAGTGTCGCTGATAAAGTGGGTTCAGAACCCGGATGTGAAGTCTATAATGCATTGCATGTATGTGATCTTACACTTGCTAAAATGTTTATGGAGGGTTGCTGGATGAAGGTACCTCATTACACAGAAACTCTGTGTATCACAATTACTGGCTGCATAATATATAAATGAAATAAGCGATAAGATATAAATTATCTGAAGACTCAATTCACAGAATTTAACGTCTCTGAAAAAAAAAAAAAAAAAAAGGAAGCTCAATTTGGAGCTGAATAGCTGGATTAGAATCAGTTTTAATCCTTAGTAGGCATCTGAATTTCAGCAGATCCTTTGTCTCCTGGAGCCACAGATTCTTGGCTTTGGAAAGATGATAATACCTGCCGTAAACTTTTAATAAAAAGTATTATTCCTTTAGGACTATTTTTAACATGTTCTACATGCTAGTTGCTGTCCTCAGCATTTTCTCCTTCCTTCCTTCCTTCCTTCCTTCCTTCCTTCCTTCCTTCCTTCCTTCCTTCCTTCCTTCCCTCTTTCCAGTTTAAAACACCATCTATTTATTATCTCTTAGTGCCTGTGGGTCAGGAGGCTAAGTACAGGTTAGCTAGCTCTCTGCTTGGCTTTCACAAGGCTGAAATTAAGGTGTCAGCTGGAGCTGCCTTCTCATCTGGAGCTCAGGGTCCCCTTCCAAGTGCACTCAGGTTGCTGGCAGAAGTCAGTCTGTACTGCTGTAGGTTTGTCTGAGGTCCCTGTTGTTGTTGGCTGGGTTCGTTTTCACTTCTACTTTGAGGTGCTTCCATGTGGCCCCCTCCATCTAAGCAATGAAGCAACTCCTTTTGAATCGCTCTTGTGCTCCAATCTCTCTGACTTCTTTTTCTACTAGCTGGATAAAATTCTGTTCTTCTTTTTTTAAATTTTAAATTTTAATTTTAATTGTAAGTTCTGGGGTACCTGTGCAGGACATGCAGTTTTTTACGTAGGTAAACATGTGCCATGGTGGTTTGCTGCACCTATCAACACATCACCTAGGTATGAAGCCCTGCATGCATTAGCCTTTTTTCCTAATGCTCTCTCTTCCCCCACCCCATTCCCTGACTGGCCCCAGTATCTGTTGTTCCCCTCCCTGTGTCCATGTGTTCTCATTATTCAGCTGCCACTTATAAGTAAGAACATGTGGTGTTTGATTTTCTGTTCCTGTGTTAGTTTGCTGAGGATAATGGCTTCCAACTCCATCCATGTCCCTGCAAATGACATGATCTCACTTCTTTTTATGGCTGCATAGTATTCGATGGTGAATATGTACCACATTTTCTTTTCTTTTCTTTTCTTCTTTTTTCTTTTTTTTCTTTTGAGACGGAGTCTCACTCTGTTGCTCAGGCTGGAGTACAGTGGCATGATCTGGGGTCACTGCAGCCTCTGCCTCCTAAATTCAAGCAATTCTCCTGCCTCAGCCTCCTAAGTAGCTGGGATTACAGGTGCATGCCAAGATGCCTGGCTAATTTTTTAAAATATACTTTTAGTAGAGATGGGATTTCACCATGTTGGCCAGGCTGGACTCGAACTCCTGACCTCGGTACCACATTTTCTTTATCCAGTCCATCACTGATGGGCATTTGGGTTGATTCCATGTCTTTGCTATAGTGAGTAGTGCTGCAATGAACATACACACGCATGTATCTTTGCAATAGAATGATTTATATTCCTTTGGGAATATACCCAGTAATGGAATTGTTGGGTAAAATGGTGTTTCTGGTTCTAGATCTTAGAGAAATCACCACATTATCTTCTACAATGGTTGAACTAATTTACATTCCCGTAAATAGTGTAAAAGTGCTCCTATTTCTCTGTAACCTCATCAGCATCTTTTGTTTCTTGACTTTTTAATAATCACCATTCTGACTGGCGTGAGACTGTATCTCATTGTGGTTTTGATTTGCATTTCTCTAATGATCAGTGATGTTGGGCTTTTATTCATATGTTTGTTGGCCGTATGAATGTCTTCTTTAAGAAAAATCTAGGCAATACCATTCAGGACATAGGCAAGGGGAAAGATTTCATGATGAAATCACCAAAAGTAATTGCAACAAACACAAAAATTGACAAATGGGATCTAATTTAACTAAATAGCTTCTGTACAGCAAAAGAAACTATCATCAGAATGAACAGGCAACTCAGAGTGGGAGAAAATTTTTGCAATATATCCATCTGACAAAGGTCTAATATCCAGAATCTACAAGGAACTTAAACAAGTTTACAAGAAAAAAAAAAGCAAACAACCCCATTAAAAAGTAGGCAAAGTCCTCAGCATTTTCTAAACCTTTACTCATTTAATCTTCTTAACAATTCTTTGAGTTGTGTATAGTTATCATCTAAGTCCATTTACAGATGAGGAAACCAAAACATATTAAATAATTTTCCCAGAGCCACACAGTGTTTAAGACATGGTGCAAGCTTTCAAAACGAGGTCATCTGTCTTCTGAATTATTCTGAGATAATTTTTTGAAAGTATCTTATAAAATGTAAAGCGCTTTGAAAATGAAATGTATAATTATTACAAATTAATATTTTAGTATCAGTGTTTGGTTCCCACTTTTCTTCCTGCTAATAAGCTGTAAGGCCACGCATGAAAATAACCCTAGCTACTGTGATTTAATATTTTCTGACAATACTGTTGTTATTACAAATAATAAAGTGTTATGTGAAAAGCAGAATTTATCTTTGCCCAGAAGTAAAGGGCAGAGTGTAAGTAGGGGTCAGTGTGGAGAAAAGTCCAAGCTGATTCATAAACCTTTAATAATATTATGCTCTGAAGCTCTTGGATCAAGCTTGGGTTTGGGAATTGCTTGATAGTTACTAAAGCTGTTCATTTCCAAATTTCATTTGTATGTAAACAAAAATGAAACAGGTAGGCTGCAAATTTGGCCTGTGTCACAGCTTGTCCCCGAGCATCTTATATTTGGGAATTTAAAGGTCTTGGGGAGTTAATGAAGAAGTTTTGCTGATATTTAAGACCTATGAATTGTCTTCTATAATGATTTAATGTGATCTGATGGCAAGATTTAATCCAGTAGGTAGCAATCAGGCAATTCAATAGATACAAATTTCAGGGAGATCTTTTAAGAATTTTCAAGTAAATAGTTAAGATGGTAAAGGTATTTCAATATAAAGAAATGCAAGGTACAATTTGGAGAGTAAAATAATCCAAACTGGACATAGGATTCTGGGCTCATTATAATACTCAAGAGATATTAAGATTCTGATAAAAATAAAATTTAATACATTTCTGTGAAGAAAACATCCAATAGAATGCTGACTATAATAATAATAATAAAGGGCACTGGAAACAACAAAAAAAGAAAATCCAGTTGTACAAAATCCCCCCTAATGTATCACCTGGGGTACTATTTGCTATTGTTGTTACTATACCTCAAGAAAGACAGACAAGAATCCTCGGGGGCATAGGGAAAAGTAGCAGACATCATCAAAGGAAGTGAGCCACTGATTCCATTGCTTAAGAAACCATCAGAAGCAGGTTAGCGTGTGTTAATCATCGCAAAGATGAAGGCCAATGGTGATTAAAATCTACAGCACCATTTAGAGGAGGGGAAAAGAGAGGAGTGTACCACTTGAAGCTTAAGAGACATAAATGTAGAAAACCTTTAAAAGAAATTATAAACACATGGGTTGGGAAGATATTTAAGGAATTTATCATCCTAGTGCAGAAAATTCAAATAAATTCAAAATAGTTTTAGATTAATACTTAAATGTGAAGCCTAAATCAGGTTGCCATAAGAAATTAAAGTATGGGGAGTGGGTATTTTTAAACTTTGAAGAAAGTAGTATAACATACTCACAATTTCTCTATAGTAAAAATAGCCATGGGTTAACTCAATGAGGGCAGACTGGAGTTCTTTCATTATACCAAGTTGTTATTAATAATATATTTTTATTTTGATCTTTTAGTACATATTGGTGTTTGTTGATTAAATCCTAGTACTATGCTGTATCACAATTGGTCTGAACTGGACTTTTTTGGTTACAAAAGATTTGGGACATTAATTTTTTTAAAATTTTGATAGTTGGTACTATAGTTGGTAAAAATGTTCCTGAATTATGAGATGAGGCAGATTTGATGAACAGAAACTAAAGCAGAAAGCATAAGATTGAGAGCAATAATTTATTAGAGAAAGAAAGTACAATGGCTTTGGAGTCATGAAGACTTATAGTTTATTTTGACATGTGCTTGTTATATGTATGAGCTTGGACAAGTTACATAACATTCTTGAGGCTCTATTTTCTGATCTATGCAATAAAGTAATTATTAGGATTAAATGAGAGAATCTATGTAAAATACCTGCCTGGTGACTGACACAGAGTAAATACTAGGTAAATTTTGGCTAATAATCAAGTGAATGACACTATGCACAAAAGTAACACCAAACAGGAGTCTGAGGAGAAGTTGGACGAGGGTACTCATGAGTACTCTGAGTACAAGAGTATATTCAAAGAAGGTTTCTTAGAGATTGTCCTATACCATTTTATAGTTGAGGAAAAGGGAATCCAGAGAAATTGAAAACTTTGTTGCCTTTTATTAGGCATTACAATTCATTAAATGGCAGTGATGAAACAGCATCTGGAGAATTCTCTGACCACAGCCTACAGAGTTCTTTCAGTCAAAGAAATACAATTTTATGAATTGTAAAAGAGAGCAGATTTGATGTGCCCTTACTACTATTAATTGTCATTTCTGATAATATTGCATATTCTGGATGCTTTTTGCACATGATCTCCTGTAATCCTCACAATGACTCTTGGAAGTAGGCATGGTTATTATCTTCTCCATTTTACAGATGAAGGAACTGAAGAACAGAAAGGTTTAGTGACTTGCTGAGGTCTTACAACTGGTAAGTAGAACAGGAATTTGAGTCTAAATCTGATTGACTCAGATTATCCTTTTAACCACTGTTCTACACTATTATAAAGGAAAAAAGATCATCTTGAAAAAAATGTCATTTTTTCAGGGCTATGCATACAGCTGACACTAGAGACAGGTCAAAATACATGATGTAGACATTTTCTTCCAGAGAGGATGCTTGATTTCCATTTTATTACTGTGTAATAAAAGTATCTGAGTAGGGCCTAGTACATTATTGCCATCTGCCTCTTTCCCTACTCTGTAAAGTGTGGGTAATTATACTTTAGCAAGATGTTTAGAAACTTAATTAATATTATTGGTTAGAGATTTGCAGATTAATGACCCAATTTTGCTCATAATAAACACATCTGGACATGTTTCACTGTTTTCCACAATTCTTAAAATAAGAAATCTTATTCATAATAGTATCAATTTAGTTTTGGTCATCATAATTAAATATTTGTTTCTGTACTTACTATCTGTAAACATCTGGATTAGGTAGTGGTGGTTCCTAGTACATAATTCTTGTCTTCAAAGAGCTTATAATAGATTTAAGGAGCAAGGGCATTTCATTGTATATTAAATAACAATTGACAACACTGAGATAATTGTAGTCACAAATGAAATGTGAGTTGTTAAGATGGAACAAACACAACATCTGCTTTGGCTGAGGAAGGAAATATCTTAATTTACAGAATTATAAGTTGAGATTATTATTGACTGAGAATACAATATGTGTACTTATTAAAGAGGAGAATATAATAATTAGATAGTTTTATTTCTCTGAAACTATTCAATATATTTAAAAGGTCACTAACCAGAATGCCTCTTCAAGGCAAGGATGTTTACTGTAAAATGGGTGATACATCAACCAGTGGGGTTTTTATATTTGGCAGTGGGATGCTGGAAAGAAACTGAGAGCAGAAGGAAATGATTCCCAATTCTCTGTGTGATGTGCATCACCAATTGTGGCCCTCTTGTGGATTGGGAACTTGAAATCAAGATGGATTATCAACAGGAGAAATTAGTACTATATATAATCAGTGCAGATAGTTAGCAGACCCTGAGAATGTGTAGTCTCAAATATTTGTTTTCCGAAATTTTAAAATAAATTCTCTGTTAAAGGTGATTTTACTACAAACTAGTTAGTAGGTTTTGCACTATTACACTAATTTGGGATCCTATTTACAATAGAAAAACCTTAAAAATAATTTGTTCAATTAACCCAATTCTGATATATGTGGGACAAAATAGCAACCTAGATTATACATTTAATTCTGCAATCTTAAAGGTGGCATTAAAGCCTTATACTAAGACCTTCATTTATTACCATTGTCTTCTCTCTAATTCAAAGAAGTAACATAATTTGAAGATCATGCTCTCTTGTGCATTGCTGCCAAATTACATCTCTTAGTTGGCAACCATTTACTTATCATCTCCAACATGAAAATGTACTATTAATTAGATCATTGAATCAACTTCCCCATTGAGAAAGAAAATGATCCACAGGGGATACAAAGAAAACTAACCTGTCAGTGAGCATATTTAGTAGGGAATCCTCTCTGAGTGATATGATGGACCAACTCCCCACTAGCCACCCTTTTCTGGAATCTCTTAGAAACAAGATAACTGCCATTGTTCTTCAAAGGTCTGGGTGCACTCATGCTTGACGGGAGCAGGAGAGACACTTGCATCCTTATGATTTTGTAAAAAAACCAGCATGGCATTTAGCATATTATATCACCATTCTTGTGTGCCTGTCTCTTCAGCTAGGACATATGTTCCAAGAAGGCAAGGGCTGAATCTTATTCATCTCTGTATTTTAGCACTTGGCACAATTTTTGGCATATTATCAGGACTTAATAAACGTTTATAATTAGTGCCCAGTTTCCTTAAATGTTTTCCAATCCTGTGTTTTTATTTCTGAATAAACCATTTATTAGGAATGGTTTCTGCATTTGAGATAATAGCTGCATAATGCTCGTGACCACATCTTCATTTTTCTGGTTCTTGCAGTATGTACATTTCTAGTTCTATATATAATACATTTTAAGATGTATTCTATAATACATAGAAGTGAGTGATAATATCCTTTAAGAGTAATCCTTAATCTAAGAATATTTACCCAAAAGCTGCATTCTTTTTAAAATTCATCTGTAACTGTAAAGTCAATTCATGATGAAATCACCTGAAAGCAACCTTTTATCAACCACAGAGTTTGCCAAGTACACCTGTCCTAATTTTACATGTAGAATGTTCCTGTTGTTATAGAAAAGAAAATGAGAGTTCTCTGGACCTTATAGGAAGGGTTAAAACACAGTCATTAAAATTTAAAAATAAGAGCAATGGCTAAATTACAAGCCAATAAAAAAAGTTACATGCTCTGCATGATTTTTAATGGCTATATAGTAACAAGAAGGCTATTTAATTACGATAATTTTAATATATTTGGGGTCCAATATACTTTTATTCTTTTATTATTGTCACAGACTAGAACTATCAATTTATCGTAGTATGATTTTTTCATTTCAAAATTTAAAATTTATTTTTATTTGCAAAACTTCAAATAAAAACCGTGTATTTTTACATTTCCTGTGGAGGTCTATTAACTCTGTTTCCTGACTGTCGTAAAAGTCTTGGTTTAGAAAAGTCTTCAAATTATCAGCTAGTTGATGCCACTATTTTCAGATAAATTGTGATCCTGTTGATTTTATAGATGTAACATTGAAGCCCAAGGAGGTAGCAGACGTAGGAAAGGAATAGAAGTTAGATCTGATAAGCAACTTTCTCCATTTTTTTTTTTTTTTTTACATCTGAAAACTCATGCTCAGTACAATTCATCTTTTCACTGCCCAAACCCTACTTTCTTTCTAGCCTCAAATACTCTTCTTTTTTTTCGCCTATATGCTAAAATAACTGTGGCATTTGGTCTCAGGCTATTTAATCTCTTAGGTGTTCATTCTATCTTTTGATTAAACCAAAAGACTCAGAAAGAGAGAGAAAGGAGTTTGCATCTACCAATTTATATTCCCTTATTAAAGATTCAGAAACATCTGGAATCAAGGCCTTAGATATTTAAAATTTCTATTATTTTAATACCCAATGGTATTCAAATGAAAGACTATTAATACTGATGATAATTTATATGTTAACCATCAATTCCTCAGGTATGTATTGAATCACTTTTAACATGGGAGAGAAAATTTAAAAAACTAAAAACACCTCATAAATTCTTTTGGAAGCTTCCTGCAATTTTTGACATTAACTGAAACAAAAGGAGAAAAAGGAGGCCACTTGAGAATGACATTAAAGTATTTGTCTCTTGGATAATATAGGCAATAATATCTTCTTATTCTACCCATACTGGTTATGGTGATGTCCACATCATGACATGAATTTATTCTTAGATAATGACACTCTTTATAATGCTGATAAAATTTATTGGCACTTGTTTATGTTTACTGTATTATCTTTCATCATGTATTACCCCTTTTCTTCAAGTATTTATACTCTCTAGTGTGATTCCATTGAATTTTCCCAATTGCAGGAAGAATAGGAGCATCCCATTTTATGTCCTATATACATCTGGTAAAAGTCTACAGCTTTATAAATAGCTGTCAACCCAATATACATGCTAATTACAACATGAACCATTCTTTGTTTGGCCTCCCTTGATATCTTACTCTTCAATTATTTCCTTATGCCTCATTCTCTGCCAATTGATTTCTACTTTAACTTTCTCCACTGCAACTTTCTCCAGAATCTCTAGTCCCTCATCTCAAAATTCCCAAAACTCATTTAGTCTAATCTCTCTGGTCAGCGAAAAAAAAGTCTGGAATTCTACGGGATAATTTAGCTACTTCACAGAGATGGCACATATCCATGAAGATTTGTAAGTGATGAGTCAGCATGTCAGGTTCATTTTAAGATATCATTAGGAGAAAAGTCTAATCACTGAATAGATAAAGCTAAAACTTTTTAAGAGGTTCCATTAGAAACACCCTAGTGCTCAAGCAGATCAGGAATAAAATACTAGAAACCTGAGAAGAGTAGATGAAACTCCAAACCCAGCTGCCTTGAGAGCCATGCCACATGTCCCCTCTTGAACCCACCCCAGATTAGGCAAGATTGGGAGGAGGTGGAGCAGCCATGATGGAGTAGAGGGAGTGGCCCTTAGTCTAGAGAGTAGTATTAATAGAGACAGTGAATCTTCTTCTGTAATTTTGACTTGAGCTAGCATCATAACAATTTTGTCTTCTCTTAGCTGGTAAGATCTTAGTGTATACTATGTTGATTGAATACCATAATCAACCATGTCTTCCACTTTTGTGTCCCCCAGCACCAGTGATGATGACTTGAATAATATTGATGTTTAAAAATTGCTGTAGAAGAAAATAATTACACAATTTAAATAATTTGATAGAGAGCTAGGGTTCCTCAAAGCCCAAAATGACACAGTAGATACTTTTATTTGCTATTGAACGTCAGCTATTCTAACTTCTATTTCTGCATAGTTAATTTGCTGAAAAACTAAATATTGGTTGCACATTAACTTTCTCTACAACATCATTTTCACTTAGTTGCATTTTAATATTTTATCTTGACTTTGAGGTTCTTAATAAGAAAAAATCAAATACACGTTATTTCTACGTTTGTCATAAATCTTTAATTTGAATGTCATTACATAGGGTATTCAAATAATAGGTATTTAAAATGACAATGTTAATTGTCAAAGTCAACTTATAAGGTCTCACACAAGACAATTTTTTTAGAATTTATTTTAAAAATATTTCTGTCTTAAAAATTTAACATGCTTCTCTGATATATGAAATCAATACATTTCCCTTTTTGCCCTTGGTTCCAGAGAGCTCAGAATTACAACTTACGCAAATTGCATTGTTAATGTACTCCAACATTGTTGTGTTTATTTCCTCTTTCTTCCTTTCTTCTCAATTCCTTGTTTGATTTTTATTAAACATAGGACAATACATAATTTCAATACTTTTTCTCAAATCATTTTTTGAAAGATGATATAAATACAAAATTAATTCCTAAGACAGCTATATTATTCTCCTTTAAATGAATAAATAATGGTAGAAATGATTTTTAATAAATGATTTTGCAATATTTCTGCAGTATTAACAAAGTAAACTTAATATTTATTTAGAAGTTAATTAATCTTCTTTGTATTGATAAGCCACCTCCTTTAATGGCGCTATTACAAACATTCTTGTTTGAGTCTGCAGCACTACAATACAATAGCATTAACAGATGTCAATTTTAAAATGCCCATTCATTTTAATGGGAATTTAGATTTGAACTTACTTGTAACCATTTAGAGATTTGTACTCCTTGGTCACTTGTCCAATATGCCAATACTTAGCTTGAAGAACTGAAACTCAATTATAAGCCTTCTTGGTGTTAATCTTTATTATATACATTGAGTCCCTATTCTCAGAAACAGGGATTTCTAACTGGCCCCTTCAGAAAAACTAATAGACTACAAAATTTGAAGAATAGACAGTCATCTATAATTTTACAGCTGATTTTTTTAAAACATAGATTCATTTTTCTTAGCAACTATATTATTTTTATGAATCAAATAAATGATTAAATTCTACTTTATTGCTGATAAAAAACCCTTTTAAAAATAGATGGCTTCTTCATTAACTTCTCCCCTCCACCACACAGACAGACACACATAGAAACCCACAATGTTACGTTTATGCACAAGTGAGAGAGTAGAAGTTTTTTCTTCTACTCAGGAACAATACTAGTTAACCCCACTGCCCAAAGCAGTTAACCAGAGAATGAAATTCTGGGTACAAGTGTGAAAATGGAATGACAACATTATTAGTTCTAACTAATATATAGAAACATTACAGTAATTAAATAAAGAATTAAATATTCAGTGCATTGTGTACAGTTTTATTTTAAAAGTTGAAAAAAAATTTTAAATATTGTTTACTTTGTTTACTTTTTAATGTATCATCAGAATAATTGATTTTAGGCATCATTCTTCTGTCTTTTGTTTAATTTGGATATTTAATTTACACTACCTATATCCATGCATCAGAGGGAATCTGTTATGCCTCTTGCTCTCTTCCATTTTTCTGCTGCTTACTATATGTCTCCAAATAATATGGTACATTGATCTATTTCTTGATTGATCTACCTTAGATATTATTAATGACTAACTGATATAATAGGTAGGGATTACTACATATCAAACTCCCTCTCCCAAAACACACATATACACCCTTTTTTTCCTACACTCTACTAGTTCAGCTATGTCACTAGTAGCCAGTTTGGGTTTTGGTATTTTTGGTAACAGTTTTCAACTACACTTTTAGTGTATTTATACTTTTGTGAGTGTGTGTGTGTTCATTCAAGAGCAGTAGCACACTTCAATTTCCTTAAGAAGAAGGTAATAGCTGCCATAGTTTTACTATCTCCTTAACTACTTACATTTGCACTTCTGTTATTTGTACATATATTTTTACATTGTCAAGTTTGATGGCAGATTTATTGTATGAACCACTTTATGTGGAATTGCTTGCATACATGTACATGTACATATGTGTATTATGTCATTACCAGCAGGATGTTCCACCACGTTAACTGTAATTATTTCTGATAGTGGTATTTCATGTGACTTTTCATTTCTTGATGGTTTAAAGGAAACCATTCAACAAAATAATTGGGGTGGAACTAGAAGAAATAGACAAGCTTTATGATTGTCACCTAGAAGAGTGAGGTGGAATGGGCATACTGATCTACATTGTCCTGGGCATGGAGAGAAGTGTCAAGCTTCATGAATGACCTTTCATGTAGGCAATATGGAGCTGAGGAAAATAAAAATTTCCATGGTCAAGGAAATTGTAAATTTGGAAATATTAATTCCTTTTAAAGATACGTGTTTTTACACATTTGAAGAATTAGAATAAAAATAAAAAGACATTCAAATATATTACATAACAAAGCTTAACACATGGGAAACTATCAATGAAGTTCAACAAATTTGAAAAGACAGAAAAATAGCGGTAGGAAGTATACAAAATACACCACAAACTTCGCTCATGCCATGAACTCTCCTACTTCACCTGATGTTTGACTTTTCTGTTTATTTCCAGGACCCTGGGCAGTATAGACCAATATGCCCAGTCCAATAACTCCTGTGGGGAGTCATCATTCACAGCTCTTTTCCCAGTTTTTCCGCTGATAGTTTCCCTCCAATCAATGTTGATTAAAAGTATAAAAAACACACAAAAATGGTAAATTGATTTTGCATTTTGCAACCTGTTCAATATATTTATTTGTTCTTGAAGCTTTTGTGTAGATTTCATAGATTTTAACAATCTAAAAATTAAGATAATTTAAGACAAATTACCTGCTTTCCAATAACTTACCTTTATCTTCTTTTCTTTCCTGTGGCAATGGCTAGAACAATATTGAATAGGCATGAATGAAAGTGCTGAGAGTGAACATTCTTGCTTCAATCCAGGTCTTAGAGAAAGAGCATTATATTTTTCAGAATCAAGTATGATATTGTTTCTGGGTTTTTTCATAGACACCTTTCATCAGAGAAAGGTAGTTCCATTCCATACCCAATTTGCTGATATATTTTATCAGGAATGGAACACAAATTTTGTCAAATATTTTTCTGCATCTATTGAAATGATCATGGATTTCCTTTTTAGTCTGTTAATACAAAGAATTATATTTTTAAATTTGTGAACGGTAAACAAATGTTGCATTCCTGAAATAAACCATGAAATTGGTAACAGTGTGGTATCTTTTTATATATGGTAAGTCTTGATCTTTTTAAATGTTTGTTAAAAATTTTTGCATGTATGTTCCTAAGACATATTTATATGTAATTGCATTTTCTTGAAATGTCTTAATCTGAATTTGGTATCAGAGTGCTGCTGGTCTCATAGAATTAGTTGGAATGTTATTTCTTCTTTTACAATTTTTGGTAAAAGTTTATATAGAAATAGTATTTTTTTTCTTTAACAATTTTATGTAATGCACCAGGGAAGCCGTCTGGAGCTAGAGTTTTATTGTAGGAAGGTTTTCAACTAAACATTCAATTTCTGTAATACACGTAGGGCTATGCTGACTATCTATTTCTTCTTGTGTGGACATTGTTTTTTATTTGCCCTTTTCCCAAGAATTTGTCTATTTCATGTAACCTGTCAGAAATACTGGAAAAATATTTTTCATAACATTCCCTTCTTAGCTATTTAATATCTGTAGAATGTGAAATCATATCACCTGTCTCTTTCCTGCTACCAATTATTAATGGCTTCTTTCTGTTTGTCCTGATACATCTGGAAATAGGTTTGTCAATTTTATTCATCATCCCAAAGAACTAGTTTTAGGTTTGATTGATTTTATTTTTTTCTGTTTTCTAATTCATTGATTTCATTCTCACTCTGATTTTTATTACTACCTTTATTCTTTTAACTTTGATTTTGTTTGTTCTTTTGCTAGTTTCTTTAGACAGAATGTGAGGTCTTAAATTTCAAACATTTCTTCTTCACTGATATAGATGTTTGTGCTATAAATTTCTCTTTAAGAACTACTTTACCGTGTTCAATAATATTTTACATATTATGATTTTAATTATCTTTTATATAAAATATTTTCTAATTTTTCTTATGATACTTTTCATGGATAACTTAGAAGTGTATCATTTAGTTTTCAAATCTTAAAGATTTTTAAATATTATTCTGAAATTGTTTTTCAGTTTAATTCCACCAAAGGAGAACATACATTGTTTTTCTTTTACATTTACTTAGACAGCTTTACAACTCACAATATAGTCTATGTTGGTAAATGTATAGACAAAATATAGTTGTGGATTTGTCTCTTCTTACAGTTCTATTAGTTTTTGCTTTATGTGTTTTGAAGCTCTGTTTTAGGTGTGTAAATGTTGGGAATATGTATGTCCTCTTTTATAACTAATTCTTTTTTATATGCAATGACCACTTTTCCATGAAAATACATAC
The DNA here is from genome assembly GCF_028885625.2 of Pongo pygmaeus. NCBI lineage: Eukaryota > Metazoa > Chordata > Mammalia > Primates > Hominidae > Pongo > Pongo pygmaeus. The sequence goes on along the minus strand of NC_072384.2, from coordinate 63,747,586 downwards.
TTTTTCTCTGAAATCTGCTTTACATGATATTAAACAGACTATAGTTTTTTTAGATTAGTGTTATCAGGCATATCTTTTTCTATCCTTTTACTTTATTTGTGTCTTTATATTTTAAGTGTGTATCTTATATGACATATGGAGTTAGGTCTTACTTATTTAGCCAATCTGATGTTGTCTGCCTTTTAACTGAAATGTTTCACATTTAATGTGAACATTGATACAGTTGGATTGAAATTTACCATCTTACTATTTGTTTTCTTTTTTGCTTTGTTTTTCAGTTCAATTTCTCAACAATACACTTTCATTTTTCTCTCCTGCCCTTTTGAGCTATATTATCATCCACATTTTACTTTTACATGTTACAAATTCCAACACTTTGTTATCACTATTGATTTAAATAGTCAATTGCCCTTCAAAAGTATTTGTATAATAAAAAGTAATTGTTTATATTTACCAGTTAAAAAGTTACCATTTCCTGTGCTCCTCAGTCTTCTGTACCAGATGGATTTCCGTCTGGTATTGTTTTGCTTCTGGCTTAAAGAACAGTACAGTAATAATTTTTGGTCCTGTGTGAGCGCCCATCATTTTTTCCTCTGCTTCTTTTGGGTGGTTCCTTCATGAGCTTTGAGTAATCTCCTCATATCCATGTACCCCTTTGTACTCAGATGAGGACTTTAAAAGTATACTCTGCAGATCTCTGGCTTTCTCTCTCTATGTAACTCTTTTCTCTCTTGTACTCTGTACTGCAAACTGTAGCCAACTTGACCTTCTCAAATTTCTGCTGAAAGGCTCCTATTTTTAAAAACAGAATTAAAAGTTAATATGTTTTAAAAAGATATGACGGACCGGATAGGAAGTTTCCCCAAGTAGAATTCCTTCAGTGCTTTCATCAAGGCTCATGAAAATATTGTATAGTTTAATTTTGAAGCAACAATTTATCTTGCTCTACATAGGTATAATATTGTGAGTATCACTGCATCAAGGCACAAATTATTGATGCAAGAGATGGCTAGGCCAGAAAAGATTCCGTGAGTCAGGAGAGCCTGAAATTAAAGTATTTTCATCATAGAGAATACTATGGCTTTAATGGCAAAAAGTAGGCCAATTGGCACTTTGAAACCCACAAGAGTGGTCAGTTGATCTTTTGTGTTTCCTGATATTACAAGGAGGTGCTTGTCCGTGGCCTACTTCTCATCTTTATGCATCATGATAAAGGTGACATTCATGTGGTCTTCACTAGAGATTATGCTCTTAGTTCCATGAACAACAGGTGAGAAATAATTTCTTCACTGAGAAATATTATTCTTCATCCACTTTAAGAATAATATGCCGGTTGTCTTCATATACAAGTTATGAGTTGGTATGCCAACAAGCCCTGAATCTCAGGAGTGTATACGTCACAGGGATGGTACGATCAGTGCCTGCTGTGCATATTATATTTGCAACAATTTTGGTCACAACTGGGGCTTGGCTTTATTTTTTTTATGTTCCCAGTCATAAGGGAAATGTGGGTAAAATGTAGTAACCCAGTTGGCTGCAGCAATCTACAGGCATTAATCACGATTAGAAGTTCCAACAGATTGCTACTGATTTTGCCACAGTCACTCTAAACCGTGTAAATGTCTTCCTCTCCATGTACACTCTCACCAGTTTCCACAGCTATCTCCCAGTCGCCCAATTTTTCAGTAAACATTTTGCCTAATTCCAGTCCCAGGCAGTAGGCAATTTTCTGACATAAGTCCTGGTAACAGCTGCAGGTAAAGATTTTGCTATTTGGCACTTTGACCATCTAGTTGGCAACATTTCACTCAAGCAGCACTGCTTGTGATGCAGACAAAATCAAAGTCATACCACAGACTACGTTATGTTTTGACTACATAATTATTGTTCACTGTACAATCAAGTAGCACACAACTATCATTTTACCTTGTTCCTCAAAATAAAAAGAAATTGTTTTGAATTAATTTTGAATATAGAGAAAAGTTGCAAAAATAATATGGAGAGTTCCTATACATCCTTTACTCTGCTTCCTTTATTATTAACACTGCATGTCCATAGTACAGTGATCAAAACTAAGAAATTTACATTGGCACATTATTATTAACTAGTTTACAGGCTTTATTCAGATATAATAGCTTTATTGAACAATATTTTTCTTTGAGTTTCTTAATGAATTTTTTCATGAATTTTTGACATATTTAAGAGCTTCTCAATGCATATTTAAAGAAAAATGATTGATAATAATATAAAATCTCTAAAACTCCCCCACTGTTTTTCCTCAGAAATCCTCCTCCTTCATCTTCCATCTGGACTAAATTCTCTCTAGGCCTGAGCATCTCTGGCACCCTGGATTCTTCTTTATTGCTCTCCTAGCTTGTACCCATTGTTTCCCGAATATTGTATTACCGTTTTTCTCATTTTTCACCTCTTTAGGTAGAACACATCTGAAATAATTTTAGAAGAAAAGAGCAAGGGAGATAAACTGTGTGAGTTCATTCCTGTCTGAAACATATGTATTTCTAGCCTCACACTTGGGTTATAGGTTAGTTGGGTATAGGATTCTAAGTTGAAAATTGTTTTCCTACAGAACATTGAAGTTTGTTTTCCTTCTCTTAGTTTTCATTGTTGAAGATGATAACTTTGATGCTAGCTTCATTTTCACTAAGAGATCGAATTGTTTTTTTCTGGAGGTTTTTTTTTTTAAGTTTTTTACTCTGCAGTTGGAAAGTTTACAATAAAGTGTCTACTTCTGTTTCTTTTTCATTAGCTGTGCTGCACACTTAGGGATTTTTAGTCTTTAAAATCTCTTTCTTGCTTTCTGAAATTCCTCTTCTTCTCATAGCATCATGTTCTTTTTTATGGTTGTAATAACTTCTTAAAACTTTCTGATTATACTATTTGGAGCTTAGAACAAAATCTTGTATTTATTATCTCTGTTTCCTTGTTATATTTCTCTCTCTCTCTCTTTTTTTTTTTTTTTTTTTTTTCTGTAGCCCAGGCTGGAGTGCAGTGGCATAATCTCAGCCCACTGTAACTTCTGCCACCAAGATTCAAGAGATTCTCCCTGCTTCAGTCTCCAGAGAAACTGGGACTACAAGTGCGTGCCACCACACCCAGCTAATTTTTGTAGTTTTTAGTAGAGTCGGGGTTTCGCCACGTTGGCCAGGCTGGTCTCGAACTCCTGATCTCAAGTGATCTGCCCACCTTGGCCTCCCAAAGTGCTGGGATTACAGGCTTGAGCCACCGTGCATGGCCAGATATTTCTCTTTCAGATTGAAGAATTTGATCAAATGTCTGGTGGTCCTTAGTAGCTTATTCATAGTTAAGAATGAAATGAGGAAAAAAATCTACTTTTCCATTGTCAGACTTCACTACACAGGGAGTTGTCAAGGAGTCAGCTATTATTCTGGGCACACATCCTGCACTACAAAATAAAAATACCTTTGTTCTGTGCTCTCAAGTTCTGCACAGCTAACCTAGCTTCAATACATACATAGTTTGTTCATTTTCTTTCTTTCTTTCTTTCTTTTTCTTTCTCTTTCTTTCTTGCTTGCTTGCTTGCTTTCTTGCTTTTCTTTTCTTTTCTTTTTTTTCAGTCTTGCACTGTTGCCCGGGCTGGATGCTCTGACACGATCTCGGCTCACTCAAACCTCTGCCTCCCGGATTCAAGTGACTCTCCTGCCTCAGCCTCCGGAATAGCTGGGACTACAGGTGCCCACCATCATGACCGGCTAATTTTTGTATTTTTAGTAGAGATGGGGTTTCACCATGTTGGCCAGGCTGATCTCGAACTCCTGACCTCGTTATTTGCCCGCCTCAGCCTCCCAAAGTGCTGAGATTACAGGCGTGAGCCACTGCGCTCGGCCTCGTTTTTTCATTTTCTTTAGTGAACATTTGTTTCATTCTTCTTTTGTTTTATTTTTCCCTGGGGTTTAAACATCTGGTTGCTTCAGTTCTGTGCACAGAAGTGGGAGGAGAAGTGACAATTTAATTGTTATGTTTATTGATTTTCCATTAGACCTCTTGATTTCAAGTTCTTGTTCATTTTTGTCCCCAGTCATTCTTTGCCCTTTTAAACCCCAAGTTTCCCTTTAAAGTTTTGCTGGACTTACAGACTCTTCTTTCTGGCATGAATCTAAGCAGTGATTTTGCTTGTCCTGCTTTATGAGTCACCAGTTATCTATCTGCTTTCCACTTTGCAAATTTTTTTTGGGGGGGCATTTGAAATTGTTTTTTCACTCATATGCTTGTCTCCCATTTTGTTTTTACGTGTGATTGGTTTCTGCCTTTAAGTATCTAGTATTATTTCAATTGGATCTTGGAGGGGTGAAGAGAATCAACCATCTTGACATAACAGCCATAGATTTGTGTTTTGAAAAGATTATCCTTGCAGGGCTAAGGTGACTAGATTGAGGATAAAGGAAGAGAAAAAGGAGAAACCTTTTAGGAGTGTTTTGCTAATGCAGGAAAGGCATTATGAAAGTTGAATGGCATAGTGGCAATGAGCAGGGTGGAGAAAGGAGAGAGTCTAGAAGTTAAGGAGATCGAATAGACAAGACTTAATGTCAGACTAGATGGAAGAGTATATTAGCTTGCTATTGCTGTCATAACAAATTATCACAAATTTAACAGCTGAAACAATATTCATTTGTTATCTTGTAGTTCTGTAGGTAGAAATTCAATGGGCTCAACTGGGTCTCACAAGGCTGAAATCAAGGTGTCCACAGGGCTGGGGGCTTTATGTGAAAATTGTTTCCAGGCTCATTTAGGTTGTTCACTCAGTCCAGTCCTAAGTCGTTTCTTCCTGTCATCTGGGGACTGCTCTAAGCTCCTCTCAGCCTCCTTCTCATCCTTATCTGTAGCCTCCTACATCTCAAAACCAGCAGCCTCCGACATCTCAAAACCAAAAAACATCAGATTCTTCTCACACTGCCTCATCTCTCTGACTGGCTCTTCTGACTTGCTCTTCTGTTTATAATGGCCCAAGTGATTGCATGGATCCTCCTGGATCACCCAGGATCATCTCCCTATTTTAACATTGTCTGATTAGTAACCTTAATTCCATCTTCAATGTCCCATCACAGAAGTTCCTAGAGTAATGTTTGACCAAATAACTAGGGGGCAGGAGTCTTGGGGGTTATTGTTAGAATTTTTTCTATCACTAATAGGATAACTAAAAGAGGGAAATAGAAGATGACTCCAGGTTTCTAGTTTGGATGGTGTCCCTTAATTAAATCCCTCAGTGTCCAAGTTTCCATTATTTTTCGTCTGATACACACATACTCAGCATCACAGCATAAGGAAGACCCTTGACAAATGCTTCATTTTTAATCCTGGATAGATTACTACCAATGAATCATTATCTATCTTTTTCCTATTAATCTCAAACGAAAAGCTATACTAGAAACCTAAGAATACAAAGAAGTAAGCAAAAAAACAGCTTTAAATTTGGTACCGAACTCAACAGCTTTCTCTTATTTGGCCCTTTCCTGAAGCTTCTTAGCTTTTTAGAGTTAAAGACCACATCTCAAACAGAAAGCATTTCCAGAGAAAATAAAATTCGAGGGCAGAAAATTATTTGGGTACCAAATTCAAAGTTCACAAGTATTCCAAAAACTTACAGTCACTAAGGCCTGCCTAAAGTCTCTTTTAGCTGTTAAAGAATTATGTAAAATTCTTTTCACTCAGAAGATAAGTATTCTACTCCCACCACTCAATGTTTTAATTTCTGTTTTGTCTATCTTTATCTATCTGTTTTGTCTATCTTTATCTCTCTGTTTACTCCACATAATAGCCCACAGACTATCAAGCTCCCTTCCTAGGGGAGATGGGCTGGTAGAATGGAAGATGAAGACGGGTACATGAGAAGAAAAAAGAGAAGATAGAAACTGATATCATATAAATAGACATTATTGATATATACTTTCTTCTCTACATAGTTATATTGTTTCTTTAAAAAAGAGACAGAAATAAAAACAAAGGCTTGTCTTTATGACCTTGGAATCAAAAAATGTGTCTTTGTGTGGTGTGTGTGCATGTGTGTGTGTGTGTGTGTGTGTGTGTCAGTGTGTGTAAATTAGCATTTGTCCATAGATATTTTTGTAAATCCAGCAAGACAACATAACCTGGTTGGCTTTGAGAGTGGTTGAATAAACTGCTTTCTATAAGCCAGATATTGTATTTGGTCAAGATATAAACAAACTTGTATCTTCTTTAACAATAGTACTTTTGCTTTTCATAGAGAAGGAGTGTCCCCAAGGAACCTGCCTCCATGCCATGGCACAGCCCTCTCTGTGGACATGAGATTGCTATCTGCTGGATGCTTTTAACAGGGCTAATTAAGTTCATTCACAAATCCTCTCTATTAAAGACTTCACACTGAAATATCTCTAAACATGCAATAGAACACTATTATTGAAATGTCTTTGTTTCTAATCACAATACCAGGGTGATAATTAAAGACATTACAAAGTGCCCTCATGAGGGTAAGGATTAAGAACGTCATCACCATCTGCTACAACACTGCAAGAGGACCTTTTTGGGCAACAGTACTCCATTAGTGCAGATGATAGGAATGATTTTGTAAAAGTCTAGACTCCACAAATTTCAGATACTATATTCTGAAATTTGTAAATGTCTTGTTATGTAAGCCATTTTTGTTAATGCTATTCAGAGTATAAATGCATACAAATTATGTGATAGAGCCTTTCTTTTAACAATCCTTCTGCTTGTAATTGCCAAATAATTTCTTAAAATAAAAATCAATCCTCTAGATGTTTAAGCCAATCTCCTTCTTATTTTTAAAAGTGCTATGCATAGGCTGTGCTAAAATACTTGTATTGGGAGAGCTGTTGTTGAAAAGTTACCACGCTAGATTACATAAAAATATTGCCAAGCCATTTCTAGAAAGATTAAGAGTGGGAAAATACAATATATCTTAATTGGAATCTGTTACTATATTTTACATGCCATTTTAATGTCTTCTTTTCCTCGAGTTTTAAATAGAAAAATTTTGTTTTGATACCTAAGAATTTCAGAGGAGGCATTTCTCACATTCTCTGTGAAGTCAATTTAAAAGTACATTAGCAATGCATGTTGATATAGTCAGGGAATCAAGATGTGAAATTTTCAACATATTTCTTTGAAGGTAGACTCTTCAAGTGATTACTGTGAAAGTAATTTATTCCAGCCAAACACACTTCCACATATTGTTAACAGTACTATGTGCTTCAACTCATTTAACAGCTTTTTAATTCAGTAGTTATTCCGATTTAATAGAGCCATTTCTTCATCATTTTGCATTTAGTGATAAATGGTGCCAGAATTTATGATAAATTAAACTGCAAAGGACCATGTTAAAGTTATCTTAAGGGTTTCACATAAAAGGAATCAGCACCTATTTTGTTCAGAACAGCCACCTGAAAGTTCACGTGGTGAAAAGTGCTTCTTGCCAGGTATAAACTATGCGATCTATTTGAAAGTTAAGTTTTAATTATACTTTTCCCTCACCACTTACCTTTGGCAGTGGCCATCCAGCTGGGGGACTAGCAACACAGACGCTTTAAACTAGGGGTTCTTTCTTGTTTTAATATTGGTTTAACAAGTGGAAGAACATTCAGGTTGAAGCTTTGATGAAAAATCCTTACATAACAAGCCACCAGATACAGGGGGCAACTTTGTAAAAGTTTGGTGAAGAGACAAGGCATCACGGGGCTATGGAAGAGATAAATTGGGCAGGGCCAAGTGTTGGGAGAGAGGAGAGGTGTAGTTGGACAGCCCTGCCAATTACTGATCCTATTATCCTTTCTCCCTCCTCACTAATGCACTGGCTGAAGAGCCACTGCAAAGGGATATGAGAGGCTGAATTCACAGGCCTCTTCCTTTCCTTCCTTCCCATAGGCACATTTTATAAACGAAAAAAAAAAAAAAGATTCCTTGACTAAAGTATTGAAAATGGTTTGCAGCCATTAACTCTACCATTTTCCAGACCTGTTAAAATGTATAAACTAGCTTAATTCGGTTTTTTCCCTCGCTCACCTATACTCCCATGCAGGCGAGCTGGATAGTCAAACAAGGCAAACTGTGTTAGGACAGAGATCACGACAGACCTATGTAAATGAAAGACTCTGTCCTTAAGGTTAAAAACCTTAGGTCACTCTTGACAACTAATGAGAGACCAGGGAGAACCTGCCCACAAACACATTCATTTGTACCAGAAGATAAATTTCGGCCCCCAAAACAGTCATGAATAACTTATCTGTGTCCATAACTATAGGCAAAACATTTGCAAGGGTGTGAGGAGTGCAATCTGCATTTCCTCATTTGTGAAAAACACTTCCTTAGTATTCACCTTCGAGTTTTCTGAGTTAGAATTTTCCTGTTACTTTGTGATTGCCTATTTGCCATAAATTTTCCTTTATGGAGCACCTTTTATTAAGAGCCTATTATGTGAGGGGATACTGGTGTACAAAGACAAAAGACATGGTCTCTTCTTCAGAGAAGCACCTAGTCTGATATGTAATAATAATAAGTAGGTATCAAAGCAAATTCTGTGTTCATCAAGGTGGAAGAGTAAGTTGCAAGCTGTGTTAGTGTTGAACTACCAAAAAGAGCAATTGCTTGATTATTTAAAGGAAAGTCTAAATACTTTTGGAAAATAGCCCCAAACTCATTAACCCTACCTTGTAACTCTGCTTCACCTCTTTTCTTACTCTCAACATTTGTGTATGCATTTGTGTATCCATCTATGTGTATATTCATGTCTATCTGTTGCTGTCTATTATATAGCATTAGCAGCAATTATTAGGCACTATCTCTGTGCCAGGCAGTGGAGTAAGAACATTGTATGTCTCGTCATATTTAATGAAAGAAAAAAAATGATGGATTGAGAATTTGAATGTTCGAATCACAAAACTAGAAGTAGAATATTTTATATCTCTATTTTTAAGTCTTTAAAATGAGAGGAGTCCATTCTAAGGCCCTGTCCAGTTATCACAAGTCTAAAAAGTTGTGATTCCTGATGCTTTCCTATATGTTTCTTTCACAAGGAGGAGATAATGCTTTATTTTGTTAACTCTCTAACATTCCCTGCTGTATGGATACTTTTTAAGAGAAATGGAATTGAATAACAGGCTACTTTTAAAAGCTTCACCCTTAATAGGTGGATTAAATTTGAGGACTAAAACTGTATAGGGTTTTAAAAATAAAAATTATAACAATCATATGTATGTAGAAACAATTTTACCAGATAGAAACATTTTTTATTTCTCGATGATTTCCAAAAGGTGTTCCATTAGCCACAAATTTTTTATAGATGAAATATTTGGCCTTTAAAAGTGTGATTTTTAAACTCCTAAAATATTCATGAAATTAGTCCTGCAACAAAAGCAACAATTTTAGAAGCATTAATATACATTACTTAACCTGAAAAATAGAATACAGAAGATTTTCTGTTCATTAAGTTGCCCATTGCACTGTCCAGGGCCACTCGTCTACCTTCTTGCTGTGTATGTTGCTTGTTACATTTTTCTGGGCTGTTTATTCCGCAAAGGGCAATTGCAAAAAGAGTTTGAAGTAGTTTTTAGTGCTAGGCTATTCTCTAGCTTAAGTTCATGCCCCTTGGTTCTCATATTTAACAGAAGCTCAGATAGCCTGCAGCATCTGTCCTTTTGGTTCCCTTCAGGATTGTGTACATTTCTTTGTCATATCGTCATTTCTCAAACCACAGAGTTTCTTTAAATAGCAGCCCTGTCCCAGTAGTATTATGGGAAACCACATGCTATAATTTGAAAAACATTCTTTTCAAAGTACATTGTCATAGTTGACTTAAATATTTGAGACATATATTATATTATATTTTCCTGTTAAACGGAAGTTGAGTATAACCATGTTTTCTGCAATGAAATAAAAAAGAGGATAGTGACTACTTTTTTTTAGTCCATATTTGGTTAGTATGATCAATTTCATTGATTAGGTGAGAACACAATCTCCCCAAAATAATCAAAACACAAAGCAAATTTGGCCACTTCACAAAAGGTGAAAAATAAAATCCAGCCACTTATTTACAAGAGTAGTACTTACATATATTTTCATACCATTGTGTTGACATAGTCCAAATAAATAAATACACACATCTTACATAAACAAATAAATATGTCACAGTTTACATCTGTCCTTTAGAGCACAAAAGAATAATTCCAGGAGCATGAAATTCATCTTCATCACTTCCTCTGTTCCTAAGTTTAGAAAAGTTATCTTTAGAGATAATAATTTTAAAAGAGCCTTATTAGTATGATGTACTGTTTTTTGACTTAAGGAAAATTTGACACCATACCAGATGTTTAGGTTTTGAAAAGCTCTTAAATGTTTTCAACTTTATTACTCACAGGCAAAAAAAAAGTCTATGGAAGATTAAACAATGTTCCACTTTTGATCTGGAGACCGTGATGAAGTATAATCAGACTCGAAGCCTGATACTTTTTATATGTTCAGTTTTTCTGTAGGCACATTTATAAATGGATAATTCTTTTGAGATTCTTCTTGTTCAGTCTCAGTGTTTTTTGTTCTTTTTTTCACGGTGAATTGCAAAATGCCATTTAACTTCAAAGTTGCTAATCGTACAACTGCCCAGCTACCCACCCTTTTATTGACTGCCTTTCCTTGGGTTTTTGTTTCACCAGCCAGATTCTCACCTTGCTGCACATTGTTTCAACTCAGCCATCAATCTATAAAGCGGAGAAAACTTTCTAAGTCCTGATGCCTCTAGTAGCATTTTACTTACCACTTTTTTCCATCCTCAGAGAAAAGCTCTATCTGAAATGTCTGAAGTGGCTGTTGATGGTGTCTTCACTGCTGCTCCATGGCACCCTTTTTTGAATACTATCATCTAAAATCTCCTGAAGTCCAGGAAAGTCTTGTCAGACTGTTTCAGCAATGTTTATATTTATTTGCTTCGATGTCTATCTCTCCCTTCCTACCTCTGTCCTCTATTTTTTCCTTTCTTTTTAATTTGTGACAGTGAAGTTTTTGGTAATATTTTTATGGTAGGCACACAAGGACACACGAGTAAACATGAATATATTTTGGTTTGCTTCCTACATCCTAATTTTTGGAAACTACTGGTATTTTTGACCACATAATTATTTAATATATCATATTTATTTAACTTAAAATGTCTGTATGTTGATAATCTATATGTATAAAATTTATCTGCACTTGCACACATAAAAAACACATACTTATATATATGGTTCTCCTAAAATAAATGTGTATATATATGTGTGTTTGTTTTGTTGCAGGAAAAATATAATTTTACTCAAAATTAATCGTGTCTAGTATATACCAAGAAAGTGCTTCAGAAATCAGAGATTAAGAAATATCTACCTGGCCAGGAGTGGTGGCTCATGCCTATAATTTCAGCACACTGGGAGGCTGAGGTGGGCAGATTACTTGATGTCAGGAGTTTGAGACCACCCTGGCCAACATGGCAAAACCCCGTCCCTATTAAAAATATAAAAATTAGCTAAGTGTGGTGGCCCACACCTGTACTCCCAGCTACTCGGGAGGCTGAGGCAGAATTGCCTGAACCCTGGAGGCGGAGGTTGCAGCGAACTGAGATTACACCACTGCACTCCAGCCTGGGTGACAGAACAAGACTCCATCTCAAAAAAAAAAAAAAAAAAAAAGGAAAAGAAAGAAAGAAAGACAGATCTAGCTATAAATCACCCACACAAACACATTTAAACACACACACACGCATGCACTCACACATATAATATGAAGTACATATTTATTATATGATATTTTATAAATGCATCATATATGAAATAAAGGCATTCAGGTTCTTCTTTCCTCTAGTGGGAATTTTAATCTGCACTGATCCAATCATGTATTTCAACACATTGTGTAACTTCTGCAAATACTGGCCTCTTTTCACAAATCCAGACAAACCCAGAAGTATGCTGGTGATATCATCCCAAGATTCATAAAAGTCAGTTGCATTATTTTCGTGTTGGCCAGGTTTTGGCAGTGTCATTTAAATAATTAGAAAGTGAATAGATTCATTCCTCTTATACCTTTTATCTCATAACAGTAATTCATAAGGAGAGGCCAGAGTACTAAAACAGGCGACAGAAGCTCTACAGGAACAAAGAAAACGCATTGAAATTTTCTTGGAAGATGGAATCATGTAATTTACTGAGCCATTGGTATTCAAGATGTTTTTTATTTACATGATGTAAGATTTTGGTTCATTTCTAATGCTAAAGACAATAGTTCTTGAACTGTTTATTTAAAATTTCAGATTGACCAGTATGCGTATTATGTTAATGGTGAAAATACCATGGCCTTCAAGATATATACTTACCTAGCAACAGAAGTTCGGGTATCAGGTCTATGTATCAGAGTTAAAAGAGTTTTGATAGAGCCCATATGATGATAGATGGAATATAGAACAGAATCACTAAGTGTTAAGAATTGTATTTTTTAACTCATTTTTCTTTAGAAGTTTGAATAGGGAAAGATAGACAAGAATAAAGATAATATGCTAATAAACTAATATTTTTAAAGTCAAAATTATTTCAATATATTGAAACTTGAAAGTGTAATATAATAACTTGGGAAAATATTTTAATTTAGACACTGACTATTTGTTCATAAAAATACCCTTAACTATAAAGGTGAAAATTAATTTAGAAATTCAGAAAATACATTATTATGGAGCTGAAAATCTAACTGTAGTGTGTATAACATAAACTTTTTCTATTATAAGCTAGATATTATAAGCTAGATATTATAACTAGTTAGAATAAAATTTGATTTATTTAGCTACTCCACAAATCATAAATTGTAACTATGAATTCCAGCTATATAACTTATGAATAGGATTTAATCTTTTAAACTATTTATTGAAACGTTTTGAATGGAAACAGATTTTAATGAGCTATCATATTTTTTGCCATTGAATTTTGCAGTAAATTCAAGAGCAGTTAATATGCAGCTATATTCTACATGCTACTAGCCAATCTTTTAAATTACTATCAAAATTGTATTCATGTACCTTATTATATTACTTGTGTGATTTTTTAAAAATTTGTTAAAATGTATTTAATGAGTTCCTATTCTTTGTTAGATAGTACGGGTATAGATGAAACAGCAATTTAGTCAGTGGTATAAAGCAACAAAGTTGGGCCATCTGAAGACAGAAAAAATAAAAGCATTACACATATACAATTTTCCTTTTTTCCATTGTCCATCTTGCACCTCTCCATAGTACTGTGAGACCAGACAAAAATTTGATTCGCAATTTTTTCAAAATTTTGGCTGCTAAAATTATCGCCTGCAATGCTCTGAGTACCGTAAATAGTAAAGCATTGAAAGGATGGATTTTGGAGACTGTTTATATGAGTATGATGGAAAGAAATGAGTAATTGTGCATAAAAGTCATTGCATGGGGGAAGTAGAATGAAGACAGAGATTTCAGACATACTCTTTAATCACAGACACTTGGTCTTTGAGCATCAGAAGACCTTTAATTAAGCTCTATTTTCTTGGTGGTGGGAGAACTTCCCCACCAGGAGAGTTTCCTGGCTTTTACAAGTAAATTTAATGATTCTGCTTGTAGGTAGATTCCCGAGGAGAAGCACTGGAAATTAACATACAACATAAATGTGTCATAAGGAAAAGTTGCAAATTGTGGCTTATAATGAGTTATCTGTAAATAAATACACATACTTCTATCAAGAACCCTTTAAAATAATGAGAATTATTTGAGATTATGTGTTCTGCAATTGGCAATTTCAGTTTCAGAAGAGAAAATTATTTATAGTATTGCATACTTTTCATTAAAAGTGAATGACAGAAAACAGCTTTTTGTGGCCTATGAGGCAAATGTATTATTTACAATAGACTGTGTAATTGTTTTATTTATCTATTTCCTTTCTCTTTTTTATTGTAGGAAAAACATTTAACATGAGACACACCTCTCTTAATAAATTATTAAGTGCACTGGAGAATATTGTCAATTATAGGCAAAAGGCTGTACAGCAGATGTCTAGAACTTATTCATTTCATGTAACTGAAACTTTATACTCATTAGATAGCAACTTCCGATTTCCACCTCTCCACGGCCCCTGGGAATGACCTTTCTTTCTACTCTCTGCTTCTATACATTTGGCTATTTTAGAGATCTCATATAAATAAATAGAATCATGCAGTATTTTTCTTTCTGTGACTGTTTATTTCAAAGAGCAAAATGTCCTCCAGTTTTATCCATGTTGTCCCATATGAGAGGATTTCTTTCTTTTTTAAGGCTGAATGATATTCCATTGTATGTATATACCACATTTTCTTTATCTATTTACCCATTAAATGGTCATCTATGTTGTTTCCATATCTTGGCTATTGTGAATAATGTTTCAATGAACATAGGAGTGTCGATATCTCTTCAAGACAGTGATTTCAATTCTTTTAGATATATAGCCAGAAGTAAGATTGCTGGATTACATATAAGTTCTATTTTTATTTTTGAGGAACTTCCATGCTGTTTTCCATCTTGACTGCACTATTTTACACTCCTACCAACAATGTAGAAGGGTTTCTCACCAACATCTTATCTTTTTTTTTTTTTTTGGACAATAGCCATCTTAATAGGCGTGAGATAATACATCTGAGGTTTTGATTTGCATTTATGTGAGTAGTGATTTTGAGCACCTTCCATATACCTGTTGGCCATTTGTATGTCTTCTTTCGATAAACATCTGTTACTTCCTATGTCTATATTTGAATCATGTTATTTGTATTTTTGCTATTGAGGAATATGTATTCTTTATACATTTTGGATATTAACCTGTGATCAGATATATTGTTTATGAATATTTTTCCCATTCCATAGGTTACTTTTACTTTTTTTTTCCTTTGCTATGCAGAAGCTTTGTAGTTTGATATAGGCTTAGTCATCTATTTCTACTTTTGTTGCCTGTACCTTTGAGGTTGTGTCCAAGAAATCATTTCCAAGACCAATGTCAAGAAGATTTCCCCCTATCTTTTCTTCTAGGAGTTTAATAGTTTCAGCTCTTACTTTAAGTCTTTAATCCATATTCAGCGGATTTTTGTGTGTGGTGTAAGTTAGGGCCCAATTTTATTATTTTGCATGTAGATATCTAGTTTTCCCAATACCATTTGTTAAAAAGGCTAACCTTTCCTCTTTGTGTACTCTTGATCCCTTTGTGGAAGATCAGTTGATTGCATATGTATGGGTTTATTTCTGGGCTTTCTGTTCAGTTCCATTTGTCTATATATTTGCCATGCCAGTACCATGCTGTTTTAATCACTGTAGCTTGATAGTATATTCTGAAATCAGAGGCAGTAATGCCTTCAGCTTTGTTCTTCTTTCTCAAGATTGCTTTTGTTATTTGGGGCATTTGTAGTGCCATATAAATTTTGGGACTTTTTTTGTTTCTGTGAAAATGGCCATTGGAATTTTGACAGGGTTTGCATTGAAATTTGCAGTAGATTGCTTTGGATAATACGGCCATTTTAACAATATTAAGTCTTCTAACCCATAAACAGGATATCTTTCCATTTATTTGTGTCTTATGTAATTACTTTCACTAACATTTCATGTTTTAGTGTGCAGGTCTTTCACCTCCTTAGTTAAGTTTATTCCTAAGTATTTTATTATTCCTGATGCTATGGTATATTGTATCGTTTCTTAATTTCCTTTTCAGATAGTTTGTTATTAGTGTGTAACAATGTAACTGATTTTTATGTGTTAATTTTTTGCCCTGAAAACTTATTGAATTCACATTTCTGACAGTTTTTTATGGTGTTGTGAGGGTTTTCTAAATATAAAATCATATCATCTGCAAACATAGATGATTTTATTATGTAATTGTTTTAATTTCACTTAATAAGCCATTTGCTTTGACTTTTTCATGATAGAAATAAGATATTCTAGATATATAAATATATATGCTGGCTATTTTAAAGAGGTTATTTGACTTGTACAAATATATTTAAATTAAGGTATTTATATAACACTTTTGAATATAGGTAAAAAGATACATAGATCTACTTTATTAAAGCCTTGTTAAGTTTTGTTTAAATACTAGATTATAGTGTCAATGATTTACTTACATGGATATTGTTGCTGTTTTTCTCTGAACACAATTATATTAAATTTTAATGACATTAATTGTAATATCTAACTGGTATCTGGAAGCTTGTGGAGAGCCCAAAGGTTTTATACAAATTTATATGTGTAAAGCTTTCACTGATATACTTTGCCAGTAGATATTTTACCTTGAGTAGTCAGCTCTGCAAATCCCTTCCCACAAAAGATTAAAAACATCCTCCTATTACATCTAGAGATTTCTTTTTGTTATTCAAAGCCATGAATAAATTTAGGAAAATGTATATGATTTTAATGCCTTAAACCAGAAAGCTTCCTTGATTCCTATTAAAAAATGGAATATTTAATGTTTTCCTTCTTCTGTGGTACTTTTTTTGATATTGTAGCAAAGAACAAAAAAGAATTCTGAGAACATATAAAACAAAAAACTGTGTTTGAAGTATTATAATAAAACACCCTTCTTCCTTTAATGCTAAGTCCCTTTTTAATGAAGATCCTCTGGCAGCTCTTGAATGTATAACTAGTTTATATCATGGGATGAAGCTGTCTGTTCTGATGATTGACATGAGCCCACATTACAATGTGATTCTGAAAATTAGTCCATAGAGGTCCTTTTCAGGTACTTCTCAGACTGAGAGCTGCCCTCCAACTACAGTAGAGACTTTTTAACCCCACTCATTGGTATTCTAATCTGGAAATGCTGTCCTGCCTTTTAAATAACTCAGGCATTCAGGCTCGTACCCCCCTTGACACATTACTTAGCCAAAGGATTCAAATGAGATTCAAGAAACATGCAGTACAGCACAAAGGGATTGGAATATGCACAATTAATAATCACACAGTTAATTCATTTTTAATGCAAGGAGGATTTCTGAAATTTCACATTCAGATTTGTAACACAAAGTAATAGCTGTCTATCCTGATTATATTTTCAAAATCTCAGAATATAAGCACTGTTCTTAAGTAATTATTTTTATTTTAAATAGATTCTCCTGAAGGAAAGCTTTAAATAACATTAAGGTTATGAAGCAAACTGATAAAATTTGAAGGTGGGGCTCCCTTCAATCCAGATATTGTCTAAGTAAATAAACAGATTCTGAGTATTTACAAAAATGGAAAGAAGATACATCTCTGATTAGGAAAGGCTTTGATGGGGTTTCGATTATCTTGGGTCCAAACCAGTCAGCTGCTTTACACAGTACAATCACTCATATCTCACATTGTTTTCTTTTTGATACGTATTCCTATATCCAGTGTTAAAGATCACGTTGCCCATGTTTGAGAAGTGTGTATAAGTTTATTGCAATAAGAATGTCTGTAAAACTACAAGTGTCCTAAGATTTTAGAACTACCACCAGGAAGACAACCAGTCATTGAATCAATAATTAGTTGCTAGATTCTTTCTAAGTATGGGTGATAAGTAAATTCATTTATTCACCATTTATGGATTGCATATCTTCTATATGCCAGATCCTGAGGATGAAAGCAGTAAACAAAACAGATAAAGTTCCAGCTCATACAGTGCATATTCTAGTACACAAGTTAATAAACAAGATAAATTTGAAGAATAGTAAGTTCTATGCAGGAAAAAAAAAAAAGCATGGCTAAGAGAATGGTGTGACAGGTTTGGGTAGGAAGGAGGGGAATTGGAATATGAGTAAGAGACCTAACAGTGTAGCATACAGGTCAGAGAAAGAAGCAGGAACGAAGCCCTGAGAAGGTCGTGAGCTCCTCAAGTTTGAAGAAGACAAATATGGCTGGAGCAAGAATTGAGTGAGCAGATAAAATATCTCAAAATCAATTGGTTCATCCATTTTTGAACCTAAATGAGCCATTAGAGTGCCCTAACTTATTGCATAATCTGTTTAGATCTACTGTGTTTCTCCTTACAGAAATGGCCTGGGAGTTAGCAGGATAAAACATACAGAACATGGAGCAAGCAAGGTAACACTGTAGGGAATTGGAGTAAAGTGGTGGCCTCTTTTTTTTAAACACTCAGCTGCATTGACTGCCTGCAGTAATTATTGGGTGGCTTGATACTTGTGGCATCAACATTATCATGTATTTTTAAATCATTTATGCTTTATTACAATGCCTTGCAATCATAGCTATGGAAGCTTCACAGTGAACTTAAATTCTGCAATTGAGCAGTTCATCACAGGATATTTGTATCAGTACTTTTCCAAATGATTCAAAACCTCTACCTTAATTCTTCTTCCTCATCCTTAAGCCCCACCCCACTTTAACCCAAAGTAAAAGGAGGAAAGTCTGTACAATTGTTCTTTCATGCAAGCTAGTCCGTGTCTGAAATCTTAAACATGATTGGCATAACCCTGTCGTATGGAATAAGGGACTTGCACGCTTTTGGAGTACACACTATGTCTTCAGACTCTGGTTTGGAAAGTAGCTCCAACCAGGGATCTGATGCTATCTTCCAATGATTTCTGCAACCTGTTTCTTAAAAGAGCAAGCAGCTTTTTGGCACCTGCTATAGAGTCTCCTGGACTAATTCATTGCTGGCTGTCATCAAGAAAGGGAAGTGGTTCCATCTTTTTTCTTTCCTTCTGTCCTTTTTTCCATTTTTCTTCTATCCTTTCCTTCCTTTTTTTCTTCTTATTTTACTTTACTTATTGTAAATTATTGAGATTGACACATCACCTTAACCTAGACCACTAATGCCAGTTTTCAGGCATGACTTGAGCTCTCAATCTCCACACCACAGTAAAAGATAAACTAGTTTTATTTGATGTCTTACTTTTACTAGTGTCCTGAAAGGTGAAATCATTCATGCATAGGTAATTGCTCCAGTGAGTTTCCTTGATCTGCATGTGTGATTGTAATTTTTAAATATCAAGTGTGTAGTTGCTGGGAGAGATTCTAAAAGCAAATGTTTTTAATGCATGGTTGACACATTTCATTCCCAACTGATTATATTATTTACAATATTAATGAATCTGATATTCTTTCTCCCATCAAAGGCAACATTAGGTTGTTCTAATGCTCAGTAGTGTGACCAATGCATGCTTTTGTCTGGGAGAAAACGAGGAAGAAAAGTTAGCTCTCCCCCTAATATGTTATCCTCTGCAGTGCTTTGCACAACCCATATGTTGATCTGGTGCACAGAGCTCAAATTAGGTCACAATCTTGAATGCCTGAAATATAAAAATTGAGAGGCATTTAGCATTAAACCCTTAATATCATTGTCCTTGAATAAAGTTGAATATTGAAGCAAAATTATGACAAAAATTGGTAGGAGGTACACAAAACTCCCATATTAGTTATATCTTTCAGGAGATTAATTCGTTGAAAATTATTGCTGTTAGTGAATTGTAAAGCAATAAAATAAATTGAAATCCCTTCTATGGAAGCTTTCCCCTTGCAGGCTGTGTCAGGTCTAATGTCAAAAGATACAATTTTAGGGCTGGCTTGGTGGCTCCTGCTTGTCATCTTAGCACTTTGGGAGGCTGAGGGGGGAGGATTGCCCAGGAGTTTGAGACTAGCCTGGACAACACAGTGAGATCCCATTTCTACTAAAAATTTAAAGGAATCATTAAATGCCTATGTGTGATGGCATGCACCTGTAGTCCTAGCTACTTGGAAGGCTGAGTGAGGAAGATTGCTTGAGCCCAGGAGTTCAAGGTTGCAGTGAGTTATTATCGTGGTACTGCATGCTAGATTGGGTGACAGAGTGAAATCTTATTAAAAAAAAAGATACCATTTTATATTCATGATTTTGTATCCCCAGGCATTTACTTTGTCAAATACCACAACGGGATTATTTAGAAAAATCTGATGCCTAATTGCATGGGTGGTCATTTTGGAGATGAAATAACATTACCTCAATATCATGAAGCAGATTTAAATAAAATCCAATTTAATTTTGTCCTTGCCTTTTGAAAAGCACGATGCCCCCAAAGCAAGGAAGGAGAAAAGAATTCCTCTCGTCAATTTCTACATAACCCCAGCTACAACTTAGGAATCAGAATAAACCACAAAGCATTTTATCCATGTAGCTGTGCCTGTCCATAAGTCAGGTATGCTTCCTAAAATCTGATTATAGAAGGCCAGTGAGACAGAGTGTTCGAGAGCATCTTCCTACACAGCTGTGAGATGGAGCCTTCAGCTCAAAGTGAAGAAGACGCAGAGGCAGCAAATAATCTTAGCAGTCTCTACAATAGTGTATTAGTCTGTTTTCATGCTGCTAATAAAGACATACCCAAGACTGGGTAATTTGTAAGGGCAAGAGGTTTAATTGTCTCACAGTTCCACATGGCTGGGGAGGCCTCACAATCATGGTGGAAGGCAAAGGGGTAGCAGAGTCATATTTTACATGGCAGCAGGCAAAGAGAGCATGTGCAGGGGACACGTTCCCCTTTATAAAACCATCAGATCTTGTGAGACTTGTTTACTATCATGAGAACAGCACAGGTAAAACCTGCCCCCAGGATTCAATTACTTCCCACCGGGTCCCTCCCACGACACATGGGAGTTATAGGAGCTACAATTCAAGATGAGATTTGGTTGGGGACACAGCCAAACCATATAAAATAGCAATTCAACCACCCCACTCCCATCATATATCTTTAAAAGGAAAAGCTGAATTGACTAAAAATGGGCCTCTTTCATGCCATGTTCAAAAAAGAGAAGGAAAAAAATAATTTGGGTTTTTCAGTTTTAATCTCTCTACCATTAGGGGGAAATATGTGGAAAGACAAGGCAATTGCACTTATTTATACTTAGGTTAGGTAAGGATCACTTTAAATGTGTAGGCTTCCTAATTATCACAACACATTTAATAATGGATAGGTTCATAAAGAGTTGTCATAGCATATAGATTAGAAAGAATCCACATTATAAGTAAATTTATTTACAGATCCATATCTACAGGAGAATTGCACAATAAGATAGTCATGACAAGTTAATACTACTCTCTATGTGCTGATGGATATTCATATTGTGCAGAAGACTAATGTTAAAGTGAGAAAACCGAAATGTCTTAACCAGAGGGTGTGATTCTTATCTCACTCATTTAAAAAAATTGTTTTCAGATTTTTTTTTAACTTTTATTTTAAGTTCAAGGGTACAAGTATAGGTTTGTCACATAGGTAAACTTGTGTCATGGGGGTTTGTTGTACAGGGTATTTCATCACACAGGTATTAAAACTGGACCCAATATTTATCTTTTCTGCTCCTCTTCCTCCTTCCACCCTTCAGCCTCAAGTGGACCTCAATGTCTGTTGTTTCCTTCTTTGTGTTTATTAGTTCTCATCATTTAGCTTCCACTTAAAAGTGAGAATATGTGGTACTTGGTTTTCAGTTCCTGTGTTAGTTTGCTAAGGATAATGGCCTCCAGCTCCATCCATGTTGCTGCAAAGGACATGATCTCATTATTTTTTATGGCTGCGTAGTGTTCCATGGTATGTATATACCACATTTTCTTTATCCAGTCTATCATTAATGGGCATTTAGTTTCATTCTAGGTCTTTGCTATTGTGAATAGTACTTTAATGAATATACAAAAGAATATAAACTATTCTGTTTTCTTGCTTATTTTTATTTATTTACTTATTTTTGAGATGGAATCTCACTCTGTCTCCCAGGCTGGAGTGCAGTGGCCTCCAACTCCTGGATTCAAGTGATTCTCCTGCCTCAGCCTTCCGAGTTGCTGGGATTATGAGTGCACACAACCAAGCCCAGTTAATTTTTGTATTTTTAGTAGAGATAGGGTTTCACCATGTTGGCCAGGCAGGTCTCAAAGTCCTGACCTCAGGTGATCTGCCCTCTTAGGCCTCCCAAAGTGCTAGGATTGCAGGCATGAGTCATTGTGCCCAGCCTATTACCTTGTTCATTCTTTCTGACTACTTCTGCTCTGAGTCTATGTATTCACTAAAGAGAAGACAATTTAGGATACATTCATAGATGTTTATTTTCTATCCCACTTTAGATTCATGTTGTCATCTCGTCCAAAGATTTTAAGGTACTTTTCCAAAAATGTTTGGGAATATAATTGACATCACTAAGAGGAATTAAAAGGAATTAAACAGAACAAGAATAATAGCAGAAAATCATTCACTAAGGTACTTGAGTTGAAAAACACATCATATTTTCTCTGAATTAAACTGCTCACTATTCTGCTCTAAAAAGTTTTTAATTGAGTAATTTATTCTGTATACTCCAAATTTTAAATATCTATATACTCCAAGTTCTCACCTTTGAAATGAAAGCATCTTTCTCTACCAGGACTTGCTCTAGGTAGTTAAGGTGAGAGACTGATTTGCAGACTGTCATGGAGACATAACAATGCTGTGATCGTCAAACACTTGTCCTCAGCAATTCCCTCTCATAGTTCATTTTATGGTTTAAAACAGCATTACCAGAAGGTTCCTATTATGTGAGAGATATATCAAATTAATGATTTGGACCCCACTGATACATTAACTAAGATGCATTAAATACTTAGCACATATTCCACAAAATGCTAGGTACAACAGTATTTGTGAAAAGAATAAAATTATATCAAGAATTCAAACTTCATGTAATCTAACTTTTCTCATATATTATTTTCCAATCATTGATAACACAGATGGCCATATAAAGTATTTTAACAATATTTGCTCATTCACTTTATAGCTTATGTCTTTATTATAATTCTTTGTGGCTACCTAAGTTTGGAGAGCTGTTGTCCCTTGGTATTTGACTATTTAGGTTGCATTCAATTGTTTGAGCTATTTTTAGATGATTGTGATTGTAAATAGTACCTAAATCGGTACATATTATTATCTCTGGATTAACAAGATTTCTCTCCTTAGCAGAAATTGCAAGTAGTGCCTGTTGCTCACATTTAAAAATCACCTTGATTTGATGATACTCTTGGGTACAATTTCAATTCTCTCATTTTGGAGAGCTTTCTCATCATAAATATATTTTAAAACACAAAACGAGGTGATTTGGCCCATTTTGCTATGTATATAATTTAACCTTCAAAGGCTTATGGTCTATGGAGCAAACAGGTTAATAGGGAGTTTTTAAAAAGACATTTTTTCATCTGATGGGACATAATCGTTCCTAAGGAGCTGTTATGGTCCATTGTATAAATCCTTCAAATTCATGGACTATTGGCCCAAAACACAGTAATGGAGCTTGTAGAGCATTGAAAATCTATCATGTTAATATAGCTGCTGCATATGCAGAGTATGAAGTTTACTTTCCCCTCCATGCCTTAGGGATTTGTATGTAATTCTCATATTAATAGGAAAGATTTCTTTACCCCTGATGGGATGTTTTGCCAAGCCCGTTACATGCTAAGCAAAAAAGAGATCTTCTCAGGATTTGCAATGAAACTAGTGACAATAACATGCCTGGAAAATACTGTCATGTCTAACAAAAATATTTGCTTGCTCAGAATTCCCAGATGAATCACACCACCTCACATTTGTAAAGCAACAAAGAGCTTTTTTTAAGTTGTTAGTTTACAAATCAGCACCTGAAATTATTCAGTCGTATTCAGTTAAGTGCCAAAGTACAGTCCCTTCAAAACTTCTTTCATTGATGTTGGCAAGAATGGTTTTGTTCTGAACACATGTGTATATTTCTAATTTTAAAGACTCGTGGGCCTTTTTGGAAAACATAAGGGGCTCTGAGTCACAACTTCTCAATTCCCCTTAATCTTGTTTTCCTCCTTTCCCCGCATAGCTGTAAAAGCCAAGGCTACTGGCAATGGCATTTTATTGGTCACTCAGAGCACAGATCTGCAATGTCAGAGAACCCTTGATCCTAAGCTCTGTGTCTGTCCTTAGCTGCACAGACATAATAGGGATGAACAGGCTGGAGCCAAAGCAGGGTGTAATCAAGTCTATAAGGACCCCCTTCATCCATTTAGGCTCTCTGATGGAAGGGTGCTGATGGTTGAAGGAATATTTCTATATGCTTTAATCTAACTAGAAAGGAACAAAGGGATGAAATAATGTCTTCCCTGTGTATTAACAACGTTAAACCATTTTCCAGACGTATATTATCATCAATAGATTCAATGTGAGTCTAACAACTGTTTTTACTTTAATTGACTATGTCAAGGGCTTGGCAAGTATTAATTTCTTCATTACTGTCTTCAGTAACCTTCTGCCGACTGTGCCACTGCCAAAGGTGATTCTCAAAGGATTCAGGCGGAGCCAATCCTCCCTGCAACACTCAGGATGTTTCTTTCTTCCATGATGTGAGAGTTGCTGAGGCAAATACAAAGGTATGCCAAGAGGGTGCTATCTCAATTCTGAAAACCTCAACCAGATTCAAAGAGTGGAGCTTGCCAGATCATTTTTATTGATGAGCTTCTTGTCATTTTCTCCAAGTAAGAGACAAATGTAGCAGGAAGTTAGACTGTACATTTTTATCCTGGTTTTTACATTTTTTATCTCTATAGCGTTTTGTTACTCAGATTTGTTGCTGGGTCCCACATTCACTCTGCCCAGCTCAGGATGGTGAATTTGTTACCTACTGCTACTTCCCAGTTGCCAAGGATTCAATATCACATCCCCCATTGAATCAAGTTCATTTCCTTGCTGTAAATGTCCATTAAAAAGTTAAAATGAGGTTGTACAAATCCCCTTTTCTACTTAACTCAGTTTGAATTGGGTTGTCTGTCACTTGCAACCAAAAGATACTAACAAATTCGTTGAGCAACTTTGGCAAAGTCACATCAGTTTTCTCTTCAGAAAAAAAAAATAGAACTAGTAATTATTTCTTGTGAAGATGACAATGGTTTATTTAAGTCACTATCTTACCAAGAATGTGGGCTCAAAAATATTTTCTTTAAAAAATTACAATAAGAGTGTAATTTTTAAAAAGTTAAGCAAGACTTATGTCTGTGTTTCCTTACTAGTTCATAAGGAGAACACTTTTTTAAGTGTGTATATAGATGCTACTAAATTGACTTTATTGATTCAGCATGGCCACCATCCCATTTTGTAGAGAAAGTATCTCCCTTTCTTTGAAATCTAGCTCAATCTTTCCACTTCTTTCATCTGAATATAGTCAGCTACCATGTAGTATGATGACACACAACTGCTGACCACAGTTGATTGATTCAGGGAAGGGTTCCTAATCCAAGTAAGACAAATCAATCCATTCTCTAGTTACTGTCCCCTGGCTACAAACAGCTATCCATCAGTAGGTACTTTACTGAAGCTGAACCCATCAAAAACTGTCCCAGAATTTTAGAAAAAGAAAAATGTCTGCAAAACCAGTTTCTCTCTGGGAATTTGATGCTGTACTATGTGCAATGAATGAGAAGTCATTTGCCATGTCCTCTGCTTGGAAGACGGGAAGAGCATTGATAGCTGGTCTGCAAAGAAGAAAGGAGAAATCAGATGTCCAAAGACCATGGAAGACAGACATGTAGGGAGAATCCTAACACTACTTTTGTCCCTGAATGCAATTGTTATTTTGTGCTTGCTTCGTGAAGATCATGGTATCCCTAAAATAAATTTCTCTTTTTTCTTAAATTAAAACATGAATTAAATTGTTGTTACATACAACCTAAAGTCCTAATATATACATGAGTTTCTTTCTTAATTATAAAATATATTTTAGTAATAGAATAATGTAAGTTGTTTTATAATTTTTATATAATTTGTCCTATTAGGAATAAACAAATAGTTGAAATTGATTTTAAATACAATTTCAGAAAAATGCAGATCTCATTCCAAGTTCTTAAAATAGCACACTAATTTTGATCTCACATATAAGCCAATCCTAAATTCTAGGGCTCAATTGACAACAGACACCTCAGGTTTACATTTTAACTGTATTTAACTGTATTTAAATTAACTTTGGTTGATGATGTGTTTATTTTAGGCTTTAAGGTGAGCCTCAAAAGTCCTCAAAATACTGTGTCTAAAATGTATTCATTGATACAATTTATTTTGGAGCTAAAAGTAAACCCAGAAGCACTCCATACCTTCCATTTTTTTCAAATGGTATAGAGGTAGCTAAATAAGGGGTCTCAGTGAGGGATTTATGAGGTGGTCATTAAAATATATCAATGAGAACTAGAGTCTTCTGTCACAGGATATTTAAAAAGTTTTGCATTATGGTTTGGGTGTGAAACGACCCCTCAACAATTGCTTAAGCCAATGAAAGTATTTAAAAAATGAACATCTTCATATTTTTATAAGCTAATCTAAACTTAGATGGATTTCAAAAAAATGGAAAAATGAAAACGAAAATAGCATTAATCTTTTATCTACTATGTACCAGATATTGAATATCATTTGGCTTTCTAAGATTGAATGACCTATACTGGCAAAATAAAATAAATATGAGTTGAGAATATTGAGAACTGACTCTGATTCATTCTTATTTAGCTCACTTTCACAGGTTGACTCCACTAAATTCCTTTAATATATGACTCATGAGAACATAGAATTTTATTTAGCTATTAATGACATTGATTTATAGAGGTAAGATGTGTTTTATAAAAACAGAAATTACACTTTATTTTTCAATAGAGGAAAAGAATGTACAAAAATAATTCAGACACATTTGTAGTCAATAAAGCATTCAAAGTTACTCCTCCACCATGGTTCAGAGATAACTTTTTCTACATATGTGTTGCAAATTTAACAGTAACAACTAAAGTAATAGAAGTGGGGCAAATAGCTTTTAAGGAAGCAGAGAGGAGTAAAAAAGAAAATTAAAATAGTTTTTTTTCCGAGAAAGGAAGGAAAGGAGAAAATTATGGAATGAAAGAAAACATGGTAAGCTGAGAATATAAAATAATACTATAAAAATTAGATCAAATATTTTAACAATTATAATAAATGTAAATGGCTTAAACTCACCGATTAAAAGTCTGAAGCTCTCACATTGGAGTTTAAAAATCCATTAGAGTAATACAACTGAAAAGAAAATTGCAGACCAGCAATGCAATAACCAAAAGAAAGTTGATGAGGCAATGGTAACATTGGCAAAATAGAAAAGCAAAACTAACATATTAATAGAGTTAAAGAATGAAGAAAAAAAACCAAAAAAGTTCATCCCAAGAAGAATAAAAATGATGAATTTGTATGCAGCTAATGCTGTAGCCTAAAAATAAGTAACAGAAAAATAAACTGAATTACAAAGAAAAACTTGACAAATTTAAGTCATAAATGAACATATCAAACAATTTTCAATGATGTGAATGATTTATAAATCATATATTATAATTTATAGCCATATGTGTATATGAAATATTAAATATGTCTTTAAAAGTCTTAGCATGAGGGAAAAAGATTATTTCAAAACAACAATCATGTACGGAGAATTTCTTGAATGCTGTTCTGGGGGAAACCAAAGGGTATGTTGCCATAAAGATAATTCATTCTCATATTCTCTCTCTCTTTGTGTGTGTGTGTGTGTGTGTGTGTGTGTCTATCTGTCTGTCTCCCTGTCTTTCTCTGCTCTGTCTTTACACTCTTTTTTCTATAAGTAGGAAGACTTTTACTTGAATAGGACTCATTTCTAAGCATAAAAATTACACAAAGAGTCAAAAAGGAAAAATCAATATGTTTGAGGTCATTGCCAATATATAAGAGAAGCCAGAGAGATGGTTATGACAAATGTGATAAAGCAAGGTTTAATAGTCTTAATACACAAGGAATTTCTCCAAATTTATAAACATGAACAAAACTCAATTGTAAAATGGGAACAAGATATTTAAAAATAATAATATTTTATGTTCTTCTTGAATTGTTATCAAGATTTTTGTTCATTCGTTTCCTGATTTAGGCTAAACATTATACCACAAGGAGCCTCAAATTTTGCACTCTATATTACTTCTCTTATACTGTTTCCGTATTTTCACACACACAAAAATGGGGAAGTACTATGACCCTTCACGGTAAGGTAACGTTGTAACTGCTCATTTATTAATATTTAGACTTGCACCATGTAATACAATGTGGAGTAAACATTTACTAACACATCTTATTATATTTGCCATATATGCAAATCTAAATAGTTAGGAATAGGAAATCTTAATTCAGGTTCAGAAAAAAACCTTAACTGAAGTGCCCAAAGAATTTTGAAAAAATTAAGACCAGAGTTATCCAGCTGATTTCCTAAATGCTTCCTTTCATTTTTTTTTTTTTAGTCTTGGATTACTATTGGGCAAAATTCATTATGTAAATTACAAGAGATTAATAAAATGTCTAGCAGAGAAAGAACCTCCCTTCCTGGATGCTATTCCAAGGTTCAGATGCATAAAATGGTGAAAATATCAGGGACTCTTCAGATCACGAGCTGGTTCACTTGGCTTATAGGCTTGCAGTGTGTTTTCTCTGGATTTCTTGCCTCCTCACATGCAGGAGCAGGTAAGGCATTTATTATCTGGGCATAATGCCAGTCCTCCTTTCAACTGCTTCTGAATAAGCTAGCTGTTTCTAAAACATGGTCCCTCAGTAAGACCCGGCAGCCAAGTCTGTAGGAGTCTTTCCCCTGCAAGGCACACACCAAGCACAAGCTCCTCGATGCTGGCCCTTTTCTGACTATGGTTATTGGTCTTGTCAGCCTAATGCTGTGCTCTGAATTGTCTTCAGGATGTCATTTTCCACAGACCTCAAGGAGCTTATGTGCTGTTACTTATTTGACAATAAGGTCGTAAGCACATTTTGCCTGTCAAGCATACGTATGATCAAAAAGGTGTGCCCCCTGCTCATTTATGTTCATGCTGTAAATCTGCTTTCTGGCCTCAGAGCTGATCTCATCAGGGGTAAACCTGGAGCAGCACTTCCAGACAGTTATATTGAGCTTGTAACCCTGCGTGGCGTATTGGCCTTTTCTTTTGGTGAATCAAGACATAAGCCCTGCCTCAGCAAATTTAAATAGACAGTTATTGAGATCAACAGGATCTTCCTTGCAAGATGTCCAGAAATTGCCCAGTTGAAATATTAAAAATGGAGTATTTTCACTGGCCTGGTGTGAATCATGTTTTAGTTCTCTCTGCCTGCTTCACATCTGTAAAAAAAATATTCTTGCTAGAAAAGGAAGTTTGTTGGTTCAGTGGTAGACCACTGTCACTTGATGTCTGTTCTTGTATCGATACATCCCCATAGGCTCGGCTGCTGGTGTCTATGGAACTGCAGGTTGGAATCCCTTTTGCTTTTTGTGATGGCTTTGCACTGTGCCAGCTGAGTTAAGCTAGAGCTTTGTTTCCCAGAACTGCCTTTTTTGATGGTGGTGGGTTAGGTTTGACCACGATAATAATTTGCACGCAAGATTTGGAAGACAGAAGTAAAGAAGCAACCGTTTCTACTTTGGGAATGTTTGTTGCAGTTCACACATTGCCCTGATCTCCTGACTCGCCCCATTGGTGTGGGGCAGTAACTGGGACACCAGCAACTCTAGCAGCTCCCATAGGATCTCCTCTTTCAGCTTCTCTGAATCCTGGATCATGTGCATGGGCAGCACCAAGGTGAAGACTGCATCAGGTCACCTGGATCAGTGATGTTGGAGGCAGCGAGAGACAGGTGCCAGTTCCAGTTTGTCCTTGCTCTTCCCCACTTCCTGTTCATTATTAATTCCCAGCTGTTTTCTTTGCCGACATCATGCCCAGTACAAGACACAGGAGCAAAAATCTTCTATACATGGTTTAACCAGCTCCCAAATTGCATAAAATTAACTCTGTAACAAATCCTTTATTTTGTATCACTCATAAGGTCTCTCCAAATCTGGCCAATCTGTAATCTATACACTGTGGTTGAGAGTTCTCTTATCATTCATTTTATATGGAACAACAAGAAGGGCATTTTCCCCTTTTCCCATTCAGTGGATGAACTTGTAGCTTTTTTTTTGTATTGGAAAGATGGTAAGATTTTAATCCTTTAGTGTTCGTGTCCCTCCTGCACTCTTGCGCTTCTGGTTAAGTAGAGACAGTAACTATCTGTCCCTTGGTGAATATAATGCCAAACCACACATGACACCAACTTCATACTCCCTATTAAAATTTTACAGGTCAAAAATCCAAAACCCACTTAATAAAAATTGTTCTTCATCATAAGTGACAGGAAAGAACAGGTCAATCTATGGAATAATGGTGCAGTAATTATAAACTTTGTAGTTGATAAAGTGTAACTGCTAATCGATGTTTGGCTAATTAATCAATATTTTAATCATTAGACCTTTTTAATTCATTTTAATGAGCATTTCCTCTAATTCCCCTGATCCCATTGCTTCCAATATTTCTTTTATCACTGTTAAAGAACACAGGAAGGATTTGTCTGTTCTGAGTGTCCAGCATCTCTAAAGACTTTGTAGAGTGATGCACCTCATGTACATACAGATATCCAAGTGCCCAGATTTAGGCGATTAAACAAGAAAAGTATAAAGTCACCACATTATCATGCAACATTTGCTTAATGGCAAAAAGTTATGATTTAGAACATCACATTAAGACCATCATAAACTTTCCATTCTCAAAGGATGTTTGGAAAATTGTGTTTCTTACCCACTGTTAAAATTGGGCAGTGTTCATGAAATCTTTATGTCTCCTATGTCACAGTCTGTATTTGCTCTCATGCTGTGTCATAGCTTCCATGAGCATGCTTGCCCATTATTTTGTCCTCCTTTTCCTTGTCCTCTTTTTTCTTTTCCCCATTCTTCTTTTTCCATACTTACATCTTCTCTGCCTCCTTTTTTCCCTCTTATTCATCAATACTCCCTCATCTTCAGCCTTTACGCTGCCCCAAATATCTCGACAGAAATGATCACAACTGAGATTTATGTGAATGATGTAAATGAGGACAACATTGGACTAACACTTCTCCTTATTTAGCAAGAAAAGAAGTGAGGTTCATACAGGTTCAGAGGTGTGCCCAAAGGACACAGAGTCTAAAATATAACCTGAGTCCCCTAAGTATTATTTTATATGTATATTCAATAATCTTCTTAAAGTGACATGGAAATTCGAATTGGTTTTTCAGTAGGTTTGAAAGAAAAATCTTTCATTTCCCTGTAGTCTTGGTGCAGCAGCTACCATTTCCCATAGTATTCATTCTAAATCTATTACACTGAAAGTAAAGACACAAGTTAAAAAACGTAGCAAGAAGTATTTTTGTAAATGCCTTTAAGACATTCTTAGGAAGATGCCATCAGACAATGCAGTGGCTTAAACTGGGCACTTGTGAGAATATGGGGTTACAGTGCTATAGGTCTTCCCAAATTACACTGTACACTGTGTAAGTACATGACAGTGCTTGACATGAACAGAGATTGGAATCACTGTGTCTGTACAGGTCTCAGAGAGTCTGAAACACTGAATATTAAATATTGCACCCTACTAAAGTACTTTTGGATATCCTGATTATTCTGTAAATTCAGGGCACTTTGTAAATTGCCATAGTCATTAATAAAAAGTATATTTAAAGATTAGCTATCAAGTACAATTGATTTGTTCTGGAATTTTGGTAATGACGTGTGAAGTAATCAGTAGAACTATTTGCAATATTCATAACTTTTCAGTTTTCCTTTCCTTTGAGGTACATGGTGAGATTACTATCACCTTTGAAGTTAGGTGTGGTCACTGACCTGCTCAGGCCAGCAGTGACATATATCTCACTTGAGGAAAAGGGTTAAGAACCAGTAGGTGACTTTCCACCTTCTCTGACTTCTGTTGTCAAGGTTGTGAAGGTGAATCTCTGACAGCCTGTGTCTCTGCATGATGGCAAGGAGCACAGGGATCCCTGAGAACTGCACTGGGCATATAGCATGAGCCCAAAACGACTTAGTTGTACTGTCTCTCCTGACTAACAGAGCATGTTTTGAGAAAGTTGCAGGGTAGTTGACACTGTATACAACATCCTTCCTTTTCCCATCACTTAAAATAGCATTGCCCTCTACAATGTCACAAGAACAACATACTCTTCTCACACATGGGTGTAACAAAAACCATGGAGCTAGGTTTTGTGTGTGGATTTAGGCAATCAATCTCATTACTTTATGACAGTACCTTGTAGACTCTAGTTCGTGTTAGGACCACAGTATCTTATTGAACAACTTTAACTCACCTTCATCTTTTACAAAACCTAAATGTTCGCTTTTGCCTTGCTCCTTATTACTCAATTCACTATATCTGGTACATCTATTACCAGTGAATAAAATTCTTGAAGATGGATAGAAAATGCCTACAGTTATATCAGGATTTTTGATACTTTCTAAGTAAGGAATTCACTGCCATTTTTAGGAAAAAAAAATCGCATAGGGACATCTTTATAATACCTTTTCTTTTATATTACCTACAAAAAGCAAAATATGATGTTCAAAAAAGAAGGCTTAATTGATATCTAGTATTTTTATTTTGATAATTTCAGCCCTTATATGTGTGGGTCTTATATTAATTAGTTAGCATTGTATTTTGGCAGTCTTTGTCTGAGTGAGATCCTTTGACATAAAAGGGCAAGAATCCTGGAGGTAAGCCATTAAGATCCTGAACCATCAGACGGTAACAGATTTTGGATTTTAGGGGGTCAAAAATAACACCACTGTTCCCGACCTGAGATCAGAACCAATTTAGAGAATGATACAGGAGTCAGACAGTTAGAGATCAAAATGTCAGCTTTATTACTGATAAAAGCAATAGTGAAGGACATAGCTTAGATAAGTCCTAATAGGCTTGCTAAGGCTCCTCTGAATTGAAGTCACCCCCCTTCCCATTACCACCAAACAGACAACAAACAAACCCCCTGCAGTCCTGCAGTGGTAGGAGCACAGCCTGCTCTACCAACTTTATCACATGGCTGACAGCAGGTGGAAATCCACCTACTCTGTAGGCTGTCAGATTCCAGAAAGAAAAGCAAAAGGACAAGCTGCGGCAGGCATGTCTGGTTTATACTTGCAAACAAAATAAGCTGCTCCTTTTCTCCAGGAAAGAGAATGTAAGATGTAGTGAGTGATACTGAAGACATCACTCTTGGGCAGAGTTTCTCAACTGCAGCACTATTGACGTTTTACACTGGATAATTCCTTGTTGTAGGAAGCTGTCCTGTGCGTTGTATCTACCCAGGAAATATTAGTCTCACCCCTATTAGTTGTGACAACCAAAATGTATCTAACTATTGCCAAATGACTGGGGTGGGAGTGAAAATGTAGAATTGCCCCTGGTCGAGAGCCACTGCCTAAAGGCTTCTTTACTTGGAAGTGTGAGAGAAAAACAGTAAGCGTTTTCCATTACTGAAAACTAGCAAGCCAGTGAAAGTGACCACTAGATTTTAAGTTCTCTGACTACTTCTTTGTAAAGTAGATCCTAGAAAAGTGCCTTTCAGATTGGCCACAGTACAACAAAATTCTAAGCAATGATAACTCAGGCATTGTCAGAAGAAAAATCAATGTTCCTAGGAAGAAGAAAAAAGAAAATTGCCATCATTTCTATGATTATTTCAGAAAACATCAGTATTCACATGTATGTTATTAATAAGAATTAGCAGAGAAATGTAAAGACAAGAAAGGGGAAAAATAAAGGGGGTGAATATTACCAAATTAATCCCCCCAATGTTTACATGTTTCCTATACACAGAAAATTCTAGATATAGTGGGGGATTATAAATTGTGTCTGTACTATACCATCTAAACTATATCTTCTCTGTCATGAAAAATATGGGCGTTATGACATAGACCCATAAAAAGTTCAATATCAATATCATGCAGGATGTGATTCAGTGCAATTCAGTCCTCATCTTTTGTCTTTTGGAATTTATCTTTTAACTCCCTGAAGTGAAGAAAGCCCTTGCTTTGTTTCTTTCCTCCGTCTGAAAGCCTAATAATACCTATGTAGCTACAGAAGCTGTGCAGTCAAGTATCAGAAAAAAAAATCCTATCAGCACCAGGCCTTGGCTAGCTAAGGTTATGGGATAAGACAAGAAGCCAGGAATAAGAGAATCAAGGTACAGTGACAGAGAATAGACTATACCTTATCATGGGGCCATTAACAGAGGTCATTTAAAGGGCAAAATGGAAATTGGATTAAAAAAATTGGGTTAAAAACGAAGACCCAAATAGGTAAGTGCTCTTAACTTTTTTGATATCATTAATTGTTTCAAGGATCTGACAAACTGTATATACCCTCTTCCCAAAGAAATGCATGAACATACATATACAAACATATATAGTTTTGTCTAGGGTTTTAGTGGGCTTCATAGACTATTGATCTAGGACAAAGCAAGGTTATTGGTCAAAAGTCTGAGTAGCAAGAAACCATGCCCACCGAGACTGTAAGAGTTAGAGCATTCTCTTTCATAATTGCCATGTGGGATAATGTCTTAAATAAAACTGTAGCATCAAAATAGAGAGTGTAGGCAGTTACATGGATAATCTGGATCCGGAAATCTTTTTGAAGAAAAAGAAATGTTTGACTTCTATTATCTTTTGATTAAATATTTTTATTGATCAAAGTCATAAGTTCTCAATCTGTATTGCCCATGGACAAAGCTTTGGTCTAAAAATCACGTCTCCTAAAAGTCTAATTTTTCCAACTCTTACCACATAACTGGTGCCTTAATTACACAATTTTAGAATCTGAGATAGAAGAGAGAACTGATCTGCCAGGCAATGTAGTAACGTGTCCCCATAGACCTACACATGTCCTGCACTCACGACGATTCCAATTTAGATAGCCATATGGTAAACTAGAATATGAGCTAACATGTATGGTGGGTTTACCACATGTTAGGAACTGTCTTAAGTACCTTATATGCACTATCTCATTTAAATCTCAAGGAACACTGTGAAGTAACTACTTTTATTATTATTCCCATTTTTCCAAATAAAGAACTTGAGGCATAAAAGATTGAATGACTTTTTGATCACCACTACTAAAAGCAACAGAGTGGGAATGCAAGCTATGGCTTTTGGTTCTCAATCCTGAGCTTTTAACATCTCCACTATACCACCGTTTTTGCAAATAAAAAGCACAATTCTTTGAATTTTTAGTTCTCTTCTTAATAACCATTATTTTTATTTTTCAAAATTTCTATTTTCATACATCTTTCCAGTATGTGTATTTTATATGTAATTCAGAAACAATGTTAATTTTAATATATCTCAAGTCGATTAAAAGGGAAGGAGCTATGTTCACATTATAGGGCATAACTGTATTCCTTGCACAATCCCAAAACAGGGTTGATTGGCCTTTTCTGATGCATTTTAAGTATTTATAAAGCATTTGCTTAACTTGTACTTGAAGTCTATTTCATCTGTTTCCATATTTCTTCCTCCTACAGGTCTGAAAATATCTACTGCAAATTTTTTTAATTTTATGCCTTAATTTTTCCCTTCTCTTACATTTTCTACTCGTACCTCATAAGAGAATAAAGCCTAGTCGAGTGAAGAGAGCACTTTAAAGGGTTCAGGTGGCTGAGATTTTATTCCTGACTCTGCTACTGACCTATTGCATGCCCTTGGGTTTAACCTCACTGCACCGGACTTGGTGAAGAGGTGTATCAGCTTCTCGGCTAACATGCACTCAATGGGCCAGATCCTTCAAATGAGCCAATTGCACCTGGGGATTAAGTTAAGCCATTTGGAGGGGCATTAACCCTTTCTGGTCAATGAATTTTTTATGCACGAGTAGAATAACTTACTAAACAGTGCCTACTGTCCTTCACTACATACCCCTTCTTCCCCAATTGCCTAACTTACACAGAAAGTGTCACACTCAGTCAATAACTAAGCAGTATTTGAGAGAAGTGCTGAGCAGTGAAAAAACGGAATAGCAAGTAAATGAAACAACCCTCAACAAACAGGTGAACAAACTGTAGAAATCAATGACATGAAATGGACTGCTTTCCTCTCCTCATTGAATTTAGTTGCCTGTTTGTTTCTCCTCCCTTTTGCTGGCTGCTAGCATTCCAGGAGTACACATGTCATAGAACAGCCCTGCATAGTCACCACACTGTCTGTGAAAGAACCCATTTGTTAAGTTCAGGAATGGTATCCATTGCTCTCTAGATCATGGATAAATTCCTGACTGTTGCCTTCAAAGTTGTCCATTGGAAGGACTCAATCCACTTATTCGTTTTAATCTTGAGGCCATCAACAGTATTCTGGTCAAGCTTTCTCTATTGAGTTGATTCACAGTGAGCTCCTCCTCTACTGACTCTAGTTCTGTTTCTGAAACTTTTTACACACATGCTCCTGCCTCTTGTCTTTCAGTTTCAACAGGTTCTTTCCTTTCACTCGAAGCACAGGTAGGCCTCCTCCAAAGCTTCCCATAGTCAGTTTTTTTTCAAGGAAATCCCTGAGGAAGTCAGGGCTACTGAGACTATAAGTGTGCTTTTCTTTATGATGGAGATGAGGGAATTATTCTCCTATTAGATTTGTAAGCTTCTTGAGTATTGGGGTCCTTTTATAAATTAGCCAGTTAGATGTCCAGTCCATAACCAAGAGACTCATTGATGGATTAAGAAATGAGAATCCTAAATTTTACAACCTAGGATGCAGCAGGGCTCTTACACAGTTTCACAGATATTGTGAACATTTATTTTCAATATGGAGTGTAGAATTATTTTTATATAGCTATTTACATGTCATGCATGGGTCCCTATCACAAAATAAGGAAGACAATCTCTCTAAATTAAAGCAAAAGTGTTAGAAAGAAGGAATGTTTTTATTTGTTTTCTTGTTAAACAATTTACTTAAAATCTGAAACTGAGAGCAGAGAATGCTTTGTTTTGTTTTGTTATTTTAAACAATACATTTGAAATATGGAACTGAGAGCCTTGGGTTAGAAATGAATAGATACTAAATAATATGTGATCTATTTTATTAGAGCACTCCCAGGCCAAACTTGAACTAATAAATAATGGTGTGAAGGGCGGGTGTGGTGGCTCACGCCTGTAATCGCCACACTTTGGGAGGCCACGGCAAGCAGATCATGAGGTCAAGAGATCGAGACCATCCTGGTTAACACGGTGAAACCCTGTCTGTACTAAAAATACAAAAAATTAGCTGGGCGTGTTGATGGGCACCTGTAGTCTCAGCTACTCGGGAGGCTGAGGCAGGAGAATGGCGTGAACCTGGGAGGCGGAACTTGCAGTGAGTGGAGATGGTGCTACTGCACTCCAGGCTGGGTGACAGAGTGAGACTCCATCTCAAAATAAATAAATAAATAAATAAATAAATAAATAAATAAATAATAATGATGGTGTGGCCTTGAAAAATTAGTTAATCTCTTTGAGCCTCAGTTTCTTCAATGTGATAGAGAGCTAATATCACCTAACTCTATGGTGAAAAGAATGAGAATGAAACAAAGTAACTCATATAGCCCTATTCTTAGCACATATCACAAACTAAAAAAATACAACTTTTGTGATTGTCTGTCCTCTCTCTCTTTCTAGTTTGTACATGTGCTACATATAGAAACTACATATTTTAACTTTTACATCTTGCAGAGAAGAGTATTAAGTTTGGAAAATAGAATAGAAATAAATACAGGAAAGAAAAATAAATCTCCATGGGTAATTAAATACTCATTCTAAAGGGTGAAAAATTGAAGTTTTAATTTCAAATAAGCTCTCTAGCTGACAACCTGGATGTAACCCACTAAAATATATAAGATACAGGAAAGTAGAAACTCGTAACAATCCTAAAAACTATAGCTGCCTGTGACTCTATTGTCAAAATCTGGACATATTGTCAAAATCTGAGGCATAAAAGATTGAATGACTTTTTGATCACCACTACTAAAAGCAACAGAGTGGGAATGCAAGCTATGGCTTTTGGTTCTCAATCCTGAGCTTTTAACATCTCCACTATACCACCCTTATGGCAAATAAAAGGCATAATTCTTTGAATTTTTAGTTCTCTTCTTAATAACCATTATTTTTATTTTTCAAAATTTCTGTTTTCATACATCTTTCCAGTATGTGTATTTTATATGTAATTCAGAAACAATGTTAATTTTAGTATATCTCAAGTCGATTAAAAGAGAAGGAGCTATGTTCACATTATAGGGCATTATAGGGCATAATTAGTAACATTAAGACTGATAAAACTATACTGAAACAAACAGTTGATAGCCTTGTCTTGGTATAATTTAGAAAGAAGCACCCTTGTTTTCTTGAAAGTTGTCAGGAACACCTCTAATTTCTCTCCTCATACTCAATTTCCTGGTTCAGAAACACAAGGTCGTTGCCAAACAAAACAACTATAAAGGTGCTGGGTTTTTTGTTTGTTTGTTTGCTTGTTTTTTGTTTGTTTTAAGTAGCTATCATTCTGGTAAAATATATCCTGGCAGCATAGTAACCACAATAAATATGTGATGATTAATACTGAGTGTCAACTTGATTGGATTGAAGGATGCAAAGTATTGATCCTGGATGTGTTTATGAGGGTGTTGTCAAAGGAGAGGAAATAAACCCTGCACTGCCTGAGGCAACAGTGATGGCAGTTGCCAAGGCAGTTGCCAGGCAAGATAATGTTGATTCTCCTCAGTAGTCACCCCCAACACTCCATTTGCTTCTAGACCTATAATTGGACTAAAGTCCCTGTGGGCCCCTAGAGGTGAGGTTGAGAGTGTGACCCATGAGGAGGTTCGCTACACTTGAAAAGAACTGTTTCAGTTTTTAATTTACATAAACAGAAATCTGGAGAACAGGCATGGGAATGGATATTAAGGGTGTGGGATAATGGTGTAAGGAACACAGAATTGGATCAGGCTGAATTTATAGATTTGGACCCACTAAGTAGGGACTCTGCTTTTAATGTTGCAGCTTGAGGAGTCAAAAAAGGTTCTAATAGTTTATTTGCTTGGTTAGCTGAAATATGGACTAAAAGATGGCCCCTGTGAGCAAGCTGGAAATGCCTTATCTCCTTTGGGTTAATGTAGAGGAAGGGATCCAAAGGCTTAGGGAGATTGGGATGGTGGAGTGAGTTAGTCACTTTAGACCTACTCATCCCAGCTGGGAGGGTGCAGAAGATATACCCTTGACCAATGTCTTGTGAAATAGATTTGTGAGGGCAGCACCTAGATTTTTGAAGAGCGCTATAATTGTTCTTCTCTGTATGTCAGATCTAACAGTGGGAACTGCAGTCACTCAACTACAAAATTTAAATCCAATTGGAATAATTGGATCCCGAGATGGCAGGGGCCAAATGGCAGCAATCAACCATCAAAGGCAAGGTGGTCATAGCTACTGTAATGGACGGCAGAAGCAAAACAGCAATCAGAACAGTGTGACTTATGTAGAGCTCTGGCATTGGCTAATTAATCACAGTGTTCCTAGAAGTGAAATTGATAGGAAGCCTACTACATTCCTACTTAGTTTATATAAGCAGAAAACTTCCAGGTCGAAATGGACAAAAGACTAATTTTAATTATAAAAAACAGAATCACAGCCCCTCAATCAATTTCCAGACTGGAGCCAGTTTACTGACCCAGAACCCATTGAATGAAAGGGAGACCGGGTCCCCTTGAGGAAGGACCCCACTACCTTACCAATGAAGTATGCTGTTAATCTTTCTCCCCTGCTTCCCCAAAGAGACCTCTGGCCTTTACCAGAGTAACTCTTCACAGGGGAAAGAGAAATGATCATACATTTCAGGGACTACTGGACACTGACTCTGAGCTGATGTTGATTCCAGAGGACACAAAACATCATTGTGGTCCTCCAGTTAAAGTAGGGGCTTATGGAGGTCAGGTAATTAATGGAGTTTTAGCTCAGATTCAACTTACAGTGGGTCCAGCGGGTTCAGGGACTCATCCTGCGGTCATTTACCCAGTGCCAGAATGCATAATTGGCATAGGCATACTTAGCTGGCAGAATTCTCACATTGGCTCCCTGACTAGTAGGATGAGGGCTATTATGGTGGGAAAGCCACCATAATGAAAGCCATTAGAGATGCCTTTAACTAGAAGAATAGTAAATCCAAAATAATATCGCACCCATGGAGGGATTGTGGAGATTAGTGCCACCATCAAGGACTTGAAAGATGCAGCGGTGGTGATTCCCACCACATCCCTGTTCAACTCTCCCCTTTGGCTTCTGCAGAAGACAGATGGTTCTTGGAGAATGACAGTGGATTATCATAAGCTTAACCAAATGCTGACTCCAATTGCAACTGCTATACCAGATGTGGTTTCATTGCTTGAGCAAGTTAACATATCTCCTGGTAGCTGGTATGCAGCCATTGACTTGGCAAATGGCTTTTTCTTCATTCCTGTCCATAAGGCCCACCAGAAGCACTTTGCCTTCAGCTGGCAAGGCCAGCAATATACCTTTACTGTCCTACCTCAGGGGTATATCGGCTCTACCACTTTGTGTCATAATCTTATTTGGAGAGACCTTGGTTAATTTTTCCCTTCCTCAAGATATCCCACTGTTCCATTACATTGATGACATTATGCAGATTGGATCCACTGACCAAGAAATAGCAAACACACTGGACTTATTGGTGAGACATTTGTGTGCCAGAGTATGGGAAATAAATCCGATTAAAATTCAAGGACCTTATACCTCTGTAAAATTTCTAGGGGTCCAGTGGTGTGGAGCCTGTTGAGATATTCCTTCTAAGGTGAAGGATAAGTTGCTGCTTTTGGCCCCACCTACAGCCAAGAAAGAGGCACAACACGTAGTGGGCCTATGGATTTTGGAGGCAACACATTTCTCACTGGGTTTGTTACTCACACCTATTTACTGAGTGACCCAAAAGGCTGCCAATTTGAGTGGGGTCTAGAACAGGAGAAGGCTCTGCAACAGGTCCAGGCTACTGTGCAAGCTGCTCTGCTACTTGGGGTATATGACCCAGCAGATCCAATGGTGCTTGAGATATCAGTGGCAGATAAAGATGCTTTTGAAGCTTTTGGCAGGCCCCCATAGGTGTATCACAGTGGTGACCTCTAGGATTTTGGAGCAAGGCCCTGCCATCTTTGTCAGATAACTGCTCTCCCTTGAAAAGACAGCTCTTGGCCTGTTACTGGGCTTTGGTGTAAACTGAACACTTGACTATGGTTCCTCAAGTCACCATGTGACCTGAATTGCCTATCATGAACTAGGTGCTTTCTGACCCATCTAGCCATAAAGTGGGTTGTGCACAGTAGCATTCCATCATCAAATGGAAAAGGTATGTATGTGATCAGGCTTGAGCAGGCCCTGAAGGCACAAGTAAGTTACATGAGGAAGTGGCTCAAATGTCCATGGTCTGCACTCCTGCCACCCTGCCTTCTCTTCCCAGCCTGCACCAATGGCCTCATGAGGAGTTCCCTATGATCAGTTAACAAAGAAAGAGAAGACTAGGGCCTGGTTCACAGATGGTTCTGCACAATATGGAGGCACCACCCAGAAGTGGGCAGCTGCAGCACTAAAGCCCCTTTCCAGGACATCCCTGAAGGATAGCAGTGAATGAAAATCTTCCCAGTGGGCAGAACTTCAAGCAGTGCACCTGGTTGTCCACTTTTCATGGAAGGAGAAATGGCCAGATGTGCTTATATATGCTAATTCATGGGCTGAAGCCAATGGTTTGGCTGGATTGTCAGGGACTTGGAAGGAGCATGATTGGAAAATTGGTGACAAAGAAATTTGGGGAAGAAGTGTGTGGATGGACCTCTCTGAGTGGTCAAAAACTGTGAAGATATTTGTATCCCATGTGAGTCCTCACCGAAGGGTGACCTCAGCAGAGGAGGATTTTAATAATCAGATGGACAGGATGACCCATTCTGTGGATACCACTCACCCTCTTTCCCCAGCCACCCCTGTGGTTGCCCAATGGAGCAATAAGCAAAGTGGCCATGGTGGCAGGGGTGGAGATTACACCTGGGCTCAGCAACATAGACATCCACTCACTAAGGCTGACCTGGCTACAGCCACTGCTGAGTGCCTAATTTGCCAGCTGTAGAGACCAACAGTGAACCCTCGATATGGCACCATTCCTCGGGGAGATCCGCCAGCTACCTGGTGGCAGGTTGATTATATTGTACCTCATCCATCATGGAAAAGGAAGACGTTTGTCCTCACTGGAATAGACACTTACTCTGGATATGGGTTTGCCTATCCTGCATGCAATGCTTCTGTGGATTCATCTGTGGATTCACGGACTGCCTTATCCACCATCATGGTATTCCACACAGCAATGCCTCTGACCAAGGCCCTCACTTTATGGCTAAAGAAGTGTGGCAGTAGGCTCATGCTTGTAGAATTCACTGGTCTTACCATGTTCTCCATCATCCTGAAGCAGCTGGATTGACAGAATTGTGGAATGGCCTTTTGAAATCACAATTCCAATGCCAACTAGGTAAGAGTACTTTGCAGGGCTGAGTTAAAATTTTCCAGAAGGCCATGTATGCTCTGAATCAGCTCCCTGTATATGGTACTGTTTCTCTCATAGCCAGGATTCATGGGTCCAGGAATCAAGAGGTGAAAGTGGAAGTAGCACCACTCACCATCACCCCTAGTGATCCTAGCAAAATTTTTGCTTCCTATTCCTGTGGCATTACATTCTGCTGGCCCAGAGGTCTTAGTTCCAGAGGAAGGAACACTCCAGAGGGAGGAATGGAGACACAACAACAATTCCACTAAACTGGAA
This sequence comes from Pongo pygmaeus, assembly GCF_028885625.2. Lineage (NCBI taxonomy): Eukaryota > Metazoa > Chordata > Mammalia > Primates > Hominidae > Pongo > Pongo pygmaeus. The sequence goes on along the minus strand of NC_072384.2, from coordinate 63,704,916 downwards.
ATTAAGATTGCCACCTGGACACCTTGGGCTCCTCCTACCTTTAAATCAACAGGCTAAGAAGTGAGTTACAGTGTTGGCTGGGGTGATTGACCCAGAATATCGAGATGAAATCAGTCTACTACTCCACAGTGGAGGTAAGGAAGAGTATGCACAGAATACACGAGATCCATTAGGGCGTCTCTTGGTATTACCATGCCATGTGATTAAGGTCAATGGGAAACTACAACAGCCCAATCCAGGCAGGACTACAAATGGCCAAGACCCGTCAGGAATGAAGGTTTAGTTCACTCTACCAGGAAAAAAAAAAAAAAGGAAAAAAATAAACCTGCTGAGATGCTTGCTGAACGCAAAGGAAATATAGAATGGGTAGTAGAAGAAGGTAGTCATCAATACCAGCTATGACCACCTAACCAGCTGCAGAAATGAGGACTGTAATTGTCATGAGTATTTCCTCTTTATTTTGCTAAAAACATGTTTGTGAATGTATACACTTGTTCTAAGAAAATATCATTTTATTTCCTTCTTCCTTTATCATGTGACATAAGATATATTGACTTCATTTAAGTATTGTTAACCTTATGTAACAGCATGTGGGTTGGGGATTGATGCATTTCTGGTTGTATGAAGGATAGTTGTATTCTGTTAGGCATAATCATGGCTTTATTATAGTCTTTATTTGAAGATGATGTATTATCTCAGGAGATGTGTATGGGTTTAAGTTGACAAAGGGTAGACTTGTAATGGTTAATACAGAATGTCAACTTGATTGGATTGAAGGATGCAAAGTATTGATCCTGGGTGTGTCTGTGAGGGTGTTGCCAAAGGAGATTAACATTTCAGACAGTGGACTGAGAAAGACAGACCCATGCTTAATCTCTGTGCAACATTTAATCAGCTGCCAGAGAATATTAAGCAGGCAGAAAAATGTGAAAAGGCTAGACAGGCCTAGCCTCCCAGCCTCCATCTTTCTCCCATGCCGGATGCTTCCTGCCCTCAAACATCGGACTCCAAGTTCTTCAGTTTTGGGACTCGGACTGATTTTCCTTGCTCCTCAGCTTACAGGCGGCATATTGTGGGATGTTGTGATTATGTGAGTTAATACTTAATAAACTTAGTCTGTCCCACTAGAGAACCGTGAGTAATACAAAATGTTAGGAGATTAAAAAGAAATGGATGTATAGCTAGAATGGGCCTTGAAAATACAATACATACTAAGGATTGCGATTTAATATGTGCTGCCTCTGTACACAGTGTTGGGCTACAAGAGTGTAGGGGATCATGTCAGGTTGTTATCACCTACACTAACTGAATATATTACAGACAGAACTTGTGATGGAAGATGTGCACTTCAAAGTACTGACTACATCTCGATCTGAGTTTGGGAGAACATTTGAATTTGTCAGAGTCGGGGGAAAATGTTACATAGATAACACAATGTTTCATAATAAACACTGAATTTGGATAGACCTCTGCAAATTTGAGTTTGAATAAACCAAAAACAACAGGCAGCTTATGGGGGAAAAGGAGAAGAGGAGTCAGACAGCACAGTGCTATGTAGATCGGGAGCATCCTAAAAAAATTTAACCAGGTCTAGAAGAAAATTTTATAAACTGTTTGATGTCTTCAATTAAGGTCACTTAGAGCATCTGTTGCCCACAGCATCACAAACACTATACCGATATTATTAACGTTCTCCATTAGCAGGACTCACTAACAAAACAACAATCATAAAACCCCTTATGAAACAAAAGCCAAAATCCACAAGAAGAGGAGATGATGAGATGAAAACAGTGAAATATAACAGAGATTTGGATATCTTAGGAAAGGATAGTAACTCTGGACAACATCTTTACAGAGCTAGTAGGAGCTATAGCAGCTGATTTTGAATTCTACACAGATGATTAAGTTTCAGATGGTTATTTCATTCACTCATTGACCAAATGTTTACTGAGGTTTCCTCTGTGCCATATAATGTGTAAGCTGTGAATAAGTTATAGCAATTAACAGTAGAATTTAAGTCTCTAATCTTAAGGAGCTTACATAACAGTGAGGAATTCAGATAAAATAAAATGGCTGATAATGGTATGTGCTAGAAGTGGAGTAAATTATAATAATTATCATTATTTGAAATGGTGTCTTGCTCTGTTGCCCAAGCTGGAGTGCAGTGGCACGATCTCAGCTAACTGCAACCTCGACCTCCTGAGCTTAGGCAATCCTCCCACCTCGCCTCACAAGTAACTGGCACCACAGGGGCATACCACCACACCCCACTATTTTTTTTGTATGTTTTGTAGACATGAGCTTTCAACATGTTGCCCAAGCTAGTCCCAAACTCCTGGGCTCAAGTAATCCTTCCACCTCGGCCTCCCAAAGGCTGGGGCTAGAAGCATGAGCCACTGCACCCAGCCAAAGTGGAGTAAATTAGATAATAGAAAGTAGAAGAATGACTACTTTAGAAGTAGGTAGTGACGGGAGTTCTCTCTGAAAAAATTATGTAAAACTGAGAGACAAACAGCAAGGAGTCCGTCTTTCTGAGAGAAGGGGGAGCATTATAAGGGAATATTTTAGCACCAATATCTCAGTGGCAGAAACTTGGTAATTTCAAGGAATGGAAAGAACTTTAATATGGCTGAATCCTAGTGGACAAAGGCATTGTGTTAAGATAACTGGAAATTAAGCCAGAACATGTGGAGTTTTATAAGTCAGGGAAAGTAGCTTGGATAGTATTTCTCATGTGCTGGAAGACATCAGAGGTTTCCACAGAAAGCAGAATCTGAGACAAAACTTAAATGTGGGTGATTCGGGGGAGAGTTTGATTCAGGAAGCAGCTAGGAGAAACATGGGAGCAATTCAAAGAATAAGGAAGAACTAATACAAGAATATAATGCATTATTAATTTGGCCAACACTAGGGGTGACTGCTTGTTAGATACCAGGAGACTATATGAGAACTATATGGAATGTGTCTTTGAGCAGTCTGTCTGGGAAATGCTAAGGGAAATCATTTTATCACCATTTCTCCATCGTTTCCCAGTTCCCACTTATCGAGTATCTTCCCCACAGGATAGTGATATCCCTACACTTCCGAGTTGTGTGTGTGTGAACAGTGAGTGGATTCCCAAGGCATCTCATATCACAAAATCAGGAGCAGGAGGCAAAAGGCTGATGGTGTAAGCCTTAGCTTAGGCATTGGCAGATTGTACATGCATATGGTTGATTAGAGCTGTCACAGCAGCACTGGCACAAGAAACAAATGAATGAAGAATATCTCAAGAAGTAAATAATAGGATTTGCCTTTACTTTATAAAGATTATTTTGGGTTATATATGGAAAATAGTTTGTTGGGGAAAAAATAAAATGAAGGTAGAGAAGAGCATGTGTAAAACCTTTGCAGCCACTTATGCAAGATTTGATGGTGCCTTGGCTTGGGGTTCAAGAGGAAAAGTTGTAGTACAGGTGGAGAGAAGATATATCTCAGAGGTAGACTTTCCGTGAAACATTAAATAAGATGTGAAGAGTGAGGAGAATGTGAATAATCTAAATTGGAGATGTGTACACACCCACACACAAACACACACGAATGCACAAACAGAACTTACGTATTTAATCTTTTAGATGAGAGTATGTCACAAAATATACTTTAATAAATTCTTAAATTTAGAAATTGGAAATGAACAATTATAAATTAGCCCAATTCAACCTCTTGGATATTTTAAAACATTATTAGCACCAAGTAAGTTAGTCAAATAAGAAATTACTATCAGGCGGAGCCTGCAGTGAGCCGAGATTGCACCACTGCACTGCAGCCTGGGTGACAGAGCGAGACCCCGTCTCAAAAAAAAAAAAAAAAAAAAGAAATTACTATCACAGTTATAGAATGACTTATAAAACAAGGAAAATAAAACTAATTCTTAAATAAAGTTGTGAAATAAAGCTAAATCTCTGCACACAAATAGTGTAAAAAGTTCTTATGCATGAGCAAGATGAAATTAAATTGTTCAACACAAGAAACCATTAAGGAAAACCCTCGGGAAAGTAATATTAAAGAAAAATGGGGTTTGAAGAAAGAAACTGACTAGTGAGAAAGTGCAAAATTAGAATTTATCAAATTCAAGATTTGCTTTTTCTAAAACAAAAATAAACAACATGGCAAACAAACAAAAAATCAAAGAAACAAAACTGTATTGAAACTAACAAAATACAGCTTTTAGTCTGCCCATGATGGAACAACAAGAATTTGATTTTCCCTTTATGATATTGTGATATAACAAAAAAAATAAAGTCTTCTTCCCTAGTTCCTGAGTCCCAGAATAGAGCTTCTAAAACCCTTGGAATCCCCAGAATGATGTTTGTTTTTGTATGCCAATAAGATGAGTAATGGCTGTGGGGTCCTGGATTGCCTCACAATCCAGGATAAGGGAGCCAACCTTAAGATTAGAGGGTTGGAACGTTTAGTCCCACCCACTAACTTCTGAGGAGAGACGTAGTGTTACTACTTTCCTGGGTTCTTGCAATCTCCCATGATAGAAATCAAGAGAACTTACCAAACCTAGAAGCAAAGGAAAGTTTATTTCAGCTTGTGCACAAAGCAACCAGCCCCGAGTAAGGAAGAGATTGTCTGTTCCCTGAGGGTAGTGTGGGGGTTAGTTTTATGGGGTCTTTCTATAGGAAATGGTTAATTACATCAGGGTATGTATAGGAGGAGTTTTTCTAGTGCTTGGGCAGTGGCTCAGCATGTTTCTTCATACAATGTATGTAGCATTAGCATTTTAAATCTCTACCCCTGGACACGATTTTTAGCATTAAAATGAGGAAAGGGTAACCATAGGTTGGAGTTTAAGTCCAGTTGTGCATGTGGGGCTCCAGGGAAGTCCCTAGCCCACTGAGACAGAAGCTTCTTGGGTATTTTGTTATTGATTGGCTCAGAACTAGATAAGCTAGAGCTTGAGTGAGGGGCTTTTATCCTTTTCTTACAGTCCATTTTAAAAAAGGAAACCAATCAGCCTGCCTGTTTCAGTAGGGCTGAAGGTTTAGTGGCTCACCAATGGCCAATGATTTAATCAATTATGCCTAAGTAATGAAGCCTCCATAACAAATCTAAAAGACATGATTCAGGGAAATTTTAGTGATGAAGAAAACAAAGCAAAACAAAACAAAAAAACCACATCCATGTGCCGGGAGTGTAGCATGTCATAACTCCATTTGGGTAGAAGCTCTTGAGTTTGGGACACTTTGAAACCTCACCCTGGAGCACTCTAAATCTTGCGCTGAGTTTCTCTTCATCTAGCTGGTCATTTGTATTTTTGAAAATATCCCTTGTAATAAGTAAGTAAAGCATGTAAAGTGTTTTCCTATGTTCCATGAGCCAATCTAGCAAACAGATTAAACCCAAAGAAGGTATCATGGGAATCCTCAATTTATAATCAGCTGGTCAGAAGTACAGGTGATTGACATTTGAAGTTGGGGGTGTTTTGTGGGACTGAACCCTTAACCTATAGGATCTGACACTATTTCCCTAGAGATAGTGTCAGAATTAAATTGAATTATAGGACAACACATGGTGTCTGCTGAAGAATTGTTCAGTGTGTGGGAAAACCTCCTTTTCCATGACTGGTATCAGAAGTGTTGTGTTGAGTGACTGTGTGAGAGAGCAGGAAAAAAGTTTGTTTGTTTTTCTCAGACTGTCTCACTTTTACCAAATATAAAACTAGACAAAATCCATAAAACAACAATTTTTACACACTGGACAACCAGCAGAACAAGACAGTCATCCCTGAAAAGTAAAAGGAAACAAATCTGGTGAGGCCCAATTCACTGTGTAGAATATGCAGTTTTCCATACCACAGCAGAGAATGGGGAAACTGAACAGATCTTGCAGTTGTGCTTAGTTTAAGAGACACAGTTCAAAATGCTGGGAGGCAGAGAGGAAAAGTTGGCTGAAATCTGCAGCAAAATATCAGTGGTGAGAGACTTGAAAGAATGAGACTGAGAGAGACAGAAAGAAAGCGGGGAGGGCTGGGGAGCTGTGAAGAACTGCTGAGGAAAATAGAACTTGTAACAAGACAAAAAAGAATCAATAGAGACAGACCCAGAAATGGTGAAGATGATAGAAGTAATAGACAATAACATTAAATCAAGAAGGTTTAGCAAAACGTGTGCATGATAAGGAGACAAGTAGAAGATACACCAAAGACCCAACTTTAACTTCTAGAGATGAAAAATACAGTATTAGAAATATATATAATAGATGAGATTAGTGGTAGATTGGATATTATAGAAGGAAAATTTAACAAAAACATGGCACTAGAAACCATTCAATATAAAACATAAAAAGAATAAAGACTGAAAATCAACAGAGCATTAGTGAGCTGCTGGGTAATATCAAGACATTGAGCATATATATAATTGAGCCCCAGATGAAGATGAGGAAAGCAGGGGGAAATAGTTAAAGAAATGGTGACCAAAAGTCTTCCAAATTTGTGGAAAGCTACAAACCCACAAATTCAATGAGTGCAATCAATCCTAAGCAAAAGAAACATAAATAAAACTATACTAAATCACACCATAAGCAAATTGCTGAAAACCCTTAAAAGCAGCCAGAATAAAGGATGTTATCTATAGAAGAAAGATATAAAAATGGTAGCAGTTTTTATGAGAAAGAAGATAAGTCAGAAGACAATAAAGGAATATCCTTAAATTGCAGAAATAATAAAGGGTAGTGGAGGAATAAATAGAAGAAGAACAAGAGGAGGATGAGGGAGGGGAAGAGAAGAAGCAGGAGGAGCAGAAAATTGGAGCAGTACAGAAAAAAGAGAAACAGCAGGAGGTTAAAAAGGAGGATTGAAAGGGGAAGAGGCGAAAAAAAGGAAGAAGAAGAAGAGGGGATAGAGGAGAAGAAAAACTAGCATACTACATTCACAAAAATTATTTTTATAAAATAAATGCAAAATTTCAGGCATGCAAGAGCTGAGAAAATTCACCACCAGCAGCTTCCAAGCTTCTAGTTTCTTGATGAACATGCGGATAAAAAAAAGTGGACTCCCTAAACAATAATAGCAACTTTCAAGCCACACATCCAATGGTAAAAGTAAAAATGACAAACAGGCCAACACTATAAGAAATTTAAAGAAAGTCATTAAGGAAAATTATGGCAGATATCTACACAAATGTAGGAAGAAAGCCAGCAGTGACAAATGTGTGAGACAAATATTAAGTGGTAGAAAAATATAAAACTAAAACATTTTTTCAAAAAAAATTTTAAAGAAAACTCACTGTTCAAAGCAAAGGCTGGGAGTAAAGAAATGAAAGTGTTGATCTGTAAGGTTTTTAAGCATACTGAAAGTATTTTTTGTTAAAGACACATAGCTAATAAGCCAATAAAGAAGATGAAATGAGATCATAAAACTAATTCACACAAATCAAGACAAGAAAAGAGGTAAAAGAAAACAGTTATTGAAAAAATTTAAATAGCAAGATTTAAATTGAACCCTATTGATAATCTCATTAAATGAAAATGGTTCAAACAACTACAAAGGCAACAATTACCATGTTGGATTTTAAAAAAAAGCCCAAACTACTAACTGGCTATAAAAACCCCAAAATCTTTAAATACAAGATCACAGAAAAGTTGAAAGTAAAAAAATGAGAAAAGGTACAACATGCTAACATTAATTTTTAATGCTATATTACTATCAAACATTGCATCTATGGAAGTACTATCCTTATAAAAGAAATTGAATTTTGTTTACAAGTCTTCCCATAAGAGTTTTCCGTGTCTGTATATGACATAATAGGACTCTACTAGAGAATACTGCCTGCAGAAAATGACAATAAAATCAAGACATGCTGCAAAAGCTGGCTACCTGAACATATTTGAGAGGCAACAGAAGCAGGCTGTTTTAGGTAGGGAGTTCATACTTGCTTGGAGGAGGAGAATAGGCAGCTATATAAGTTCCCACCGCTGTGACCTTGAGTCGGTGGCTAGGTACTGGGCAAGATGCATAGGCAGAAAAGACAAGGTCACACATGGAAAAGCTTTCAATCTTCCCGGCCTGGGGAAGGAGAAAGAAAAAACTAAGACATTTTGAATGCTGAAGAGAGTTGAATAATCCCATGAGGGAAAGAGCCAGAGAGAAGAAACCCAAACTCTGTCTACCCACGTCTTCTTCTGAGACTTGAGCTATGCATGTGAGGAACAGCATCTGGGCTGCCCAGCTAAACACAGATCAGAACAGAGGCTGCATCTGCTGCACAGGAAAAAGAGTTTGCGGTTTGGGCTTAGCCCAGAAAGTTATCTGATAAGGTTTTTCGTGAGTCAGCATAAACCACTTGTTGGTCAAAGGAGAGGTTTATGTACCTTTGGGCAATTAGATTTTTATCTTTTATCATTGGATGTGTGGCTTAAAAGTTGCTATAATTGGCCGGGCGCGGTGGCTCACGCCTGTAATCCCAGCACTTTGGGAGGCCGAGGCAGGCGGATCACGAGGTCAGCAGATCGAGACCATCCTGGCTAACACGGTGAAACCCCGTCTCTACTAAAAATACAAAAAAAAAAAAAAAAATTAGCCAGGCGTGGTGGCGGTCACCTGTGGTCCCAGCTACTCAGGAGGCTGAGGCAGGAGAATGGCGTGAACCCCGGAGGAGGAGCTTGCAGTGAGCCAAGATCGCGCCACTGCACTCCAGCCTGGGCAACAGAGCGAGACTCCGTCGCAAAAAAAAAAAAAAAAAAAAAAAAAAAAGTTGCTGTAATTGCTCAGAGAGTCTATTTTCCTCTCCATGTTAAACCAGAAACTAGAAGCTTAGAGCCTACCCCTCTGATTTCTACTGAAAGGGTATATATAGCTTTGCATATGCACCTGCTAGGGATGAGTGTGGTTTTATTTTTAAATCTAGCTTTCTGTGAGTTACCGCTGGGTCATGGTAGCTTATTGCTCAATGTTTGGTAAGAGGCTGTATTAAAGCCTTTATGCCAGTGTGGCTTCAGCCTTATGTTGATGATTCTGTGTATGGCTTGGGGAACTCTATCTCATCTTCCCTATGTCCTGCTCTGATTGCTCCTGACTGAATGCAGTCTAGCATGTGCACACAGTCCTTCTAACCCTCCACAGTTGTCTATGATCACAGGAGGTTTTTTCTTGGTGGTATCTATTACACTTCTCGCTGCTCTGCTGCTTTGCTTGTATCATAGCTACCAGGCTCCTCTTAACTCTTCACCAAGATGACTTTTTTTTTTACAGTATTCTTATACATGGAGTTCTCTACTCTTTTGTAAATAAAATTAGTTCCCTCAAACAGAGCTGTGAAGATTTTTGTCCTTAGAGGCTCCTGTCTCTCTCCTCCCCTGCGGAACAACACCAGAGCCAGGGCCTGTTACCTGTTTTCCTTGAGGTAACATGAGTGGCACTGAGGGGTGGGTGGGCTTCTCTAATCTTCTCTGCCTGCTTCTGCTGACATGAAACTTCTACCCTTTGAGTGAGCTTTGCAGAGGTGACCAGGGCCCCAGTGTTTTCAGCCTGATGCACTTGAGGCAGAACTTCTGTTATTCAAGTAGAAGCTGAATGGTGGAAAAGAGGCCTGTTCTTCTCACCTACACCTGCCTGGAGTGAAGCTCCTGCAGCACAGGGCTTAGTAGGAGGAGTGGGGTGAATCATCACCTTAGCTTGGGAGTTGGTGGGGAAGGAAAAACCATCTTCTTGGCTTCATGTTCCTGGGGCAGAACTTCTGTAACACAGGGCTAGGAATAGATAATGAGAAAATCATGCCTTACATGCCACAGCCTCTTGTTGTTCCCATCGAGGTTTAGTAGATTTTCTTGGATGTATATTTCTCTATTTGCTGTGTGCCTTTAGGGCAATTTCCAGAAGATTTTAATAATTGCTTTTTGTAATTTCACGAGTTAAATTATTGCAATACCAATACTTCACAAACCTTTTAAAAAAACAGAAGAGGAGGAAATACTTCTCATTTTATGAGTCAATATCACTCAAACTACACAAAACATCCCAGGATATCTGCAGGTCAATATTCCTTATAAATATACATACAGAATTCAATAAAATATATAAATTCAATAAAACATAAGTAGGGTAGTACACTATGACCAAATGGGCTTTATCCCAGGAATGTAGGCTGATTTAACACCTGAAAATCAACTAATATACTGCACCATATTAATAGAAAAAAAGAACAAAAATTACATAATTATCATAATCAAATGCAGAGAAAGCATTCAACAACATGTAACAACCATTCATAATCAAAACTGTCAAAAACTAGAATAGAAGGGAACCTCCTCCATCTGATAAAGGGCATCTATTAAAAACCCCACAAGTCTCATCATACTTGCTGGTGAAGGATTTCTTCCAAAGACAATGAAAAAGATAAAAATATATGCCCTTTCCACTTTTATATAATATGACACTGGAGGTTCTAGCCAAGGCATTTAGGTAAACAGAGTGAAAAAATATTAAAAATTTTAAAAAATTAAAAACTAAATGCATTCAGAACAGAAAGGAAGAAATAAAACAATTTCTATTTGCATTTAAATGTACTAGTATATATAAAAATCTAATAAATCTATTAAAACACTATTAGAACTAGTAAATGAGTTCAGCAAGAGTAGGACAGAAGAAAGTACAAAAGATTATATGTCTATACAAAAGGAGTTAACATTTTGATAATTAAAGTTAATACTACTAAAACTACAAAAATTAGCTGGGTGTGGTGGGATGTGCCTGTAATCCCAGCTACTCGGGAGGCTGAGGCAGAAGAATTGCTTGAACCAGGGAGTCGGAGGTTGCAGTGAGCTGAGAATGCCTCACTGCACTGCAGCCTGGCGACAGAGCGAGACTTTGTCTCAATAAATAAATAAATAAAATAAAAATTTAACAAAACAAGAACACAAATTATACTCAGGAAACCAGAAGGCATTTCTGAAAACATTAAAGAACACCTAAATGAAGGGAAAGAGCCAGTGTTCGTATGTTGGAGGAATTAAAATTGTTAAGATGGCAATATTCCCCAAATTGATTCATGAATTCAGTGCAATCCCCATCAAATCTCAGCTGTCTTCTTTACAGAAACTGACAAGTTTATCTTAAAATTTATATAAAGGTAAGAGACCCAGAATTCAAAACAATCTAAAAAGGATCATGTTTGGTATATTCACACTTCTTACTTCAAAATTTAGTACAAAGCTACAGTAATCAAGAGAGTCAACTGTGGTGCTGGCATTAGGATGGACATACAGATCAATAGAACAGAAGTGAAATCATAGCGATAAACCCTTATATTTATGGTTAATTGCTTTTTGACAAGAGTGTCAAACAATTTAGCGTCTTGAATTGTCTTTTCAGCAAATGGTGCCAATGCAATTAGATGTCTATATGCACAAGATCAAAGTTGGGCATCTATTTTTACACCATACAAAAAAATTAACTCAAAATGGATCCTGGACCTAAATGTAAAGGTTACAACTATAAAACTGTAGAAGAAAACAGAGGAATAAATGTTTGTGGCCTTTGATTGGGCAATGATTTCTCTATCATAACAACAGAAGCACAAATGACAAAAGAAACATAAATAAATCAACTGCACAAAAAGTAAAACTTTTGCAGTAAATAATATCACTAAGAAAATGAAAAAACAGCCTAGAGTATGGGTGAAAATATTTCAAAGCTTTCCTCTAATAACAGTCTTGTATTCGCATTATATAAAAAAACTGAATTGGCAAAAACTGGAAGCATTCCCTTTGAAACCGGGCACAAGACAGGGATGCCCTCTCTCACCACTCCTATTCAACATAGTGTTGGAAGTTCTGGCCAGGGCAATTAGGCAGGAGAAGGAAATAAAGGGTATTCAATTAGGAAAACAGGAAATCAAATTGTCCCTGTTTGCAGATGACATGATTGTATATCTAGAAAACCCCATTGTCTCAGCCCAAAATCTCCTTAAGCTGATAAGCAACTTCAGCAAAGTCTCAGGATACAAAATCAATGTACAAAAATCACAAGCATTCCTATACACCAATAACAGACAGAGAGCCAAATCATGAGTGAACTCCCATTCACAATTGCTTGAAAGAGAATAAAATACTTAGGAATCCAACTTACAAGGGACATGAAGGACCTCTTCAAGGAGAACTATAAACCACTGCTCAATGAAATAAAAAAGGATACAAACAAATGGAAGAACATTCCATGCTCATGGGTATGAAGAATCAATATCATGAAAATGGCCATACTGCCCAAAGTAATTTATAGATTCAATGCCATCCCCATCAAGCTACCAAGGACTTTCTTCACAGAATTGGAAAAAACTACTTTAAAGTTCATATGGAACCAAAAAAGAGCTCATATCACCAAGTCAATCTTAAGCCAAAAGAACAAAGCTGGAGACATCACGCTACCTGACTTCAAACTATACTACAAGGCTATGGTAACCAAAACAGCATGGTACTGGTACCAAAACAGAGATATAGATCAATGGAACAGAACAGAGCCCTCAGAAATAATGCCACATATCTACAACTATCTGATCCTTGACAAACCTGAGAAAAACAAGCAATGGGGAAAGGATTCCCTATTCAATAAATGGTGCTGGGAAAACTGGCTAGCCATATGTAGAAAGCTGAAACTGGATCCCTTCCTTACACCTTATACAAAAATTAATTCAAGATGGATAAAAGACTTAAACGTTAGACCTAAAACCATAAAAACCCTAGAAGAAAACCTAGGCATTACCATTCAGGACATAGACATGGGCAAGGACTTCATGTCTAAAACACCAAAAGCAATGGCAACAAAAGCCAAAATTGACAAATGGGATCTCATTAAACTAAAGAGCTTCTGCACAGCAAAAAGAACTACCATCAGAGTGAACAGGCAACCTACAAAATGGGAGAAAATTTTCACAACCTACTCATCTGACAAAGGGCTAATATCCAGAATCTACAATGAACTCAAACAAATTTACAAGAAAAAAACAAACAACTCCATCAAAAAGTGGGCAAAGGATATGAACAGACACTTCTCAAAAGAAGACATTTATGCAGCCAAAAGACACATGAAAAAATGCTCATCATCACTGGCCATCAGAGAAATGCAAATCAAAACCACAATGAGATACCATCTCACACCAGTTAGAATGGCGATCATTCAAAAGTCAGGAAACAACAGGTGCTGGAGAGGATGTGGAGAAATAGGAACACTTTTACACTGTTGGTGGGACTGTAAACTAGTTCAACCATTGTGGAAGTCAGTGTGGCGATTCCTCAGTGATCTAGAACTAGAAATGCCATTTGACCCAGCCATCCCATTACTGGGTATATACCCAAAGGACTAGAAATCATGCTGCTATAAAGACACATGCACACGTATGTTTATTATGGCATTATTCACAATAGCAAAGACTTGGAACTAACCCAAATGTCCAACAATGATAGACTGGATTAAGAAAGTGTGGCACATATACACCATGGAATACTATGCAGCCATAAGAAATGATGAGTTCATGTCCTTTGTAGGGACATGGATGAAATTGGAAATCATCATTCTCAGTAAACTATCCCAAGGACAAAAAACTAAACGCCGCATGTTCTTACTCATAGATGGGAATTGAACAATGAGAACACATGGACACAGGAAGGGGAACATCACACTCTGGGGACTGTTGTGGGGTGGGGGGAGTGGGGAGGGATAGCATTAGGAGATATACCTAATGCTAAATGGCGAGTTAATGGGTGCAGCAACCAGCATGGCACATGTATACATATGTAACTAACCTGCACATTGTGCACATGTATCCTAAAACTTAAAGTATAATAATAAAACAAAAACTGTTACTACTCAATAATAAAAGACAACTTCATTAAATTATGGGCAAAGGATTTGAATAAACATTTTGCTCCAAAGAAGCTATATGAATCATCAATAAGCACATGAAAAGATTTCTCAAAATTATTAGTCATTACGAAAATGTAACTCAAAATCACAATAAAATATCACTTCATACTCACCAGGGTGGAGTTAATAAAAACAACAGACAATAAAAAGTGTTGGCATAAATGTAGAGAAATTGGAACCACAACACGTTATTGGTGAGAATGTAAAATGGTATAGTAACTTTGAAAAACAATTTGTCATTTCTCAAATTCCACCCCTAGGTATTTACCCAAGAAAAGTAAATACATATGTCCAAACAAAACCTTTTACATGAATATTCATAACAGCATAACTCAAAATAGCAAAAATGAGGAAACTGCCGAAATGTCCATCAACTGATGAATGGATAAATCAAATGTAGTATACCCATGCAATGGAATATAATTTGGCAATAGAAAGAAATGAAGTAATGGTACATGCTACAACATGGATTAGCACTGAAAACATTGAGTTAAATGATAAAAGACAGTTATTAAAGACCATACACTGTATGATTATATTTATATAAAATGACCAGAATAGGCAAATTTGTAGAACAAAGAAAAGAAAATAGATTAGTAGTTGTTTAGGGCTGGGGAAGTTAGTGGGAAAATGATTTGACCGATAATGTATACAATATTTATTATATGGGAAATAAAACTGTTGTATAGACTGTGTTGATTTTTCCACAACTCTACTAATATGCTAAAAAATTAAATTGTACACCTTACACTGGAACATTTTCTGGCATATGCATTATATTTCAATAAAGTTGTTTTCAAAAGCATGAATGGAAAAATCTAAGATAGTTTTTCCTATTTACCCCAGTAAGTACAACTAAAATCCCTTGATATAATAAATAAAAGAAACATAAGACTTTGAAATCTGAAGAGATGAAATCAGATGACCTACGATGGAAAAAATACATCATGTAAATAGTAACTAAAGGAAAGCTGGAGTGGTAATATCATTATCAGATAAAGTAGTCTTCTGAACAAAGAATATTACTAGAGACAAAGAAGGATACACATTTATGATATATGGCAATCATAAATGTGTATGCACCAAACAACAGAGTGACAATATTATGTAAGTATGTAAAGGAAAAACAGATCAAACCAAAGAAGAAATAGATGAATATGCAATTTTACTCGGAGAGTTTAACACCTCTTAACAATATAGAACAATTAAATCTGAAACATTAAGAACACAGAACATAATAGCGAAGAAAAAAGAAAACGACAGATCAATAGTCTGTATAAATATAGATGCGAAAATTCTTAACAAAATATTAGCAAATAGAACTCAGCAATACACTTAAAAGATTACATACCATTACCAATTGAAGTTTATTCTAGAGATGCAAGGCTGGTTACATATTCAAAAATTAATCAATGTATTCCACCATTTAACAGGTTAAAAAAGCAAATTATATAATCATTTAACCAATGCAAAAATATTTGACAAAATTCAACAGCCATTAATAAAATTATCAGAAAAATAGAAGTAAAGGGGAACTTCCTCAAGTTGATAAACAACATCAACCAAAATCTATAGCTAACATTGTACTGAATGGCAAAAGACTAAATGCTTTTGGATGCTTTATTTAAATCTGTGTGTATTATAATTGTATCAGTTATGTCCTTATTTTCAATTGGTATTTTAAAAGGCACTGAAAACCTCAGTAGGCCATTTTTTTAACCAAGCAAGAATGTCTGCTCTCAGAATTCTAATTCAGTAGAATGCTGGACTCTCTATCCAGTGTAATAAAGCAAGAAAAAGAAATGAGAAGTATGTAAATAGGAATGGAAGAAATGAAATTGTCCTTTTTGCAGATGACATAATTGTCTACATAGGAAATTCCAAGGAATCTAAAATATAAACAAAATAAAGAAGTTTCAAAACCAATAAACGAGTTCATCAAGGTCACAAGACACAAGTTAAAGATGTAGTAATAAAGTAATAGCAAGCAATAAACACATGAACACTGAAATTAAAAATATAATACCATTTAGGAAAAAAAAAAACCCAGAATCAGGTTTTTGGGCTCTGGGTTACATTCAAGATGCCTTAAACATGATACTAAAGCACAATCCATAAAAAGAAAAATCAATAAATTAGACGTCATTGATAACTTTTTTTTAGATGGAGTCTCACTCTGTCACCCAGGCTGGAGTGCAGTGCAGTGATCTTGGCTCACTGCAAGCTCCATCTCCTGGGTTCATGCCATTCTCCTGCCTCAGCCTCCCCAGTAGCTGGACCTACAGGCACCCGCCACCACACCCGGCTAATTTTTTGCATTTTTAGTAGAGACGGGGTTTCACTATGTTAGCCAGAGTGGTCTCAATCTCCTGACCTCGTGATCCGCCCGCCTCGGCCTCCCAAAGTGCTGGGATTACAGGTGTGAGCCACCACACCCGGCCCTGATAATTTTTAAAATTTGGCCTACTAACAGACTTTTCAGTGCCTTTTAAAATACCACTGGAAAATGAGGAGGTAACTGATACAATAATAATAGAAGCAGGTTAAAACATAGCATTAGGAACATGACATAGTACAATAATTTCTGGGGTTAAAATTAGATGATGCCTTCTTGGAGGAATCATGTTATGTCCCCACCTTACACCTAGTTCCTTACTCCATATCCCCACCTTACTCCTAGGAGCCAAGTAGAATGTTAGAGGCCTAAATTTTGTTAGACAAAGGAGTAGATCCTGCAACTATTAAAAAAAAATCCTAATATTTATGTGGAAGCTATATTTATTATTCAGCATCAGGTGGCAGGCAGAGAAGCTGGATCATTCATACATTGTTGATGGGAATATAAAATGGTATAGCCCCTTTAGAAAATGGATTTGCAATTTCTTTTATTATTATTATTATACTTTAAGTTTTAGGGTACATGTGCACAACGTGCAGGTTAGTTATGTATGTATACATGTGCCATGTTGGTGTGCTGCACCCATTAACTCGTCATTTAACATTAGGTATATCTCCTAATGCTATCCCTCCCCCCTCCCCTCACCCCACAACTGGCCCTGGTGTGTGATGTTCCCCTTCCTGTGTTCATGTGTTCTCATTGTTCAATTCCCACCTATGAGTGAGAACATGCGGTGTTTGGTTTTTTGTCCTTGTAATAGTTTGCTGAGAATGATGGTTTCCAGCTTCATCCATGTCCCTACAAAGGACATGAACTCATCATTTTTTATGGCTGCGTAGTATTCCATGGTGTATATGTGCCACATTTTCTTAATCCAGTCTATCATTGTTGGACATTTGGGTTGGTTCCAAGTCTTTGCTATTGTGAATAGTTCCACAATAAACATATGTGTGCATGTGTCTTTATAGCAGCATGTTTTATAATCCTTTGGGTATATACCCAGTAATGGGATGGCTGGGTCAAATGGTATTTCTAGTTCTAGATCCCTAAGGAATCACCACACTGACTTATAAAATTAAACATACAACTACTATATGACTCAGCAATTGTAATTTCGGCATTTATTTCCAAAAAGTAAAAAATTTGATCACACAAAAATTTCTACACATATGTTCATTATGTAATAACCACAATGCATATTGTTTCTAGTTTTCCAGTTGAAAATACATAGAAAAATACATCATGAATTTAATAAACAATTTAATAAACAAAAGATCATTATAGTGCTATATTAATGTCAGGTAAGACAAATTTTAAAACAATATATAACCAGAGATAAAGAAGCATACATCTTAGTGAAAAGTGTCAATTTATAAATGTGACCCAATTTATAAATGAGACCCAATAATAGTCTCAAGATGCATGAAAAACACTAATAAATTAAAGGAATGAATAGACAATTCCTTAATTATAGGTAGAGATTTTTCACGTAAATCTCTCAGCAGTTGAGGTTAACAGAATAAAATCTACAAAGACATAAAATATTTGAATAACAACCACAACCAACTACACATTGATATTTTTTAGAACATTAACAACAAGAAAAAACACATTTAAGCGCACATAGTAAGTTTATCAAGATATACCATTTTCTGGGACATGAAACAAGTTTCCATTATTTCAAAAAGATTGAAATGATGCAGATTTCTCTCTCTGAACAAGTGGGTATTAAATTAAAAAATAAGATAGCCTAGAGCCACAAATATTTTAAAATTAAGCAATCTACCATATATTTACAACTAATTTTTGTATACAATAAGAAATCCTAAGTAAGATTCGAAAACTTTGAACTGAGCAACAATGAAAATACCACATATCAAGACGTCTGAGATGTACAAAACAGCACATATAGAAAAATGTATAGAGGTAAGTGCCTATATTGGAAAAAAGGAAAGGCCTCAAATCAATGATCTAAGTTTCCACCTGAATAAACTAGACAAAGATGGAGCAAATGAAAATAAAAACAAGGAAAAGAAAGAATAATAATAGGGATAAGAGAAGTTATGAAAGAAAAACAAGAAATAATAGAGAAAAGTAGTAAAAGCCAAGCTGGTCATTTGGGAAAACAATCAATAAAATTCATAAACAATAGCCAGCATAACAATAAAAGAAAGAAAAGATACATAAAATAGCAATATCAAAAATGGAGAAAGGGGAAATATCTACATTCATTTCAGACACGAAATGGATAGTAAAGGATTATTATTTTAAAACTATGCCAATAAATTTTACCACCTAGAAAAAATGAGCAATCTTTTTAAAAAGACACAAAGGGGCCTGAGGGAACTTTTTAGGGGAGTGATGGAAGTGTTTTATTGGATAAGGAATCCATCATGAATGTTGTAGTGGTCATACCATGGTGTGCACTTGTCAAACTTTATAGACTTTTTCACACACACACAAATAGTGAATTTAATTGCATGTAAAATGTCTTTCAATAAAGTTAAAATAATTCTGGAAAATCCAAAAAAAGTTTAAAAAATCAGCAAAAGTAAAAATAAGAACTTATGACACACTGAGTGAATTTTTAAAAAATATGAACTGCTTACTTTTATTCAATTTAGATATTTTTCATTTTGTTTTGCTGTTCTTAAAATTTTCATTGTGATTATATGCATAGCAGAGACTTTTTCATTTTAACTATTTTAAGTGTACAATACAGTGGCATTAGTTACATCCACAACATTGTGCAACCATCACCACTATCAATTAATCATGAAATCACAATTCATTGGTTCAAAAACAATTATGCTTACAAGAAGCTAAGCGACACTGAATTAAAATAAAGCAAAATAAAATTCAAGTGAATTAAAGAACTAAAACGAAATAACATTTAATATACTTAATTTACTATTTTAACAAGTAATGTAATAGTATAACCATTTAATAATTAGAGTAGAAGATATGGACGTCTATTTGATAAAAATTCTGGAATCTGTAAGATGAAAAAACATCAAGGAGAAAGTTGATAAATTTAACCATATGAAATATTTCTGAACATTAAAAACAACATTAGATAAAAATAAAAATAAAAATTTCTCAAAAAAATATTCCTTACAAAATAGCAAAGATTTTTAACCTTCCATATATAAACAAAGCATATAGAGATCCATAAGAAAATTAATAAAAACTCCAGCAGAAAAATGTGCAAGAACAAGTTGTTGAATAGACACTATTCAATACAGTTTTCAATGTTACTCCACAAATAATAAAAAATGAGAATTAGGAGATAAAGAGAAGAGTTTTTCTTACAAATTATAAAAGGTATACGAAATAATAATGCCTGGCCAGGGGTTCCATGAATGTACACTCTACCCCTAAAAATGGGTGTTTAAATAGTTTCTGCTCAAGAGTAATATGGAAATATGTATTAAGAGTATTTAAAAATATGTATTCTATTTGTTTCAGCAGTTATACTTCTAAAAACTATCTTAACAACAATATGAAACGTGTTTTTCCTGAAATTTTGAAATTTTGATCAGTAGTGAAATGGTTAAATTGTGTTTGAGGTAACTGTTTAAAGAAATCCCATAAATGTATTAGAAATCAGGGTTCTAAGGCTATTTCAACCTATGAGATGGATAATATAATATTAGGTGAAGAAGACAGAATTCTGTAAAAACAACTCAATTAAAGAGGAGTATACAATAGAATTTTGTTAGCTGATCTTTATTTAACTGACTAGCCAGGTTAACCCAATATTACTATTTTCTTTATAATATTAGTCACCAAATTCCATCAAGCAAAAACTGCTTTACTCTCACCAGGTAACCTGTTTGCTTACCAAGAGTGTGTTACATTAAATGTGAAAAAATCCCTTTATGCCACTTGAATATATTGTCATAATTAAATAACTTAATTAAATTTTACATACACTGATAGAATTAGAGTGTGAAAAGAAAGTGTTATTCTGTAAAAACAAAGCTGCGGCTTGGAAAGATTAAACAAAGGTGAGTCTAAAAACAAATTGCTATAGAATTATGCACAGGAGATACAATACTAAAATATGGAGGGTAATGTGAAAATTAAAAATTCTTATTCAGATTATTCACATTTTTACACATCACTTTTAAGAAACCAAAGCTTGAGGTGTAGGCTACACAGGAAAGGTAATATGAAACTTCCTACAAAGATGAGCATAGTCATAGGTAAAGCCTTGGCCTCATGACAAAATGTTATCAAATATTTGGGCGGTTTTATTTTCTTTCCAGTTAAAATAAATGGTTTTAGGTATACATGTGTCATTGCATATGACTTTTATTATTGGTGACTTTTTCAATGATCAGAGAAATAATCAGTCCTGATCACTTTTTAGCAGTCTCCTGTGTAAATCAATTACCAATGACCAGTGGGACACTTGGTGTCTTATTGCCGTGTGTGATCTAGGAACCATGACAGAACCCTAGGGGAGATAGATAGGGGATTTGAGGAAGAACCAAGGTCAAGTCTGTCTATCAGTCTGGTGGAATAGGGACTCTGAGTCATGAGTGAAGTAGTTACTAAAGAAAAACAAAGCAGTATTTTTTTGCACATCTGAATGTGTAGCATGAAAGAGTGTAAATATGCCAAATATTAAAAGTAGTTTTTTCAAAGTAGTGGAATTTTGAGTGATATTTATTTTCTTCTTCCACAAGTAACATGCCTTATTTTTATAATAAGAAAAAAAGATCAATCTTTATAAAGGAAGGCAATAGCTGGATTAGAAACATCACACTGAATGAAATTCAAGTAATTAAAGTAAAAGCCATATTAAAACATACATTTCAAGTAGCTTCTTCATCTTTGGTATGAAAAGGAGCAGTGCCTGTGTTCCTGCTGCTACTGTTTGTGAGTGCATATGAAAAAGGGGAGGGGAGAGGTTAAGGAAGAGAGAAGCTGAAAGAGAGAGAGAAAGCAAGTTTGGAAATGAGCCACCCGGTAAGAGAAAGTTGGAGTGGTCCTTCCAGAGTACACCACAAATGGAGGGGTGGAGTAGTTCTTTTTCTGAATAACTGTTGGCTCATTAAGAAGAAATAGTTCTTGGCACATAGGCCTTCCCAGAAGATGGAATGTGCCTTTCTCCTTAAATTCATACAGGCTACCCAGAAACTCAGGAGTTCCTGGAAATTTTATTAAAATTTTCATATAAACAAGCAATCATTTTGAGACCATAGTTCCTGGTAATGATGCCTATGGATGCAATCAAAACATGCATTTGGACTAGAAGAAAGAAGATGAAAAAAATGAGGAAGACATTTTCTTAAAGATAGATTTTTATTAAAAGGGCTATTTTTTTCTTCATTCATTCACATGGGATGTTACAGCACCATTAGTAAATTGTTATTTTTATGAGACTGTTTCACTCAGGATTTTCTTAATTCATTACATTTTATTAGATCAGCAGTAATGAACCAAAAACAATATCATTTATTTTTATTACTACTGTAGGTTAAATCACAATGATTTATACAGCCAGATTGAAGCAATGACTGTGTAATTACTCTGTTATTGTCAACAATATATTTTTCTGAAATAAGATACTTTAACCACATGTAAAGAAAATAAATATAGAAACTTGTAACTGAAAAGAGTAGACAAGCTGCCATTTTATACCTAAGGCATCATGTGAATACATTCTGGATGGTGGATATGGATGAAATGAGGAAAAAGCAAATCATTGGTATTAATGAAATGGCAGTGATGGGTCTGTCACAGTCAGGATATATAGTTTGAGAATGTTATTCACAGTATTATAAATATAAGGGGGCTCATGCCCTTGAGTAGAAACCAAATATAATTATTCCGTTTACGCAACTGTCTGTATGTGTTTTCTCTTTCTATTGAGAGGACTATTTTCTCATCTTCTAGGATCGTTTTCCTTTAATGTCTAACAATTCCAAAAGGTACAGTGTTGTTAGTAAATGTTCTCCTAGTCTTATCTCCTGAAGCGTCATATCGCTTCAATCAGTCCTATCTTTTAGAAGTGCAGAATAGCACTCCAGTCCCTGTATCATAATTTTCAAACCACTTGAAGAGTTATTTTTTTAAAATCAAATAAATATAAAAGAATCAAGCCAACAAGTTTTTTGTTTATTTGTTTGTTTTGTTTCAGTAATTATGGTATATCAATATTTGCAGCTACTATGAAAGCACTGCCTTTAAAATATCAAGAGGAAAAATAATTATAGGTCTATCCACTATCCAAAATTTGGTATTCAAATAGCTTTGAAAGCCAAAAAATTTTCATAATTTATTTGGCAGTAAAACCAGACCAGAGCAGTTGTGTGGCCGTTGATAGTCTTTATTCTACTTTATGTGATTATTAAACTACTTTGTTGCAGTTATGTTAATGTGCTTGATGACAGACTGTCCCCCTAGAACCCACTGTGAGTGTTCCCTGACATGTAGTGAATGCACCATATTGCTTTTTCTGAAGTTGAAAAAGAAAATCTTTATTCTGAAACACATCTGGCCGAAGGGTGTTGGATAAAGGATTGCTAATTTGGTTTGAAAAGGGGAAATGAGGTATACTAAGGAATTTTATTCTAAGCTCTTCTTCTGGTTTCTCTAATTTTTAAATATTTTGTTGTGCATATCCTAACCTTTTCCACTACTCCACCTGGTTAATCCAACATCATAATGGGCAATACAAAGTCAAGTGGTTAGGTACCTTGTCACAGGTACTGAGATAATATAAGGATGGCTTGGTAACTCCAGATATAGGGAATGCAGCAGATGGCTATATCATAAGTGACCTGAAGGAGAAAAGAAGGTTAGAAATATTTTTTCCAAGTAACTTTGGAAGAAACATTGGGGTCAGTTTAGAGAATCAAAAGGTGAATGAATGCTTTCAATTTGGAAATTCATCTGACAACATAGCTTCTTTAGCTTCTTGAAGAGTGAAGAAAGCATGTAATCAGGCTTTCAGTTGATTATAAACAATCCTCAAGCACCTAGAACACCCTGACTCACTACAGTTTCTCATCTGCTTTTGACATTGGGCAATTTTTTGTTGTGGAGGTATTTTATGTTCCAGACTATGAAGAGTTAAGTAATTCACAAAGATCGATAAGTCACAGCAATTTCTCTTTGTATACAGAAGCTATGAAGCATTAGAAATTCTTAGCTATAAACTAAGGCTAATACAGCATATTTCGTTAGTACTAATCAGGGCACTTTGAGCAAAAACAATTACAAAAAAGTTCTAGCTTTCTCTTCCTTTCCCCTTCTTCAATCTCCACCTCTATTTTTCTGGAGCTTCTTTAGGTGCAAACAATTTCAATTTATCTCTGACACTGTGACTATGACAGTAAAAACTAAGAAATATATGCATAGTCGCACCAAATGAACAAAAGAACCTAAACACCACAAGTATGCTCATACAGCTAGGAAGCAATTCACTTTTCTGTAACAACATAGTTCTACTTATTTTAAAAGTAAGAAAATAAAATGCAATTTTTTTCATTTCTTGTCATATATGCTATGTCAAAATACAACTTTGAAAGGTAATATATTAAAAACTTCGTCTTCATGGACACTATTGAATGGTGGTTGCTGATGGTACTATCTGCTTCCCATTCTTCTCTTTTTCTCTTTTCTTCTGCCATAAATGTGAGTGAGAGAACACCAGGTCTTTCAATTTTTTCCTTTCCTTATTTTGTGTAAGTCAGTTCATTTCTTGAGAATTTAAAATCATGAATTCTAGTTCACTTCAGCGAAATATTGCCTATATTTGGTAAATTCAAAGAGAGAAAACCACTCCATGTTTTCAGTATTTCATAAGAAACGAAAGGAAAAATAAAGCAGAGCTGTTCTTAAAGAAGAGTTTAAGTAAATTTTTAAAGGTTATCTTGTTTTTGTAACATTATTGGAAAATACTAAATTTATGAGCAATTCTTAATCCAATCAACCACCACAAATTAATGATACAAGTATTGTAGTTTTATCAGGATAGTTTTAATTTGTTAATATAATCTTTCTGAATTATGATTGTTTTTGTCTGTTCTATTTTTTCTAGTTGGAGCCATGAATTTTTGACTGATGATGCAGCCATTATTTGTTGTATTTATTCAGGTGAATAAAAACTATTTAGGCTGGGTGCAGTAGCTCATACCTATAATCCCAGCGTTTAGGAAGGCTGAGGAATGGAGGATGGCTTGAGTTCAGGGCTTTGACGCTGCAGTGGGCTATGATTGCGTCACTGCACTCTAGCCTGGGTAACAGAGCAAGACTGTGTCTCTAAAAAAGATAAATAAAAATCTAATTTAAGGATAAATAAATAAATAACATAAGTAAAATTTAAAATAAGTTTTTAAAGAGAGTAAACCAAAAGAGAAAAAGTCACAAGAGAAGTGAAAGCATATGCTTTAAAACTAGACAAAGAAGAAAATCTACTAAAGATCCTGATGTTTGGAGAAAGTTGAGGACCACTGGTAAAAATTTATGTTAATTCTACTACAAAGCTGAAGTTTCTAAGAGAAAAATTATGTTCCTTGCTTTTCCAACTGTATATTGTTCTCTAGCACGTGCCCCTTTTTCTCTAGGCATCACAGAAATAGCTGAGTTATCCTTAATACACAGGGAACAAATCTGTGGTTAAGGGGTTCCATCAGCAAAAGGGAGGTTAGCCAGTGTAGGTATTCATATTAAATCTAAGCACACTGTCATATGGTACGTTAGGAATCTCCCATTATTTTCTGTTGAAAATAACCCTTATTGAATTAACAAAGTCTTTCACAACTCAATTCAAATCTGTTTATTGGAACAGAATCTAAAGCTTAATTAGAAATATTAACAATTTATGAAAAGGCTTTAAGAGGTTGAAAGAATGAATAGGTATAAAAGCAAATTTAAGATGATTCAGAAAACAAAAAAACAAGTGGCATGTAAAGATAAAATAATCTGATTACTGTGAACACTAGAAAAGGGAATTTTGTAAGATTTGAATCATATTCTTCAGAAAATTATGTTTACATGTGTTCTAAAGTGAGTTAATACATAAGATCTCAGAAAGCAAAATTCCAAGTCCCACACTTTTATCAATTGCTCAACATGTTGATGATGTGTCAGATAGTTGCTTTTTTATCCCCTGTAAAAATCAGTGACTATTTCACAACAAATGTGGTTCATGTGTGTAGAATAGAGTGACAACAAAAAAATTAAGAAACAAAAAAAGTGCAAAGCAGAGGGCAAAAGGCTTTATTCAACCAGATCAGCAGAAAGTGGGACTTTTTAAAAGTTAAACTCCAGAAAGAGTTTGGTCCACTATCTCTATTTCTTCCTAAAGCCACACTTTTCTTTTATCCTTGGCTTAAAATGAGCTAATGGACAGGACCTCCCATTTTCTTCAATTCCTTGCTTGTGGAATCTGTTGCAGAAGTACTTTCACTCACTGAAACCTATCATGGGTTACTGAAGGAAATAAAAATATTGCCTTATTGGCTGTGGAGAGAGGAAACAGCATTTTAGAACCAAGGCAGAGGTCAGCATTTGTTTGTGCTCAAACTCGATGTCACCATTTTGAGTGGCTCCCAATTGAACAGTCTATCCCTGTTCTGTTGATAGCCCAACTCACAAAAGAAACCATATTATTTTTGATACATTCCATCTGAGGAGAAAGAAGGTACCATTAACCTATTAGATGAGATCGGGTGCGTTCAGGGTGGTATGGCTGTAGACACCATTAACCTATTAGAAAAGCCATTGGCACACCTGGATATTAAGAGAAAAAATTTAAAGTAAATATTGAATTGTGTAGATCTGAAAGGTTTTAAAGTGTCAAGTTCTGGTGACCTGTGTTACTGCCTCATTACATGGCAAGACCTACCAAACTTTGGGTTTCATGTAAGCATGCTGAATTTATGAAATGTGCCTCTGAACAAGTTTTGTCAAAAAAAGAGCATTAAACTCTGTTTGTCCTTTGTGCATTACTTTCAAGATAGAGTCCCTTTTTTTCTTTCTTTTTTTTTTTTTTTTTTTTGAGATGGAGTTTCACTCTAGTTGCCCAGGCTGGAGTGCAGTGGCACGAACTCGGCTCACTGCAACCTCTGCCTCCCAGGTTCAAGCAATTCTCCTGCCTCAACCCCCTGAGTAGCTGGGATTACAGGCACACGCCACCACGCTAACTAATTTTGTATTTTTCATAGAGATGGGGTTTCTCTATGTTGGTCAGGCTGGTCTCGAACTCCTGACCTCAGTTGATCTGCCCTCTTCGGCCTCTCAAAGTGCTGGGATTATAGGTGTGAGCTACTGCGTCCTGCCCCTTTTTCTTAATATTCACAAAACCTAGGATGATAAGGCTTAAAATCATCTCTCTAACCTCATTTATTAACACTATTTTTTTTTCACTCTACAAATCTCAACATACTTTTCTTTTTTCTGTTACTGGAATGTATCACTATCTACGTGGCTTCTGAGGCTTTTCAGTGTTGTTTCTAGAAAAGCCTTATCCTTCCTTTTCCTTTGGTGCCTCTTAGTGCCATACCCAAACTCAGCTTTTCCTCACAAGTCTAGGTTAAGTGTTTCGTCTCACCCCTACTTTTTCAAGAGAAGCACTAATTACCATTTATTTTTGTTGCCTTTTTGCAGGTATTTAATCTCCTCGCCATATTTAAAACAACATTAGAGCTGAGACCAAGTTCATTTTGCTTACCGTCATGTGCTTGACGCACAGTATATGTTCAATAAAATTCATTTAAAGGATACACTAACGTTTACTGCCACTAAAATAAGCTGAGTTTGTAAACACAGTTTTAATTCTTAGGCTTTTATCCCTGATAATGATAGAATTAATTTTTCTGTAATATATTTATTGATTATAATAATGATAATAATATCAATAGCAGGGATAGTAATAACTACTACTACCATTTGTTGAATTTCTACCATGAGTGGATACAATACTAAGAGTGTTCCTACATTATTTCATCCAATCTTCACAGCAGCTCAACAAAGTGGGTATTAGATTGCCCTTTTTATAAATGAGAATAGTGAGACTCAGAAGTAACTTATGCAAAGTAATAACAGGAAAAATAGAAATTTGAATTCAAATCTATTTTCAAAGATTGTCCTAATGTCACTATACTACACGGCTTATTCAAAGAGATTTAGGGATTAACTTATACTTTGGTACTTGATTAGTTTCTATTATTGTAACTTTATTCTTAAATTATTAGGTAGATAATTATGTGAGAGAAAATTAACTAAGGAAATGAATGAATAGCTTTTAAAAAAATACTTTCTGTCTGGTACTATGTGCTTAGTATTTTACCCAACAGACAGTATTAGATATAGATACACATATTTAACTGTTAGGAGTCCTCATTAATAGTTTACCTTCTTTGTTTGCTCACATATTACAATATTCAATTTCCCGCTTCTCATAATTTATTTTTATTTCTGCTTGATGAGTACACCACCTTGCTTTAGGGGTTTGTATCATCACCATCTTTACTATAAATATCATTGTTTGTCTTAATAACAAAAATAACCACCAATAGGATGGTAATCAAGCAATCCCCACATTTATGGGGCAGTTACAATTATTATTACTGTATTATAATTTCTTAATTTTATTGATGAGGAAGCTGAGGCTTATCAAAACTAAGTAATTAACAAGTGGCACAGCAGGGATATGCACCCACACTGATTCCAAGGTGGTGATCTGTAAGTTCCAGTGGTTCTTGCTGAGCAAACAGTTGGGATATAATGTGCTCTCTGTCTGCCTTTTGTCCCCTTATGTAGCTAAGATAAAGAGGAAATCTCCTGTATTTCTTAAATATAGACATGGTGTCTATTATTTCAGAACATCTTCCTATCTGGAAAGATTTGTGCAAAATTCCCAAGAGCTCCCAAATACCTCTATGTATAACCCATGAGATGTTTTATCTGAATCTAAATTCTAAGTAGCATTTAATTAAATTTCAATTTTTTTTTGGAAAGACATGTTAGGCTTTGCCCTGTTTCTGCTTACATAATTTTTAAACCAATATCATGTAAATTATTATATAATTGAGTATATACCTAATGTTTCCAATTAAAGATACATTTCCAATATTTAGCAACACATCCTCCCACTGAATTAATCACAAAGTTTCCCGTGTCTAAATTCATTGTCATGATTTGGTGTAGCACTTGATCTGACTTGAGAGGGTGTAGGTAATATGTGATAAATTACTTAGCAAATTAGAAATTAGGACCTTAGCCCTGCTGAATTAGGCTAGGGCACCTTAAATTGAAGAGAGGTAGTTTTCGACATGCAACGCAAGAAAGTGAGTACTCCGCCACAGGTATAACTTCTTCCTTACTATGATGTCTGAAAATGCAGGCTGTTTCCTTGATGGCCTATGTTGCTTGGGGATTAGATACCCAAGCCAAAATACTGAACTTACAGTTGTTTGAGAGACTTTCTCATATTTACAAAAATATTTCTGGAAGTTGCCTTCTAGCTAGAGTAGTCACTATTTTAGCAATTTGCCAACCTCTTGAATCCTTTAAGATTTGGAACTTAATGTCATGGACAGAATGTAAAACTATGTTTGTTCATGAATATCATTTTGGTCTGATCAATTATAGAAAAATCATTAAAAATGTTGCCATCGTGTGACTACTTGGACATAGTCATAAATTCTGAGGCATTGAAATGTGTCAAAGACTTCTATTTTGGAATTACTTTTATTATTAAAAATAGAAGACAGTACCATATGAGAACCTGAGTGGAGAATTATGGTTTAAAAACTATATTAACAAACATCATCATCAATAACGTAGTGGCCAAGGTCAGCTCACAATGTAGAGTTTCATAAAATCCTCAAAAAAAATTAAGCTTTCTCATAATTTATACTCATACTAGATCAAAAAAAGAGATGATTCTCCTAAGAGTTAGTGACATATGGAGCAAATTCTGGATGAATTTTGTGCTATCTCCAGTCTCCAGCAAACATTGTTCTCAGAGAATGAGAATGACAATGACAATGACAATGCATAAACATTTTGTGGACATTTGGAAACGAAATAGCAACATCTGATTTACTGGTTTCTCCAGGTAAGATGATCAGTGGTCCTTGGGAAAAGATATTTTACATACCACCTTTGGGTTTGCAATCTTGAATTGCTCATCTGTAAAGCACTTTTGTTGATGGAAAGATCTGTGAGTCAGAATGAACAAAGACATATTCACATTATAGCAAATATGTGGACACACACTTCAGTCTAAGTGTCAATGCTCAGCAGATGTTTCTATAAAAAGACTCTCTCACTTGCCAACAGTGACACTTGAAAACTAGCTTTACTTAGCATCTCTGAATCTCATGAAGATTACACAGCAGCCAAAACACTATTGAAAGCATAAGAAAAAATAGGTAAGTAACTTATCACTCAATAATTCCAGTTTGATTTCCTTTCTGGCTGATCAAATACATGTGAAATAATATAAGTATCAAGTGGGCATATGTGCCAACCATTAATTAAACTCTATTTTGTTTAGAAAGTGACTTAAAATCTGCTCCTATTTCTTCACTAATAATTGTTCTAAAATATTTTCTATTTAATAGAGGTGACAATCACTTGGGTATGCCTAAATTTTCCAGAATTCTGAGTCCAGTTCTTCTTTAGTTTTTAAATACAAATAAGTTCATCCTAGGCATGCTGGAAACCTGGTACCCATTAATAAAATAATTTTAAAGATCCGGGATTTTCTGAGTCTTTAGTTTTTATGGTAACCTTTTTCTCCTGCTTCTTGCTTCTGCTGTATTTGAGATGTTGCTTGATCTTACCTGCAGCTGATCTCTCTCCCCACTTGGTGCTCATCCAAATGTATGTGTATCACAGACCATAATTCCCCCATCAGTTAGGAAAAAGAGGCTGTAGAAGGACTAGAGTTTTACTCAGTGTCTGGGTATATAGAGGGATTTATAGCATAGTATAATACCAGGCATGACTTAAAACTGAATCCTAGACACCTCTGTTCTTAAAAAATTCCTCAGGCTTTCTCCTGCTATCCTCTGTAGAGCTGCTTCCTCTCTATAAATGACGCCAGAGATCTGCGCTACTCCTGAAATTTGCTCACCTCTCCTTTCAAACTACCCTGTCAAAGATATTAAGTAGTCAGTTGACTGAACAAGCAAGACTCAAAAGTAGATAAGGAAACACTTATTTTTATCTCCTCCATTGCCAATCCCTGCCCACTGCTTACTCAAGCTTTCTCTATGGGCTTGTTCCTCCCTGTTCCTGGGTGAAAGCTGGCAGTGATCTCATGATTTTATGATCACTTTCATATCATAAACATCTTTAAACACAAAAAATAGCCTTAGTTCAGAAATGAAAATGTCCTGTGCTTTCAACTGTCAACACTTTGAAGTTCATTTTCAATTAAATCTTCTCCCCAGGCCTAATTGAGGGAAGAAGACTGATAGAGCTTCTTCCTCTTCCACAGTGAATAGCTCTGGCCCCTTCAGTATTGAAAGCGGAGGGAAGGGAGAGTGTTAAAGGACAGCAAAGATCACCCATGATTGGAAACTAGATAATTTGGCATCGGTTTCATCTGGGAGAGCAGATGTTTTAAATTTGAGTCATTTCCTTCTTTTTGTGGTATATTCACAAGTTCTTTGGGGGATCCTTCAGTTCTGGAGACTTCTGAACTATTATATTTCATTCCTTTAATTCAGGCAAAAAAAAAAATTTGTCCAGCTTACTATCCCCTTACCAGTTCCCAGTTTCTTATGGTCTATTCTACACAAACTCTCTGTCTCTTAGAGTCTCACCCAGTGCCACACTGGAAGAGTCTTTTTGAATTGTGTCCAAACTGTCTCTCTCTCATTTGATGCCCACCTGCACCCGTGGAAAACACTAACTCATCCATTTATTTCAGATAGTCCCATGGAAGCTGCTACTACTCCTTGCTCTACCATTACAGAAACTAGCCAGCTCAGTCTCTCACCTTTATAAAATTTTTCAGGAGTAGATTCTGAATGAAACACTAGTTAATCTTTTTGAAGAGTGGTCTTGAAACCCTTCTCACTTAGCTTAAGGTGAAAGGGTGGCTCCCTTCTCTTCCACTATGATGAAAGGGTTAAGAGGAATACACACAACTCTCTTTAAAGAAACTTTTCTCCAACTTACAACCTTATTCTTCCAACTTATCTAATATTGTTTAAAGCCTGGAAGCAGAGGTTCAGTTGACAGCAGCAATGCTTGCTCAGAACCTCTCCTTGGGAGGTCTTGCTTAGGGATCTAGCATTTTGTTTTGAAATGGAGGTATGGATACCACCTGTTCTTAGGCCTCCATCAAAATAAAGACAACTATTGTTTACATTTTACTATCTTGTTATATGAAACAACAAAATCTACTTATCTCCCTAAGATGACTTTACAGCCATATTTTGAAAGAAGAAAACTTTTCTAGCTGCAATAATATGGCAGTTCTGCATTGTACTCTAAAGGTACTGTACTGTATTGTACCATGCCCTACCCTTAGCTTCAGCGTATAACTGAAATCAACTGAAATAATATTTCCACAGGCCTCTGGTGCGCATATAGAAAAAAAAAAAAGATGTATTTAGGTACGAATACTTTCTGAGCTCCTTTGATCTTGCTGCTCAGTACAAGAAGATCTGCTAGAATGAAGAAAACACACACACACACACACACACACACAGTCAGCAAGATGGCCAACTAGAGTTTCTCGCACTCCTCCCCCCCACAAAAAAGCGACCCAAACAACAAATAAACCAGTATATTTTGACTGGAGTGACTGAGGAAGTACGCGGGAGAGAACCAGCGGAATGGTAAAACCCCTGAGGAGCATAGAAGCCCAGAACAGTACCGCAGAGAGAAAGCCAGGCATCCGCTGGGTCGACTCGGAGCCAGGGGGTCACCTTTTGGAGGAAAGATGAACTGGAGGCCCTAGCGGTCCCCATTACCACCACAGGCACCAGCCTTTCTTGTTTAAGAGAGTCCCTGGGTCCTCACAGGGCCTGAATCGAGTGTGAAGGGTGTCCGGAGTTCGCGCAGCTGCACTGCCCTAGAGCAGCAGCCCGTGTTGTGGTCCCCGCACCCCCGCGACTGAGGCCGCTTCAACTTGGCGCCATCTTGAAGCTGGCCCCATTGACTGCGGCCCTGCGATGGGGGCGGGCAGCCATAGCCTCTCCCTATCCTGAGGTCCTGCCGTCGTTCAGCCACATTCTGCAGCCCCACGCCCCTGGCTGCCTGGAGCATAGAACCATCAGAACGTGGGATTCCTGTATTTGAACTCCAGTGGTGCTTCTCATCCCCAGGGAGCAAGTGGACCTGTACAAGGGGAAAGCTGCCAAACAGCCAGTCGGGAGCCCTGCCCACACCTGGCTCAACAACTAAACTGGCAGGAACCCCACTCCCCGAAAGCCCACCGCACAGCCCATGGGCCCACCACGCCCACTCACACGCCGCCTGACAGCAACCGGCTTGGTGCCCACCCCCCAGCAAACTGCGCTATCTTGGTTGCATAGTCCCTAGCCCAGGCCGCTAGGCAATTGCACACATCACTGACGAGTATTACAGCTGAAGAGACTGTCCAGAGACCAAGCTGCTGTCCATTCAGAACCAAAGTCAGTACCGTGCCCAACCAACAGCCTAGGACCGGTCTACAGGAAACAGTTTCTCCTTACAAAAGCTACTCTATAAAATAGGAAAATGCAACCGTTCCACTAGAAGCACATATATCGATGAAGGGACACAAGAAACATGAAAAGCAAGGAAATATGACACTCACAGAAAATACAATAATTCTCAAGAAACAGACCCCAAAGAAAACCATACTTACAAAATTTCTGAAAGGGAATATATATGTATGTATATATGTATATAATTTGTTTATTTATTTATTTATTTATTTATTTATTTATTTTGAGACAGAGTCTCCCTGTGTCACCCAGGCTGGAGTCAATGGTGCGATCTTGGCTCACTGCAACCTCTGAGGTTCAAGCGATTCTCATGCTTCAGCCTTCTAAGCCACCTGAGTAGCTGGGATTACAGGTAGGTGCCACCACACCGGGCTAATTTTTGGCATTTTTAGTAGAGACAGGGTTTCACCATGTTTGCCAGACTGGTCTTGAACTTCTGGCCTCAAAAGATCCACCTGCCTGGGCTTCCTAAAGTGCTGGAATTATAGGTGTGAGCCACCATGCCTGGCCTTTTAAAAATGATGATCTTAAGGAGACTCAGTAATATACAAAAGAATACAGTGAAATCAGAAAACAGTCCATTATTTGAATCAGAAATTCGACAAAAAGATATGTATCATAAAAAAGAACCCAACAGAAATTTGGGAGCTGCAGAATTCAATACATAAAATAAAAAAATAGAAAAAAATCCTAAAATTCATATGAAACCATGAAAGACCCTGAGTGGCCAAAGCAATCATGAGCAAAAAGAACAAAGCTGAGCGCGGTGGCTCACTCCTGTAATCCCAGCACTTTG
This sequence comes from Pongo pygmaeus, assembly GCF_028885625.2. Classification (NCBI taxonomy): domain Eukaryota; kingdom Metazoa; phylum Chordata; class Mammalia; order Primates; family Hominidae; genus Pongo; species Pongo pygmaeus. The sequence goes on along the minus strand of NC_072384.2, from coordinate 63,671,128 downwards.
GGAGGCCAAGGCAGGCAGACCACAAGGTCAGGAGATCAAGACCATCCTGGCTAACACGGTGAAACCCAGTCTCTACTAAAAATACAAAAAATTAGCCGGGTGTGGTGGCACGCACCTGTAATCCCAGCTACTCAGGAGGCTGAGGCAGGAGAATTGCTTGAACCTGGGAGGCAGAGGTTGCAGTGACCTGAGATGGCGCCTCTGCACTTCAGCCTGGTGACAGAGCAAGACTCTGTCTGATTAAAAAAAAAAAAAAAAAAAAAAAAAAAAAAAAGAACAAAGCTGGAGGTATCACACTACGTGACTTCAAAGTATACTATAAAACTATACTAACCAAAACAGCGTAGTTTTGCCATAAAAACAAATACACAGTCAAATGGAATAAAATAGCTGAAAATTAAATTCATGCAGCTCTAGCCAACTTATTTCCAACAAAAGTGCCAGGAACACACACTGGGGAAGAGACAGTCTTTTCAATACATGTCCTGAGAAAACTGGATAGCTACATACACAAAAATATGACTAGACCCCTACCTCTCACCATATTTAAAAAATCAACTCAAAATGGATTAAAAACTTAAATGTAAAACCCATGGCTATGAAGCTACTAGAAGAAAACTTAGGATAAATGCTTTATGATACTGGTCTGGGCAAGGATTCTTAAAATAGGACCTTAAAAACACAAGCAACAAAAGCAAAAATAACAAATGGGATTACATCAAACTAAAAAGCTTTTGCACAGCAAAGGAAACAATAGAGTGCAGTTGCAGCCTACAGAATGGGAGAAAGTATTTGGAAAGTATACATTTGGCAAAAGACTAAAATCCTGAATATGTAAGGAACTTAATTGAAAAAAAACCCCAATTTAAAAATGTTCAAAGACCTTAGTAGACATTTCTCAAAAGAAGACATAAACATGTTCAACATCCCTATTAGAGAAAAATGCAGTTCAAAACCACAGTGAGATCAACTCGTTCCAGTAGGAAAGGTCTATTATCGAAAAGATAAGAGAAAACAAGTGTTGGCTAGGATGTGGAGAAAAGAGAACACTTACACACTGTTGGTGGGATGGTCAATTAGCACAGTCATTATGGAAAACAGTGTTTTCACAAAACAGGTTCCTAAAAAAATTAAAAATAGAACTACCATATGGTCCGGAATCTCACTACTGGGTTATATCCAAAGGATATGAAATCAGTATGTTGAAAAGATATCTTCACTCCCATGTTTACTAGCACTGTTTACAATAGCCAAGAAATGGAGTCAACCTAAGTGTCCATCAACAGATGAATGGATAAAGTAAATGTGGTATATGTATACAAAGAAATATCATTCAGCCATAAAAAATTCCTGTCATTTGTGAGAACATAGATGAAGCTGTAGAACATCATTTGAAGTTAAATAAGCCAGACACAGAAAGACAAATAGTATATTATTTCACTCATATGTGGAATCTAAAGAAAAAAATAGTTGATATCATAGAAGTAAACAGTGATTATCAGAGACTAGGTAGGGAAAAGGGGAGGGAAAGATGGAGAGAAGTTGGTCAATAGATACAAAATTACAGTTAGATAAGAGGAATAAGTTTTAGTTTCTATTGCACAGTAGGGTGATGATAGTTAACAGTAAGGTATTGTATGTTACAAAATAGCTAGAAAAGAAGTTTTTTAATGTTCTCACCACAAAGAAATGAAAAATACATGAGGTGATGTAGATGCTAATCACTCTGATTTGATCACATTCAACATATACATGTATCAAGACATCAAATTGTATCCCATAAATATGTATAATTACAATGTTTCCATTTAAAAGTTGAAAAAAAAAACCCCACCACACTTCAGAGTAAATAAAGGCAGAGTATATGGAGATGGTTGAAGGATTTCTCCCACCCCCCCACACACACTTCAGGAGAATCTGTTTCGGACAACTTCAGATGTATGAAGCTGGCTATCAGAAATAAAAATGAGATTGAACATCTATTTGGGAATAATAATAATATTTTCTTTTTATAGGTATTGTCAGAAATAAACAAACACAGGTAAGTGGCTTAAATAGTGCTTCCCACATAGTGAGCACTTATGAAATGTTAGGTATTATTACCATTATCATTATTACAATGAATATCATTATTGTTGCTGTTCACACCTGTATCCCAAGAAACAAGGACCCATGATAGGATATAATAATAACTGTTGCATGAATAAATGACTTTGCAAAAGATTAGTAGTGCCCAAAATGTTCAAAATAACTGTTTTAAAGCAGGGGTCCCCAAGCTGCAGACCAGTACTGGTCTCTGGCCTATTAGGAACCAAGCCACACAGCAAGACATGAGTGGCTAGTGAGTGAGCATTACCCCCTAATCTCTGCCTGCTGTCAGATCGGCAGCAGCATTAGAATCTCATAGGAGCGCGAATCCTATTGAGAAGGGATCTAGGTTGTGGCTCCTTACGAGAATCTAACTAAGGCCTGATGAGCCAAGGAACTGTTTCATCCCAAAACTATTCACTCACCTCCCCCGCCCAGTTCATGGAAAAATTGTCTCGCACGAAACTGGTCCCTGATGTCAAAAAGGTGGGGGACCACTGCTTTAAAGGATATATTTTCATTCAAATATTGCTAGACTGTGCTTTGCAGAGGTAATAATTTTGTCTTTCTTGTTCATTGTATTTCCCGTGCCTGATATATGGTCTTCTGGGCACTAAATGCTAAAAATATATATGTTTCTAATAAATAATGAGACATTTAAATACATTTCTTATTTAAAATCAGTATTAGACTTTTGGCAATAACGAGTAAGTTAATACAAGAATCATGGTCATTTTGACTTCCCTCAGCTCTTGTTACTATTTTTAAAAATGGTGAAATGGTCAAACACTAAAATATGAAATATTATGAAAGTAAAATACTGTATTTACAAATGAAGCTCCTTATGACCACCTCCCCAAACTCATTCCCCTCCTTTCACCTTTTTCTTGAATTTGTTGTTTATTATGCATATATACACACACATTCATATATATACACACATATGTATAATAAACAATATAAAGTGTTCTTTCATCTTTTCAAGTATTATGTAGTTGTATTCATTGCGCATGTATTTTATTCTGCAATTTGCTTTTTTTATAACATTACATTTTTTTGAGATTTGATCAAATGAATACCTGACCCACTTATTTCAACTTCAGAATAGTAGTCAATCACATGAATAAAAGAAAAAATGCTTACCTATTTTACCACTGATGTATATTTAAGTTACTGACAAATTTTACTTTTATTAACAATGCTGTAACAAACATGCTTTAAATGTTCCCTTGTACAAATGCGCTACAATTTCTCTTTGGTATAGTCTGAGACATGGAATTGCTGAATCAGCAATGTTACTAGATAATTTCAATTGGTCTCAAAACTGGCTGACTCAACATTCTCACAAGCGGTGTATAAGGTGTCTACATTTCTCCAAATCTTTATCAATACTTGATATCATTCGGCTTAAATATTCTGCTTGTGATGAGTGTGCTTTTATTATAGTCATTTTTGTTTTGTTATGCTATTATCTCTGTGGATTTATATGCATGTTCCTGTTAGCTAGTGAGAGTTGAATATGTTAATTGGCAGTTGTACAATGATCTGATTTTTAATAGTTTGAGGTTATTACAAGTTTTTACACTCATCTCTATCATATGATTTTTTTCTTTGATTTCTTTACTTTTGATTTGATTTTCTTCTTTTATATCTTTTGTTCAATTAAATTTTCAAAATCCTCTGCTCATTTGTTTATTTGGAAGCACTACATGGCATTTCCTTTTATTCTTAAATTTTAGCATACATACTAATTTTAATTGTTCTCAAGAAAATTGAAATTATTCAGTATGTCTATTCTCCTTCTTAGTATGACACAGACTTCATGATACTTTAACAATTGGACACCCAACAGTCCAATCTTATTCTAATATTTCAGAATTTAATTTTGCCTTTAAAGATACACACAGTCAGTGCTAAATTTACCAGTATTTTATAAAGCTCCATGTTCAGTGTTCCTTGTATTTCATGCTTCCCCCTTTGGTTTCACTTTCTTTTACCTTTTTAAATCTTTTTTCTCCATCCCACTACTTCAATAGTACTTTTGGTAAGGGTCTATGATTGAGAAACTATTTTTCATGCAAAATGTCATTATTTTGTGCATATTCTTCAATTATATATTTAAATGGGCATATTGGTTTGCTGTTACAGTGTAGCATACACACACAGTCTCAACAATAACCAATTATTTAGCTCATGCATCTGAGGGTCAGGTGGCTTAGTTGGGGCTATTCTACTTCACGTATTTCCTATGTCTCTCATCTTCCTTGTATGACCAGCAGGAGAGCTTGGACATGTTTATCCCATGAATATGAGAGGAACAAATAAGAGCAAGCAAGCCCTCTTAAAACCCAGGCTTCGCAGTGGCATGCTGTCACTTACAATTCAGCCTTTTGGCCAAATGAAGTTACATGGCTGTACCCAAAGTCAAGGACCAAGGAAATATATACCATCTGTTTACTGAGACAAACTGCAAAGGTACATGGCCCAGGGCATGGTTAGAGGAAAGAATGAAAAATGAAGACAGTAATGAAATCCTCTCCAACCGGCATCAGTTGTGTTACCTTAGCACGTGGAAGCTATTACTCTTTTGTGTCTATTGCTGATGACTCACATGTTGTAGGCTATTATTTCTATTTAGGTCATCTCTCTTTTCTTCATTGTTTTTAAGATTTGCTCATTATCATTGATGTTCTGAAGATTAACTGCAATGTTTCTAAATGTGGATTCATTTTATTTATTCTACTTAGTACTCAGGATATATTCCCAGTGTGAAGTCTTATATATATTTTTTCGATTCTAAAAAATTATAACTTCAAAACATAATACTCTTACTATTTCTTTCATTCTCGTTTAGAACTTTAGGTATAAATTGGAGTTTTGAGTTTTTCAATCTACGTATTTCAACTTCTCTGTCTCTCTTTTTCTCTCAGACTATGTTCGCATAAATATCCTATAACAGTACTTAATTCATGAATTTCACTAATGTTTTTCACTTATATCTATTAACAGTACATACAAGCTATTGATTTTTCCCCCAGAGACTGTAATTCTGACTTTCAAGACTCTGAGCTGGTTCTTTTTATCCACCAGCAACTATATCATGTTTGCCTCTTTTTGTTTCTTAATTACTTGCTCTTTTTTAAGTGAAATTTATTTCCTTCATCTCTCAGAGAAATGTAGTGATATTTATGTTAAAGTATTTGTCAGACAATTTAACAAATATATTATCTTCTCTAGCAGCATTTTTCCAACACTGATGTACATATGAGTTGCCTGGTGGTTATGTTAAAATGTGGACTTTGAGTAGGTCTGGGCTGAGGCCTGAGATTCTGCATTTCTGACAAACTCACAGGTGATGTTGTTTCTAGTCCAAGGATGGTACATTATGTAGTAAGGTTTCAGAGTTTCTGATCAAATACTTTAGCATTTTAAAAATCTCTTTTAAACTTATATGTTTTTATATGTTTGAGATGTTTATTTTCCGACTTATTTTGTGTTGAAACTATTTTGTTAACTTTGTTTCCTTCCTTAAGCTTCTTATGCACCTATCCTCATTTACCTTTCTAATTGTTTTTATGGTTGACCCCGCACAATTCCTTGGATTTCTGATCTGGCACCAAGTATTTCAATGATCCTTGCATGTACCCGGTCGGTGGAGATATTAAGGACATGGTAGATATGTTCAAGGAGAAGGTACACAGTTTTGTTCATTCCTGATCTTGGGACTCCATTTGTGCCCTCCTGTCTCCTCGGGAAGTGTGTAGCAACAGTTCTTTTCTATGTTTTTTTTCTATTTAGCCTCATTTTATGAAAGAGGCAGTGGGCTCCTGCCTAAGCTCCTGGCTTGAAGCAGTGAATCCACTTCCCATGTCCTGTTATTGCCCCAGATGAAACACTTTTAACCCACCTTGTTCCCCTGTACCTGAACTCCTAAGTTCAACAGGCCTCAGTTCTACTCACCAGTTTGCACTTCTGTTCCGCTGTCTCCAAGAAGTGTTTGTCTTCTTTTTTTTTTTTTTTCTTTTTGAGGTGGAGTTTTGCTCTTGTTGCCCAGGCTCACCGCAACCTCGGCCTCCCGGGTTCAAACGATTCACCTGCCTCAGTCTCCCGAGTAGCTGGGATTATAGGCATGCACCACCATGCCCGGCTAATTTTTGTATTTTTAGTAGAGACGAGGTTTCACCGTGTTAGCCAGGATGGTCTTGATCTCCTGACCTTGTGATCCACCCGCCTCAGCCTCCCAAAGTGCTGGGATTACAGGCGTGAGCCACCGCGCCCAGCCGTGTTTATCTTCTTTTAAAGCAGAGATATACATTTTGGTCTTCTCCTTTCAAATTTAACTTGGTATTATGCATTGGGAGCAGAAAGGGTAGATCAAAGTGTGAACATATAGAGATCTCTCAACCAGCTATTTTTCCTACTTTTTTAAGCTAAATAACAGAGTCTCTATCTTTGGAATAAAATTTAAACACAGATCTTACAAAAATACAAAGTTAATTATTATTGGTAATTGGGAGTTGGTTCTGTCCTTTCATATATTATTTTAACTAATCAATTCTAAAGTTTTGCTTTAGAGTGTTTTTCAAAGTGAAGTTCCAGTACCATATCTTTCTTGTGTGTGAAAATGCCTCAGAAGTCATTTTTAGAAAGTGTTATGAGGAAATGTCACATTTAAAATGAAACTTCTCCAATAAATTAAACAGAAATAAGGCGTTCAGGTATATTTGACTAGTAACACTTCGATTTATATCTACTCAATCCAGAGCTGAGCATTAATTCATATATTTAGTGACTGCCTGCTTGTGTCTGCAGTGAATCTGGATAATTTCATCCTGCAAATCCCTCCATGATATTAAATTCATAATGCTGAAAGAGACCCTTATCTGGTACAGCTCCTTTCTCACAGAGCTGTCTAATAAACTACTTCAGAAATATCATTTAGCTGGAGCTTCCTTTCAAAAATCAAAATAAACTTCTCCAAGTTCTTTTTGTAATATATTCCTGGAACCTTTAAGGCTAGTGACAGTGGAGTGGATTGAAATAGTCTGACAGTGAGGCAAGACATTCCAGTTCAGCTCAGATTCTGCCCCTAACGAGAGATATTATTTTTAAGGCAACTTATTCCAGCTCTGTGTGCCTCAGTTCCATCTGCAGAAAAACAGAGACATTTACTTGCTCTAATAAATTATTGTGAAGTTGAAATGAGGTAACAGGCATATGTAACTTTTGAGAAAAGTTAAATAAGAGATACAGTAATAAGAAGAACAGTGAATTCAAATTGGCTGTCAAATTGCCTCACTTTCAAGATCGTGGCTAACCTATCCCTGTTCGGAAAAGACATAGGCTGAGAAAATCAGTAAAGGACTGAATTACTGTGGTGATCAATTATAATTGTGTAGCCATATGGCACATATAAAATACACTTCTTTTGGTATAAAGTGGCTTTCCAGGAGGACTTCCTTACCCTGCTCCCCCTTATTGCTGTGCTTTAAAATTGTTTTTTTTTTTTGACAACATCCTTCTTACTTTTTGGTTAGTGGGTCACAAGCTTAGAATGAGTTCGGAAGTTAAAACATATTTCAGCAATTAGCACCCTAAAAACTCAAGCTGCTTTTTGGCAATATTCTAAAAAGATGATTTCAGCACCTTTCATCCCCAGCTTGTTTGATAATTCACATTCCCATGTTCTTGGACTTGGCAGGCTCCACAGTGCTAGAGACGCATTCTTACTTTGGTGAGGAAAATGTGAGCAACTTGAAGATGCTAAATAGGGACATTAGCCACATCTGAACTAGATATACTGAGTTAGTGGGGTTTTGTTCCTGGCTTGTTCTCTCTATTTTTAAATGTGATTGTACTCAGTGCTATTCTGAACATTTTAGTTAACTCCCTGGCGTCCACCTACCTATCTTATTATTAGCTACCCTCTCTAGAAATATTTTTAAAGAAGTTTAAAAAGAGATGAAACAAAATGTCTTCCAAATAGCTTCTACCTCTGGCTTCAGAGGAATGAGCAGACTCTTAGCTGCTTTTATACTTCATTTCTCAGAGGCAGGGACAACTGACAGCCAAAAAGAGACTAGGAAATTTGGTCCAGCATAGAAAACCCTCTATATTTTAAGTCACTTTAAATATTCAGACACAAGGTGAGAATTATTCATTCAGAAAAAAATTAATGTTTAGTCCCTGTCTAGGTAAAAGAAGAATGGCATTATGCACATTAACTAATAAGCATAATTATAATTAAGTTTTGTTGAAGGGTAAACACCATTTCTTCTCCACTTCCTCAATCCACAAATGTTTCCATACTAGTCAAATATATGTCGTGTTTTTCTCTACACTGGGTCATTATGAAAAGTTACAAAAGTGGTCAAAAGCCTAGAGTAGGCCTAAGGGAAACCTGCATTACCATGGGAAATAATTTCATCTATTTGGACTACTCAAGTCCTTTTTCTTCCTTTCTTCTCTTTGACTGCCTGAACTGATAACTGATGTTGCAAAGATTTCTAACTCTAAAATTGCATGATCCAAAGATGCTAAAGAAAATTAAAGTGGGAATCTTTGGGCCATAAGTCCATTTTTTGTAACTATTCAATACAGGCTATGTTTGAAAGACTAAAATGTACAATTTGGGGGGAAAGTGATGAAAACTTCAAAATCAGGAGGTAAAAGTTCTGGTTCTAACTCTGGTTGCTCTTTTTTTTTTACTGAAAAATAAGTCTCTCAATTAGGAATATGTAACACTTCTAGCTTTAAAACTCTTTAATTGCTATATACACTACTAGATCTCATGCCTAGGTTGTCTGAATCATAGTCTTAGAAAGTGGAGCTCAGTTGCATAATCTTAAAAGGTTCCATAAGGGATTCTGATGCATGCCCCTCATTGACAAACACAAGATCAGCTGATCAAGCTTCCCTTCCACCTTGACATTCTTAGAGTTTAGGGCTCTGTCTCTATCAGGACTCTAGCAAGTTGTGGCAAAGAAGTACAGAATAACATCATGTTTTACATGATGTTGAGGATATTTGAGGGCAATTTAGGTGATGTAAAGAACATTGGGAGGTGTTTATAAAATGTTTCCAAGCAGATAAAGCTTTTGACAAACAGCTGCTAATTTTGTAATTGGAAGACAATCCCAACTATAGGAAGATGAAAACACATAACTAAGAATGATTTTTTTCTATTCTCTATCGGTCTCAGATTCATTTAATCAAAGAATCTTTTTAGGAGTGCTCAGGGGCATTCTTATTTCTCAAATTTCTTCTTAGTTTCTCTCCTCTATTAGTCCAGGGACCAGCTATAGTATTATTAAGTTGTATCACACTCCTCCTCCTTTAGTATAATTCAGCCTCTCTAGCTTTCTGTTTCCCCAGAATACCAAGTTCATTACAGCTTCGGGATCCGGAATGCTCTGCCAAAGACTAGCTCCTTCTCACCATTCCATTTTCTGTCTGCCTTTCTCCTTCTCAAAGAAGCCTTTCCTCACTTTCCAGTCCAAAACTCTTCCATTTCCGTTACTCTCTGTCACATTAGGTCTCTGTCATATCTGGCCTTCATAGCACTTAGTAACATTGGAAATAATCTAGTTTATTTATTGCTTACTCATTTATTGTCTTATAGAACATGCTTATAATTTCCCTAATGCAATAATCTTTTCTATGTTGCTTAACACCTGTCTGGCACATAGTAGGTACATAGTAAATATTTGTTAGACTAAGAATTGAAACTTTGCTGTTCTCCACAATGTTTTCTCAAACAATAAGCATCCTCAAGAGTATGAATAGCCACTATAAAGAGTAATTTTAGCATTTTCATGTTTTACCTTCTTGGAGCTTATGTGCTTAATAAACATCATTAAGAATACAAACTTAAGGCTTTACAGAAATAGGCAAAATATAATATATATAATGGGATATAATAATACTGTATTGTACGTACAATACAATAAAATGAAAGCATACAAGATAAATATTTACAATAAGTGTAGTTGTACTCTTATTAGTCTTTTATTACTCTTTCACTGCATCATTTAATAGAGAGCTTCTTGCTGTCTTAGAAACAACACAAAACAAGATTCTAAATATTATTTCTATTCCTTTTTGATGCAAGTGACTGAAAGCCAAAGAAAATTCACCTATGCAAAAGGGACACATATGAGTTTACACATTTAAACCAATAGGTAGCCGCCAACACATAGGGACAAGTGGTATTAGGAATCTTTTGATCCCAGTACACATTATTTGACTTTCTTTTTCCTCCTACTGTACTATTTCTTCCATATGTGAGAGGACATGTCCAGTCCTTTAAGGCTACATAGTTTCACTGGGAGACAAGAACTGAATATACTTGCCTGATCCTTATTTGAACAAAACCATAAAACAAAACCTTACAAAAGCCTATGATAGCCCAGCATTCTTTAGAGTTTTATCTCTGAGCCAATTAATTCTACCCTAAGGAGTAAGGTTATATGATGGCCCTGTGTCAGGAGCCCACACCTTGTCTAATTAATCGTAGCTGGATAGGAGGTTATCTGTAGAGAAGTGGTCCTCTACCTTTTTGGCACAAGGGACAAGTTTCATGGAAGACAATTTTTCCATGGATTGGAGGTTCGGGGAGTGGATGGCTTCAGAATAAAACTGTTCCACCTTGGATCATCAGGCATTAGTTAGATTCTCATGAAGAGTGTGTAATCTAAATCCCTCTCATGTGCAGTTCACAATAGGGTTTGCACTCTTCTGAGAATCTAATGCTGTTGCTGGTCTGACAGGGGCAGAACTCAGGTGGTAATGCTTGCTGACTCAGGGCTCACCTCCCACTGTGCAGCCTGATTCCTAACAGGTCATGGACCCATATCAGTCTGCGGCCTGGGGGTTGGGGACTCCTGCTGTACAGGATATCTGCAGAGAAATTGGCAAAATGTAAAGAAATATACCTATATTCATTCAAACCTCTTGATCAGAAAAAGTGGAATGGGGAAAATACCATTTCCCATATGGGCCATTGGACCTCAGACTCCAGGCTCTTCTTCAGTCTTTGGACTCTGGGATTTGCAACATTGATTTACTGGGGATTCTTAGGCCCTTGCCACAGATGGAAAGCTGCACTATCAGCTTTCCTGATTTTGAGGCTGTCAGACTTGGACTGAGTCACGACTGGCTTCGCTCTTTCCCCAGCTTGCAGATGGCCTATTGTGGGACTTCTCCTTGTAATCATGTAACCCATTTCTGCCTAATAAATTCTCTAATTCCTGGGTGATAAAATAATCTGCACAACCAACCCCCATGGCACATTTACCTATGTAACAAAACTGCACATCCTGCACATGTACCCCTGAACTTAAAAGTTAAAAAAAAGTATTAATTTAAAGAAAAATGTCAATTTTACTATATGTTAATTTCAAAACCAGAAATGTAAAAAGAAACATAGAAATTATAGCAATTTAATTGTCTGAAATTAAAAGTGGCAAGAAGCTTGGTGAGAAAAGGTATAAGGCCAATGCAAATTTTTGCAAAGGAAGCCTTGCCATTTGTTATGTTCCAGTTTTAATTAGTTAATTAATTCCTCTGTCAACCCATTTATAAAACTGATAAAAAGTGAGAACTAGATTTTTGTTTTATATGCAAGAAAGGAAATTATTATCATGCAGTCCTCGTTAATAGTCCAAGAAGATTGAACCAGCAGCTTCTTCTGTTGCTACTAAAAGACTGAGACATTAAATTATGATTCTTTGTTAGCAACCCTCTTTTTATACATTGCAAACTACTTTTACATTTCAGCTGCTTCTAGAAAGGTATTGAGATAGTTTGAGATATTGTTCAGCTAAACGTATTATTCTCCACCTTTTTATTGGAGATATTTCATTGGTATGACAACTTACCTGGACTAATATATAGTAAACATCTTTTCCAACAGTGGTCAGTCCTTTTGTGATTTGGCATAGCTACACTATTATGATAAATTACCTTAAACAAGTTCAACCTGTTAACTATGAAAAAGGTTACGTTGTTCTTCAATTATCCTTTTAATCAATCTCCCAGGATAATCATTCTGCCTAAAAATATGTTTCTCAATACTAATTTCATTATCTAGGTGATTCTCATCGCTAATCATTAGAATGCAATTCTCTATATTCTTAACAACTCTTACTTTAACTTAAATGGGTGATTAGACTCAGTATGCAGGATATTACCTGCACGGTGGTCTTGATAATATATTCTTCATTGTAACTATCTTTGCTCCATCCTACTAATAGATGTTAAAAAAAAAGCTCTCTTATTAAACCCTTCCACAGTAAATCATATATCTAAATGAAGATTACATTCCAAAAAAAGATAATAAAGAACTTTCTTGTGAAACTTTGCAACACAGAACATTATTGAGGCTTTCAAAGTAATAGAAGAGAACATCTTTTCAAAATGTTTGCAAAGCATTTTAGAGATGATATATTGTTGTAGATATGTTTGTAAAAATATATAGGTATATGTAACTTTAATTAAGGAGAGTACAATATGACTATGACTTTCCTGGGTTTTAGTTTGGGATTCCTTGCTAGACTAGATCCAAAGTAGGCCTCAATGAAGCATTCCTGATTTGACTGTGTCACAACACACACCATCTAGTGACAAATGAAGGTACTTCAATGTAAGTATTTGTGAGGTACCCCTAACGTACACAAGCTCTAAGTACAACTCTTGAATAACCCTCAACCTTTACATGACATGTGAAAGAATTTTATACATCTGTCACTTATATAATATTTTCCTCTGGTAAGTAATGTTTTTCTCAAATTTATCCCAGTCTCTAAGCTGTGTTTATAACTACCAGTAGACTTTGTTTGCGTTTTAGGAAAATGTCATCCAGGCAAGCTTACTAAGATGCAAATTTCAGAACCAGTCCTCAAGAAAAAATGAAACAGAAACTGCATGTTAACACTTTCATATAAAAATCAAAGTGAATAATTTGATTGACTCTATTATTAACATTTATGTTGTTATTATTTGTGCTTCAGGTTGTAAAAATTGCAACAATATTTCTCAATGTAAAGATATTTTGAAAATTATTTTTTTCACCTTTTCACTTTTTAACTGTCATACAGTAAAATTCACTCTTTGTGATATTCAGTTCCATGATTTTGACGAACACATAAAGAGTTGTGTAGCCACCACCACAATTATGATACAGAACGGTTTCATCATCACCCCCTCAATCCCTTTCCTGCTTCTTTGTAGTCAACCTCCCTTCCTACTGACAATCTCTGCAAAATTACTTTTTAAAAAGTTTACAGTAGTAAGAGCCGAAGGATCCCAACATTTCATGAGTTATTTCATCAAATGAATGTTTCCAGTCAGTCCAGATTTTCTCATTCAGAGAAAGTAAAAATGTATTTCTGAAGCTATTATGAAATCATACTGCATAGACCTAGTATGAAGAGAAGAGAAAGATGATACACTCTCACTCATCTGAATATTAGATTTGATTCTCAGAAAACTTTTTTACATACTTCCTTCCCCTGGGAGAGTAAACATATACTATTTCCTTTAAAACAAGGTCCCGCCCATTTGCTTGCCAGTGATTGTAATGGTTTGCAAGGAAAAGAAAAAATATATCCCGCCATTCTTTGTCACAACGACTTACATTAGTTTAAGCAACAGACTTCCTAAACCAAGACTTATCACTTCAGGGTTATTTCCATGTGACCTGTGGAGAATACTCATGAATAGGAGGAGAAAGCATGTGGCTTTCTCTGCTGTAGGGCTGAACTCTTCGGTGCGAGACTAGAAGGCAGTCGTGAGGGTTGTGAAGTAATCATTAAGTTACACGCTTGTCATTTCTTGTACATTCACTCAGAACTAATGCACATCACTTTTTCCAATTATAATCATTCCACCATTTAACAAGCACAAAAGGCCTTAGATTCCAATTTGCCACTGATGCCTCGCTCTCACTTGCTTATTTCTTGGCATTTCAGTCTTGCTAGGTTGTTCTTGGTTCCAATAATACGGAGCATTCGCCTTTCCTAAAACAAACTTGCAAACGGAGACCAGAACAGCTTGTCTCATGTTAGAGAGCAGGTCATTTTCACTGTCAGTAATTTTTCTGTTCTTTCAATGCCTTTCTGCTGTTGTAAATGTATGTTTGGGGGTTCCTTACTGTCAAAGCTAAACATAAATCACATAATGATATGTTTTATATGTTTCTGTCCATGCTTCTCTGCTGGTCGTATCAAACCTTCTCTGGTATATGTCTCCTTTCATTTAGTGTCTCAAATCTGTTTCTGTTTTCACATGCAAACCTACACAAACAAGCAATCACCAGGCAAGAGAAACATCATTGTCTTCATATTTTGTTAGCTCCTGCTCCCTTCAGTGAGTATTAAAATGCTAGAACGATCTGCGAAACATGCTAGTTTTAGATATGCATTTAAACATGAGCTACATATGAGAGGAAATTGGTATTTTCATTTGCTGCACATGCTTTAATGATATTAAGCAATCTAATATGGTGCATACGCCAGATTTCAGTAATGCTTCTCTTGAGAATTTCAAACGGTAATGGCAATTTAAAATGACAGCCTTACATTTATATAGCTCCTTTCATCTCAGAGGTCTTTACACTTTATAAAGTTATATGGAGCAATCATTTCACTTACCCACCACAGAAATTCTGCCACCTCTAGGGCAAGGCTGAGCTTACTTTCAAAATTGACTCAACATTACGGATAATTATGACAAGAGGCAAAAAGCAGCACAGTCAATGAAAACCAAATAGGGAATACAGAAAGATAAAGTAATTTCTATAAGAAATTTTAGCCAAACGGTAAGAACCAAGCAAACAAACAAGAATTCCCTGAGGTTATTTAAGAACCACTAGTGCACAGGACTGTGAACTCCCATGCCAGCCACTAGAGAGCATTTCAGGGATACAAATTTAAGGCTGATTCTCTGAAGGTTGAATTTAGATTAGTGAAAGTAAAAATTCAAAAATGTAAGAGTTCTTACCCAACAGGGGAAAAAAAGGCTTATAGTATCAAGATTCTAAATAAAGATGTCATGTTTTTCACCTTGCTTAAAACTATTACCAGTTTTTCTCTACTTCTACATACTTCTAGCAATAGAGAAAGATTTACACACACAGACACACACACATTAGCACACAAAACTTTCGAAATTTTTTAACTGGATATGTTACTTTAAAGGCATTTTTAAAAGGTTTTCAGGGCACCTGTGATCACTTTTCCTCGCCCCAATATATTTGTATTTAAGAACTATATAGCCAGGCTCGGCGGCTCACGCCTGTAATCCCAGCACTTTGGGAGGCTGAGGCGGGTGGATCACCTCAGGTCAGGAGTTCAAGACCAGCCTGACCAGAGAAACCCTGTCTCTACTAAAAGTAGAAAATTAGCCAGGCGTGGTAGCGCATGCCTGTAATCCCAGCTACTTGGGAGGCTGAGGCAGGAGAATCGCTTGAACCTGGGAGGCAGTGGCTGCGAAGAGCTGAGATGGTGCCATTGCACTCTAGCCTGGGCAACAAGAGTAAAACTCTGTCTTAAAAAAAAAAAGAAGAAGAAGAAGAAAAAAAGAACTATATAAGGAAAATTCTAACAAATTTGCATTTAGATATAGGAACTTGGGCATATAGTTAATACACAACATACACTGAGTTATCAAGTCCAGGTCTAGCAGAGGACATGCTAGACTCCAACTCTATACTGATGTCAGAAGTAATCAAGCAGGAAGCCATCACAAACCTTACTAAAATAATGCAAATGCTTATGCCTGTTCTATCCTGACTGCCTTTGTCCACCTGGTAGTGCCAGTGTTGCTGGTCTGATACATTCCAAAAACCTTGAAACCAGGCCAATTCCAGCACTTCCAGATTATCTAAAACCATTCTGATTATTAGAGTTAGGCCTTTTTTCCAAAACCAGACTCTCTCAGAGCCCTGAGAACTGTTGAGAGAAGAATGTTCTCTTTATCCTCGGTAGCCTTTCCCTCCTTACAGCTGATCCATTGAATTTTAGGTGTTACTGAAAATTTTCAGAGCAATAGGTGAAAGTGGATTGTGATTTTTTAATTCCTAGATAAATCTTAGGCGTTTTCAAGGGTATGACAGAATTTGACAAATTTATAAATGTAGAAATAACTACTGGGTAAATAGTTGCCTTTTAGTAAGTTTGCTATAAAAGGAGTACTTGTTATTTAAACATATTGCATTACTTTACAAAATTACAAAAGACATGCATTTGTTGAAGAAAACCTAGAAAAGACAAGCAAATAGCAGAAAAAGAAAACATAACTCCACCCTTACAAACAACCACTATTAATATTTTAGAGAAGGGTGTTCTGCCTTCACCCTTTTCTTGTGTTCATATATATCTTCCTAACTTTTAAAAAATACATATATATGTGTGTGAATGTGTATATATATATAATATATATATTACATATATAATATATATATTATATAGTATATATATTATATAGTATATATATTATATAGTATATATATTATATATATATATTTGATAATGCCCAGTGGTGTACTAGTAAATGTTTAATGACAAACTCTCCAGAAAAAGAAGTAAAATGAAGCCTGATTTGAAACATTTGGCAATTTCTGTGGTGTAAATACACTCACCACAGTTGATTTAAAGCTGTCAATGTAAAGTCACTGAAGAAGGAGACGAGATGTGCACAACTAGTTCCTATGTGTGAGTATGCGTTGACTCCAGCATACTATCGAAACCCCACGTGTTCTTGGTAGCCTTTCATTCAACAGTATTTCAAGAATAACTTTTCCTGTCAACAAATGTTCCTTTGAAAAAATCATTTTAAGGCTGTGTTGTATTTTATTTTATGGATATCTCATATTGTATTTAACCATTCTTTTGTAAGTTTTTGTCCAGTCTTTGCCTTAATTTCCAACATAATGATTGATATCTTGTAACTTAATCATTATACATACACATTCTTATTTTCAAATCAATCTTTGTAACAATCTTTTACCAACTGGGTTATATGGGTGAAAGGAAAAAAAATGCTAGGGCACTTGGATCTCTAACTATCTTAAGTCAAAGATAAAAAAAAGTATGAATAAGACATAGGAGCTCGGCAAACTTAAACGAGAGAAGCAGGCTGGGTGGGGAATTCCGGCAAACTGAAGCACTTACTCTTCACCACAGAGGAAATAGAGGCCCTATATTGCCAGAATTATTGTTTTTAAAAGGAAAACTCCTGAACACAGTGAAAATGCAATGCCTTTCTGGATCAGATATAGCCTGTGTGCCAGAGTCTTCAGCACATAAAAGTCACCACTGGTGGCATGCCCTAGAGTATAGTTCAAGACATCGTTGACCCCTGTATTTAATTACTATATGAAGTAAATTTTGTCTCTATCTCATCTATTTATTTCTCAACAATTCATGAAATATTTGTTGATGTTAAGATCCAAGTACTATTTCTAAGATCACAGATTTAACATCACAGTATCGTAGACAAATCAGTGCATACTGAAACTCCTTTAGCATGTATGCTCAGGTTTTTTCTTTTTAGCTGATATTGGAGTGTTTGAGTAGAGCTACCAGGTGCTTATCCTCCTACGTGACTTTCTGTGATTTTTCATTTGTCGAATATATAATTCCTCACTGTAAACAGCCCTAGAAATGCCAATCTATATCTTTTTTTCAAAGTTTATAGAAACATGGTTTCCAGTGGAATTTCGCATATTGTTATCCCAAGACAAGAAGAAGAGTGTAGTTGCGCTAATGAGAGACCAACAAATCCACTTGCTGCCTGCTTGACTAAGCTTTACTAGTAGCCTAACATGCAGCCCTTTGGGTAAAAAACCATCCTTTTGAATTGTTTGTACAGTTGATGTAGATTCATAGCATGCTTCATACGCTTTTGGATACAGTTCAGCAAGTTCCACTTGTAGGCAATTATTTTGTTCTTTTCTTTGTAAACAGAACAGAAGTAGTGTCAGAACAGAGACACTTTCAAACCTCAGAAACACCCAGCCCTTTCCATACGTTTAATATCATAAGTTTTAATGCATTTTTTCTGTGCAGCAATTGCTTTGCTTTGAAACTTCTATTATCAACTATCCTTTACAGTAGACGATAAATTTCAGCATACATTTCTCAAAGTGGACTATCTCAAATTTAGAACAAAAAGCTAAGTGTTAATGTTGTAATTTTAATTTCACTCCAGTGTTTTCCCATATTTGAAAAATAAAAACTTTTGAGATAGGTACAAATTTTAAAGACTCAAGCCTGACCATAGGGTTTAGCAGTCATGTGCTAACAAAGTCAAGAGACTTGAGTTTTTTTTGACTCTATTGCCAACTGGTTACAAAGCTTTAAGTTTCTTGCTTTATAAAATAGAATGCAGATATTCCACAAATTACAGCAGTTCCACTTAAGAATTTTTGACTTTACCTTGATGCAAAATCAATATGCATTCAGTGGAAACTATACTTCAAGTACCCATAAAATCATTCAGATTTTTTACATTCGGTACAGTATTTAACAAATTTTATAGTATATTCAACACTTTATTATAAAATAGGCTTTGTGTTAGATGATTTTGCCCCACTGTAGGCTAATGTAATTTTTCTGAGCATGTTTAAGGTAGATTAGGCTGAGCTATGCTGTTCAGTGGGTTAGGTGTATTAAATGCATTTTTGACTTAATATTTTCAACTTATGATGGGTTTATCAGGATGTAACCCCATCATAAGTCAAGGAGTATCTGTACATATAATCACTTTAATTCTTTACAAAGAGGTTTTTGAGAATCAAATGAGTTAATACACATAGAAGCACTTTGCAACTTCAATTCCTTTGTAAATTTAAGACGGTTTTGTGATTGAGTACTAAAGCAGGAAGGGCAAGGAAGAAGACATGAGGTAAGGAATCTAATAAAGCTAGAGTTCTCTGCAACATTGTTCTAAACTTGTAAACAGATAAGCTTTGGTGGATGACTGAGCCTGAGAAGCCAACTGAGGAATGGCAATACAGATGAGTCGGGCTAGGCCAGATGCAAATGAGGGACACTGAAAAGATCTTTATACCCACATTCACAATGTTTGCTGTCTTAAGAGATTTATGCATTCCCTGAGGAACATCAACAGATCGCCTAAAGATCTCTGAGTTTCAAAGTTGTTAAAAATATTATGCATAGATTATATTTTTAAAGTTTTCCTGGTCTCAAACTATATCGCGCATGAGAATATTCTATGGACCTAGTCAAAATTGTCTATTTCTGAGTTCTAGGTTTGAGATTATGGATTGAAAGATGTGAGTGAGACACTGGAAACTGCATCTTTAAAACAAACCTCTGGGAGTCCATGAACTAAGACTGGGAGTGGAAAAGCTCAGGGTATGCTTTGGAGGAGGTAAAATATATGGAAGTTTCATATGTGGAGAGATTAGGAAGATGGCACAATATTAAGCATAAGAAGAAATACTGTACAGTGGTGCAGACTGTTGCCGTAATGATCTCCAGTGTGCTTGTGCTTTCCTGTATCCAGGTCTTTGATTAGTCTCTTCTGATGTAAACTCCAAGTTTGGCCACTTAACTTTCTTTGACTAGGAAGACAAATAGCAAACAACACAAGCAGAGAATTGAAAAGTGTTAATGCTTTGGGATATATCCTCTCTTGTTCCTCCTGAGAATTCTGAGACCATGACTTTGTAAACAAACCTGTGCAATCTTGCTGGTAATACATGGCCCACTCACCTCAATCCACACCTCTCATAGCCAGCACCAACTGCCAAATATGATACTGAGGCCATTGTACACCAACCAGATCTAAAACAGATAATGATGCACAGGTAAATTTGCAAGGTTGGATTTAGCAAGATAAAGTAATCTAGAGCATAAGGAAGTAGTGAGCCAAGGCATTAAGGAAAAGGGTTTGGAAGGAACCTGCTTAGAGATTGTAATTTAGACTACAGTATAAAATTGGTATGAGAGGGCCTAATATTTAATCTAATAACTAATTGATATTAGAGTGACGAAGATTTTTGTTTAATTTAGGAAGTGAGTGGCAGAAAAGTAGACAGCAAATTGCAGAGCTTTGAGAAGCAGAAATGCAGTGATAAGAGCTAGGAATAGAGTGTCATTGAAAACAAGAAGAAAAGACTTCCAAAGAGACATGGCAGAAGATGTCAAATGTTCAGAGGATGCATAAAATAATGCCTGAGAATAGGTGTGGAGTTTGAGCAGTTTAACTGGTGAGTGCTAGAAAAATTATAAGAAATTCACTTAAGCTTTGAAGAACTGAAAGAAGTTAGGCACAGAGTGGCAACTACATTTTGAAGAAATGGGATAAAAGTCAGATAAAAGGAAGAAGAGGTATTGCGAAATATTTAGAAAGGTTGATTTTGAAAATCTGTTGTATTAATAATCTGATGCCTCATTGAATGAGACATTATTAGCCAAAGGGATTGATTCAAGTTAAAGGCATAATTTTTCTCTGATATTTGACATCTTTGTCTACGATGAATCATCTTTGATATCATTTCTAGGAAATTCCTAGAGAAAAATGCATACTCACTTACTGAATATATATTTACTTCTCGTCCCTCCAAAACTTCACTAACATGCCAGGAAAATTTGTTTGTTTGGTTGTTTGATCGATCAATTTAAAAATATATATAAGGCAAAATCTATGAAGATAATGTCATGGCAGAGAAGACAGCAGAACATTCTTTTGTCTGTAAAGGAAGTCAACACAATTTGGAAACTAGAACAAGGTGAATGAACCATAATTGACTTGATAGTTTGGAAAAAACTGAAAATTAACTGCTTGCAGAGCAGAAAGCTAAAAAGCAAGCAAATTTGCAAAGCACAATCATGGGTATGATTAGAAATTGAAAATATCAGGGACCTCACATGATAGGAATTAAAGTGAAATAGGAATATTTTGTGAAGTCTGTATAAGAAAGAGTTAAGCTCTTCTAATCATTCTTGAGGTAGTGAGCACTTCTCCCAAATTAATGTAAAACTAGATTAAGCACATCTGAAATCAAGAAAGCTTACCAAAACAGAGGCATTAAGTGACACACTACTTATTGAATGTTGAGACCGCCAACTCCCTTACTCTGTTGGGCTCTAAGCACCTGGCAACTTGAGTAAACTCCAGCCTTCCACCCACCTCAAACAACACCCGAGATTGGAAAGTTCGCAATATAAAATAAAAGATCCATTAGTTTAACTTTTGCTGAAAGGGAAATGGTGGTGAGTGCAGAATTGTGTTTCTTCAATATTGAATAAGATAGTATCACATTTTTCATTCCATGCTGCTGAAAGTATACTTACATATTTTACTCCACCTTTCAAGTTTTTATTGGTTTGTTTATATATATGTATATGTGTATATATATGTATATGTGAGTGTATATATATATATATAAATCTGTTATATATACGGCAGTTGTCTATGGCTCTGAAGGCAAGGGTCTCTTTTAAACTGCAAATTTGCAGTATTTAGCATGGTTGTATATTAGTTTTTACTAAACAAAGGTATTAGGATGAGAGTGGGAAAAAATGTTATCTTTTCTAGTATTTTTTGCTTATAATATTTTTGCTTATTTTCATAGATAATAAGCTTGTAACATATTTATTAATAATTCTACTTGTGTACATTTGAAGTGTATAACGTTATATAACACAGGTTTCCAATCCAGAGTACCTGAGTTTGGAGTCTAGCTTCACAACTTACTAGTTATAGGACCTTATAGAAGTCACTTAACCTCTTTCATCTTAATTTTCTCCCTTATAAAATGAGAAAAATAATATTATGTAATTAATGAGGGACTTTTAAGAATTAAACAAGATACATACAAATCTTTTAGCATGGTACCTGGAAAGTAAATTATTATTTCTTCATCAAATACCATGGAATTGCTTTTATTTCTAGATGTTTATACAGCTTTATCTAGCATGAATATTCATAGAATCCCTTTAAACAGTCAAAATTAAAAAAAAAAAAACCTTTTTATTTTGCCATCTGAGGGCTAAATCGTTCATTATATCCATATAAGTGGACATTTTCTTAATTCTGGAGAAGTGATATTGCTTTGTAAGCATAAAACAAAATTAGTTTTAGGTGGCATTGAATGATTCCAAGTCTAATCACATGACAAAAACTAGCCCATGTCTTCCTGTGCAACATAATCTGTTTATGCTGCATTGAAGTATCAATTTAGAAATGCCACTTTCCTTGAGCAGCAAGTAATTATCTGGAAGAAACATATTTTTTCACTACCTATGGCTGGTATCAGGCAGCAAATCTTCAGGCCCCAGCACATGATCCCATGTTTCTCTACAAATTGTGCTGCTGAGCAGTACTGTACCTTAACACTTTTAAATAAGATCTTGACACCTGTGTCATTGTGCAGGCTTGGATCTGGACGACAGGATTTTTTTCCCTTTAATTTAAGCACACTATTTTTCATCAAATGACAAGCATACATTATGGCTCTCCATTCTAACCAAGGCTCGAAAGGCTATTTCAATTTGACTAGAGCAGTTTTCTGCCAAATGGCTACTCTAAGTTACACTGTGCACATTACCCACCAGAAAAGCACAGAGTTGATGAGAGTGCACTGTCAACTATCTTGCACATCGATATGGGGGTTATTTGATTTGAAATTGGATTCTAGCCTTCCTTGATCTGTTGTATAAATGGAGAAGCGGGTGTTGAAGAAATCCTTACAAAGTTTATGAAGAATGTGATGTACTTTCCCTCCCTAGAGTTTGTCTTCTACTTAGTTTGATTTCAGCCCAAGTTCTCATCTCAGTAATAAATATTCAAAGCTAAAAGTAGAAGGGTTTTTTTAATCGAAAGAAAACTTTGAAAAAAATATTCTATGCATGAATTACTTGTGTGATATGAGTTGGGTGCAAGTTGCAGACTTTTGTAGCAGAGTGGCTTTGTGACCCTTCTTTAAACATTTAAGACTCAGTTCAGAAGTTCACTGAATATGATGAGACATGATTCTTAAGTACAGAGCCTTCAAAAAAATCTTCTAAATATATAATATTCTCAGCGAGACATGTCAGTCATTGTCAAGATGAAAGTCGTTTAAATGCTAAGTTCCTGGTAAACTGTGTCTATATTGTAGGGCTCTATTCACAAAGCAATACCTTGGAAGTATGTGTAGAGCATACGAAAATATACCATTTATTATGGGACATACTGAACTCTGAATACTGTGATGTGAGGTTGAGAGGAAGAGAGTTTGCTATGCAAGTTACATGCTTATCACCAGTATGTGGATGGCCCTAAGGGCAACATAGAGAACTTCAGAGAAAACATATTAAATGGGCATGGGGGAAGCATCCTTTTGACCTACATAAAAGGGCCTTTGTGTAGATCTCATGAGCACAAGATTTTATTTTCACGTGGATAAAGATGTGCGGTTTCTTTAGAATCAAAGGTAGATTGGCAACACGTTCAGTAAATGGCAAAATAATTATGAGTATTTGGTATTCGCTGTAAAACATTCATCACTTTGAATGGTTCTGGCATCAAGGCAGCTGTAATAGGCAATCCCACAAGAATCTCTTTGTAATTTAGCATTAATTGATGTTCCTTTATTGTAATGGCAGTTGATAAGTTAAAAGACACTGAATTGAAGAAGGGAAACAAAATGCTCTGCCCAGTCCTTTACAGCTTCTGGCAATGGCTAGATAAAAATTAGCTGTAAAATAAAGCAGAGAGAAGCAGTGTCCAATTTTCTGAGAATGAGAGTCTAGACTGGTTGTATGCATTTGCCTTTATATGTTTATGAATGCCTATTCTTGCTGAGGATTAAAGTCTCTAGCATCTAGCTTAGAAAAATTTACTGTTTATAAAAATTTTAAAGTAACTTTTCTTTTTATCTGCATATGTGGTAGACCGATTGCAGATGGTCCCAAATTTTTATTCTTTCAGTTTCTACATGCTGTGTGATGTGGATTTGCAGCTCCTCCCATCAAGAAGTTAATTCTATTTCTCCACCTCTTGAATTTACTTTGGCCAAGAGAATGTGATGGAAGTGAGAGCCTACTTCCATTGGCTGTCTTAAATCTTTGTCCAGCTCTCATGTGAATATCCTGGGTTAGCCTGTTGGAGAATGAGAGACACTTGGAGTAGAAAGCTGCACCCATGCTGGGGCCATCCTAGACTAAGCAGCCTTTAATTGACCTGCTGGCTGACTGCAGATTCCTGAGGAAGCACAGACTAATTGCTGCAGGTTGGCCCAAACCAGAAGAACCACCTTCTGAGCCAAGTCTATATTGCCAACCCGAGGATAGTGAACTTAAAAAAATAAATGGCTATTATTATAATTCACTAAGTTTGTGATTTTTTTAATACAGCATTAGATAACTTCATGGTGTGGTAGTTTAAAGAGGTACTAGATTAAAACGCATAAGCTTCAAGTTATGGTTTCAATAGGATTCTGCTTTCTGGTGTGAAACCAATACTCTAACCCTACTAAATTTTCTCCTTTTCATATATTATCCTTTCTTCAATAGCTTTATGCTTGATATGCCCTTCACCAAGGTCTAAGTTGGACTCACCATTCAAAGTTCAGATCATGTACTCCTCTTCCTTCATGAAGCCTTATATGATTTCCTTAGCCTACTCCCCAGAACTTTCCCCAGAATTTTGGTTTTACCTGTATAATGTCATTTATAACTTTTTCCTTTGAAATTATGGATGAGTGATTTTTCCACTCCCTCCAAAAGGCAAAGACGTTATCTTATTCATCGTTGCAAACCTCAGTTTACCTTGTAATATCTGGAAAAAACTAAGCAATCCACAAATATTTGAATAAATAAATATGGATGGCACATTGGCTAAGAAACCAGCTGGATATCAGCTTCCTTCTCTATATTCTTGGTGTTGTCATAGGGAGTAGTAAAGCTGTTCACAGAGCACTTAAACAAATATAAAGATTTAATTCTCTTAATTATTACTGCTATTATATTTTTACTTTATTTCCTGCATTTCCTCTTCCTGTAAAATTTTTATGTTCTGTAAAACAGGATATTTTGAGCCTTTAAGACACATAATAGCAATGAAAACAATGCAAAGGTTATTGGGTTTCTTAAAATTAGAAAGGAAAATTATCTTTTCAGTATTTATTTGTTCCAATAGAGTCTATTTAAAAAAGTATCCAGATTTTTCCCTCTGCCTATTTGTTCCTATAAGTTGTGTTTCTGGTCTGGAAACCTGTCTTTTAATTTACATAAATATGAATTTGCTTCAAGATCTTCTATACACATTCAAATATTTAAAAGGTAGGTGACTTTAATTTCTTTAAAATAAAGATCCATCATTTAAGTAAACTATACATTTTGTTGGCATTATTAAAGTGCTTTCATTAGACCTTTCAGAAATGACTGAAATTACATTTCAATTTTATCTGAGATGTTTTCCTGCTATTGCTTTACTAGATTGGCTAATGTTTGTTGCTGTTCCCCTGCTATTATAAAATTGAAAGTATCAAGTTACCTTTCATATCAATGAGATGAGGACAATTTTTTAAAGCAGTGATTATTTGGTCAAATGTTGTTTCCAATAATGATTATAAAATAATGATAAAGATGGGATGATGACTGCCTGTTTAATAAAGACGCTTTTCTCAAGTTATTTAATCATGTAAGTCACTTAACCTCAGGCAAACTAAGCTCACTTTACTCCACTTTTTCAGCCTCTGCCAAAAATATTAAAGGGTTGGATCAACCTCTAGTCCCTGTTATATGTGCTTTAGAATATGAATAAAATATCCCTCCCTTTGCATCATTACCAGTATGAACTCAGAAATGCCTACACTAGCATTTCCCAAACTGATGTCTGGGAACCACCAGAGATCTAAGGACATATTTTGGGACAGCTCATGAAAATTTCTAAATGTTGTATTTTTATTTCTACGATAATTTGAGCACACACACTTGCCAAGTAATAAAGTGAAAGGTATTTGCTTAGAATAAGGCTTTAGATTTAAACTAGTATTTTTAGACTTCTGGTGTCCAACAGAGATAATCTCACAAATTCAAGAAAATTTGTCCTTTAAAAATGATTTACTTCACTTATAACTCAATAAATATTAGTCTATGACAAGTAGATAAACTTTTTACTATAAAGACTCTTTTGGAAAACGTGAATGTATTTATTTAATTAAATAAGAACTTATTGCCTACTATGAGCCCAGCACTATGACTGCTACTGTCATTATGGTGCTTTCAATATAGAAAGGAAAATTGACGGTAAACAAATAACTCAATAAATTGATAGGTACTTCGAACTGGTGGTCCTTATAAACAAAGACAATGTGCAAAATAACAGGCAGTTTTAAGACTGGCTTCAGGACCACTTGGATGAGTTCAGTGGGTGACCAGAATGTGTCCCTAAGGGCAGACATTTGCATGATTTGAAACTCTGGCTTAAGTAATTTGGAATGGGCATCTGCATCCCACTAATATTTCCCCTCCTATGATTGGTGGCAGGACTGCTATATCATTTATTTTCTGGTATAAAAAGAATAGTTACATTTCACGTAAATAGCAGTGAGCATCATTTTGGATCAATATATGATCTGAAAGAGGAAACACAATTTTTGTCTTCAATGTGCTCTAACAGATAGAAAATTTTAACTATGTCTTCACATGTATCTTGCATAAATGTTGAGAAAGTTTATCAAGTTTTAGAAATTTCATAAGAATCTCAAAACATACAAATTTCACCCATACGTTGCCATTTCTATAATCTTCTGCTTACGTATACAGACACTGTTAGCGACCATTCCCATTACTAGTACCCAAGCAGAATTAACTGCTGTTTCCTTCAATCCCATATAATTTTTTGACATCTCTATTGTAGCATTTTGTATCACAACTGGTCATTCTTACTTTATTTTGCTCCTAGTGGTCCTATGCCCTCAAAGTCTAGACAGCACTATTAACAATTTTTAATAGGAGCATTTATTATGTAACAGGCACTAATCAAAGTACCCTATAAATATTAGCTGATTTAGCAATAATATGAGATAGATATTATTATTATCCCCATTTTACAGTTGGGAAAACTGAGCTATAAAGAGTTTAAGTAACATGTTCAGGGTCATATCCCAACTAAGTGGTAAAGCCGGGATTTGGACAATGTCAATCCAGCCCTAGAGCCCGTGCCTTAATGATGCCTCTCATAGGTAACAATAACTATTAGCTAAGCAAATGAACCACAGTTCTCATGGAAAACTTAGATTCCACTTGAAAAGAGTCCATTGAGAGTGCCATGATGATTAGTTTTATGTCATCTTTGCTAGGCTAGGTTATAGTACCCAGTTATTTAACCAAACACTAATCTAGGTGTTGCTGTGAAGGTATTTTGGAGATGTGGTTAACATTTGTTGTCTTCAAATTGACTCTAAGTAAAGGAGATTACTCTCTGTAATGTAGGTGGGCTTCATCCAATCAGAAATCAGTTGAAGGCCTGGAACAAATATCAAGATTTCCTGGAGAGGAAGGAATTCTGCCTGAAGACTGCAACTTTAACTCCTGCTTGAGTTTCCACACTGCTGGCTTGCCTTATGGACTTGGACTTGTCAGTCCCCACAGGCGGATGAGCCAATTCCTTAAAGCAGGGGTCCCCAAACTCCAGGCTATAGATTGGTACTGGTCTATGGCCTGGTAGGACTGGGCCGCACAGCAGGAGGTGAGTGGTGGGCAAATGAGCATTACCGCCTGAGTTCCGCCTCCTGTCAGAGCAGTGGCAGAGTTAGATTCTCATAGAAGTGTGAACCCTTCTGTGAACTGTGCATGTGAGGGATCTAGGTTGCCCAAGCCTTATGATACTCTAAATAATGCCTGATGATACGAGGTGGAACAGTTTCATCCCTAAACTATCCCTCAACTACTCCCCCATCAGTGGGAAAAATTGTCTTCCACGAAATTGGCCCCTGGTGCCAAAAAGGTTGGAGACTGCTGTTTTAAGGGAAATAACATTCATGTATCACTTGACAATGAGGTTATGTTCTGAGAAATGCTTCGTTCGGCAATTTTGTCATTGTATGAACATGCTAGAGCATACTTACATACACAAAACCCAGTGTTGTAGCCTACTACACACCTAGGCTACATGGCATTGCCTATTGTTCCTAAGCTACAATCCTTTACAGTGCGTTACTGTACTAAATACTGTAGGCAATTACAACACAATGAGAAGTATTTGTGTATCCAAACATATCTAAACATAGAAAACATAGAGTAAAAATATGATATTATCATCTTATGGGACCGCTGTCATATATGCAGTCCATCATTGACCTAAACATTATTATAGGGTACATGATGAGAGACGGGGGCTACCAAGCAGAACACAGAAGCTGAAGAGTTTGCATTTATTTAACAAAAAATATTTTATTTATCTATTTTTAAATAACAACCCTGTGAGATTGATATTCTTTTCCCTGGTTAATAGATGAAGACAACAGATACAAAGTTTTGACTTTTGGTTTGATTCCTCCTGTACACACACCTTATTTTAGGACCTCAGCCACTTTAGGAACCAGCTTTGCCCTTCCCAGGATTTATCAGTCCAAAAGAATGTGTTACTGCGTGCTTCTTTGTTCATGAGTCTGAGTCTTCCTTTGCCACAATACCTCTTCCAAACAGGTTTTCTACAAAAGGAAGCTGCTGAAAACAAAGTCATACTTGTGAATAAAACAGAAAGGAGAATGATTTGAATTTCAATAAGAAAAAGGAACATAAAGCCAAATGGTTGTGAGAGTATTTGTGAATTAACAGAGCACCAATAACCCAATTAAATAATAGGAATAGCAAACATTTACATCCTGCTATTTGCCACTCTTCTAAGCACTTTATACATATCAGCCCATGTGTTCATCATAATGTCTCTACAGATAAGGTACTCTTATTGCCCCCTGTTTTAATGATGAGCTAATTAAGCAGAGCCAGGATTTGAATCCAGGTGATCTGTCTGTAGACCCTACTCTTAACTACCATGTAGATAGTTACCCTCGAGTAGTTACACTTAAACACAGTGCAGGGGAGTGGGAGTGGGTCGAATAAATGCATGAATCATTATTGAAAACCTATTACATAGCGATTACTTTACACACATTATCATACTTGAGTATAATACTCACAAAGGTACTGTGAGCTAAGTACTTTTTTCCCAATTTAGCGAATAAACAGGTTCGAATTGTTTTAATTACTTGTAAAAGGTTACATGAGCAATAATTGGTGGTGACAGAATGAAGCTCATGTCTGCCTAGCTCCCAAAAGCTTGCCTTTATCATCGTGCTACTATGTTACTAATTGGCAAGCCTGAAACAAGTCCGTTCCAAATGAGAATATTCAAATCTTAGAGCTGGCATAACAGCACTTGCTCGTAGACCATGTCATCGCCACTGCCTTACAGCCCATCTCGGAAACATACCAATTCATCGTCCTCCTGGGCATCACTTTACCCATGGCAATGCATTCAAACAGCTGCATGATATTCTTGTTCTGGCATGTCGGGAGTCACGTGTAGTTACTTTTTATTGTTGTTGATTCCTATGAAGAGCAGCTATTAAAGCCTCTCCTCTGCCTGGCTCTGAAAGTGAAAGGGGAAAAGTTCCCTTGTCCCCCTCGCAGGGTGTGCGATGGAGTTGGCTCACTTCTTCGGTGCCCCGCTGCTCAAACCTCTAGGGCAGCATGCAGATGGGCAGGTTACGGGGCTCCACACTATGACAGGGTCTGGGGTGAATTTACAGTTCCTCAAGCCCCACTGGCCGTGTGTTACAGGGTGCTGTTTTAGTTTAGCCCTCTGTAGGCAGCTTGTGCTACTCAGCTCAAAAAGACCCCCTGCCTTATCGCAAGCACAGACGGCTTTCAGTATCCCGGGGTTTCTTGCCTTGGTACACGTGGGCTTGGAGAATGAGTACAAGCTTTTATTGGTGGAAGCAGGTCTCAACAAATCGGGGAGACAAAAGGGAAATGGTTTTCCCCTGGAGGTAGGCTGTTCAGTGGCCCGGGCTCTCTTCCGACAGCCCTGGCCAAACTTCGCGTCGTTCTGCCAGTTAATGGCCTGCTGGCCTGCCAGCATCTGTTGGCGTGTCCTTACGCCGCAGCGTTCCTCTCCACGTCCAGCTAGACCACTAGGGTCTCGGGGTTTTTACAGGCACACGATGCGGGAGTGGCAGGCCAGGGTGGTCTTGGGAAATGCAGCATTTAGGCAGGAAAACAGAAATGCCTATTCTCACCTAGTCTATGAGCATATACCCTGGGGTGAAGCCCTACCCAAGGACCACACCCTTCTCTACCCAGCACTTTCCTGCCCACGTTGTGAATCAAAAGTAACCTTTTCTAGGAACTTCCATTATTTAACATGTGTCCAAAATTTAAACCTGGGAGGTTAGAGAGAAAGAGAGTCAAAAGTTTCTTTTCTTCTTTCAGTAGCTTCAGCTGAATTTCGGAAGACCAGAAATTCAGTTACGCTTATGGAAAGTATCCATTTATGTTCTTTCTGTTCCTTTTTTTCTCTTTTCATTTTTTTGTCTTAGGTTAATGGAGAATTTTATTTTATTGTTTCTTTCTTTTCCAGTTTTCGTTCACTTTCTTTTCTCCGCCCACAACATCTTCCCAACATCAGATGAAGTGATTAGAGTTAACGGGTGCAGCACACCAACATGGCACATGTATACATATGTAACAAACCTGCACGTTGTGCACATGTACCCTAGAACTTAAAGTAAAAAAAAAAAAAAAAAGAACTTCAACAATTATAATACGTTAAAAGTTAATCTAGGGCAATACTTTTCTTCTTTATTTTGTTACATGCCCAATAGAAATAGCTGCATCCTAGAATTAAATATAGATATGTTGTGGTAGACCATAAAAAAGTCAATATAACTCTTCCAAGGGGATTATATTTTGAGGTTGAACAGCCCATTATTATAAGTTAAAAGAAAAACCACTCATCTATTTGGTAAAAAAATATTGAGGCCTCAAATATTATTTAGCATCCAGAGTTCAACATCATTGAACTATCAAGTTACAATGAAGACTATAAAAGTATTTTCAAAAGTAGAAACTTGTAATATTGGCAAAGTTTGACCAAATGGCTAAAACAGTTCAAAAGTTCAGCAAAGTTTGCAATAAGCACCACCTCTACAACCATTAAAGTGTGCCCTACGCAATGGAAAATATTATAATTTATAATCATGGTCTGTGTAATGTTAAACAAGAATCAAAAAGTTAAAAGGTGGGAAGGAACAGGCCAAACTTCAGACTCAGCTATTCTATTTCCTATCACTGCAATCTAAGATCATCTAATAATAGTTTCTTAGATTTCTTGTATGTCTGAAAACAAAATGATATTTTAATGACTTAGAGTAATAGTTTTTCTTTTGCTAGGAAAATACATGTTTAAATCAAAAGCCAAATTTTACCTATAATTTCACAATTATACAACACTTTCCTTAACTAAAGCAAGCTTTTGTTTCCAGAAAAACGCAAAAGAAGGATTTACTACCTTTTTTTTGATTTGTTATATTTATTGACTTTATGCCCTGAAATTACTGTTAATTATTTGATTACTTTATAATGACAAGCACACCCATATCAATGAGAACATTGCTTTTCATATAGTAGATGTGTAATAATACTTTTTGATTGAAGGAGTATAGTGAGACCATTGGAAAGTTCTCAGTTTGATGAATAGCTAGCTTTTATTTCTAATACTAATTTTATTTACTATATTTAGTTAACATTTGTAGTGAAAGACTAGAACAGGAAAGTTGAGGTCAATGTAATGAACCAAGAATATGGAGGGTCTAACATTTATTAAATGACAGATAATTTATTAGTACTTTTTGTTATTTTTATTCCTTGCAAGATATTGCTGTTTTGCAGATGAGGCTTAGAGAGTTTAATTTATTACCCAAGGCAATAAATTTATTTCCCATTTGTTTATGGCATGGAAAGGTTATTTCCCAAGGAAACACAACCAGTGAGGTGTACAGCAGGTAGTAAATACCATGCAAGTATATCGCCAAAGTCCAGGATTTTTCCATTACATCATATTGAGATTTTTTCTTGTTCATGGCTTGTATTCTTGAAGAATTAGAATGAGATACTGATATCAGACATTATTTACTTGTTTTCATTAATTTGCAATGAAACTTTATTTTCTTTTATCTCATGTATAGCCTAGATAAGTTTGTAATTTAGACAAGTAATGACTATCCATAGTGACATATCTTGAACAAGGCCTTGTATTTTTTAATAGAATGAAATTTTGAATGGCACTGATATTATAAATAAAAACACCCTGCACTTATTTAGTACTTATTAGTTATTCAAAAACAATCATACTTATTCTTTTTTAGTAACCTTATGGGAGAAATGGAAGAGATATTCTGGTTTCCATTTTTGTTAGTGTGGAGCCTGATGGGAAGAGAGGCAATTTTCCGAAAGTCAGATAAGTCAAAGATGGCAGAACAGGACTAGAAGCTATTTTTTTGGAGCTCCAGTCTGATATTCTTCCTGATAATCTTCTCTCTGTTTCTTCCTTCCCCTGTCAATGTAACCCTCAAAATCTACAGTCTATGACAGGGTTAATCATGACCTTATAAATTTTATGTGTCCCTATCCTCTATAGAAAAATGTTTAATCTCTTTAACTCACACTCAAAATACCCCATAGTCTCCCTCCCAAATTTCTTTGCTGTGTTATTTGCACTACTTCTTTCAGTTTTTTTTCCTTTCGATCCCCAGCCTTATACCACAAGCATTTCTAACTACTCAATCTAATTCCCACTTTCCTCAAATTCTTTGTGGTAGAAAACATTTTTACCTTTTCTAAATACCCTTCCTCCCCTAACCTGATAATTGGTCTGAAAGTTAGGCATGTGATGCAAGCTGGCCCAGGAAGTGTTTTAACTTAATTTTTTCAAAATGCGGCAAGGATAGAAAAGTCACTTTCTTCTCTGGTCATAAAGTGGTAACTGTGTGAGCTTTAAAAAAAAAAAAAATCTTGACTATGATTGTAACCCCAGAGAAAGGCTGTTTTGGAAGAATGAAACTGACATGTAATGAAAAGCAAAATGAGATGTGGAGAGAAATACAGTGTGGCTTTAAGCTCCTGTTTCAGTGTCAATCTTCAGTTTCACCCTGCAAGTTCTCAATGTGTAAAGCAATAAGCTTGTGTTTTCTTACCAAAATTAGTCTGATTTGGATTTGTCACTAGCCACCAAAGATTATGGCTCGTACAACTGTCAGTCTAACAATGATACTATGAGACCCAATTCCCATGCCTCCTCTTCTATGAAGCCAGCCATAATTCCCCATTTGGTTCGCCAGCCCCCTGTCTATGCCACATAGCTGTCTGGTACCAGCTTGAGTTTGGCAATCTCATGATCTGCCTCATATAATCATCAGCTATATATATGCCTACCTTCTTCACCAGTCCATGAGTTCTACCCATCTGTGCCATGTCCCAATCATTATTGTTGTCTTCAAGTACCCAATCTGAAGACAGTTGGCATTAAATAAATGTGTCCTTAAATTTTCATTGGATTCTCTTGCCTTTTTGAATGTTTAGAGAGAATACGTAATGTGGTGTGAAATATAAGTAAAATATAATCATGAATGTGATTATCCTGGTAATCATGGGATGAGTATCCTGCAGAAATTATGGATACTGCGTTTTCATTTCAGCTCTTGATATCTTTTATTAAAAACAAGTTGTCTTTTCATAGGTGCAGGGCTCATGTTGTGAGAATTGACTTCAATAAGCTATAAACCACAGAGAAGTGTGAAAAATTGCAATGACAAGGCTATATTTGTACTTCTTGGTACAGAAGTTTGTAATATGATTGATGGACTACAGTACAATTCTTTTCTTGAAAATTCAAGCATCATAACATTAGAAATCATAGATAGCACTTAATAAGAATTGATTTTACAGGAAAGGTGGGCTCTTATAGAACATTGTCTCTTTCAGGTTCTATAATTGGGTCAGGCTTGCTATGAAGAGGAGGAAATATCTAGCGTGCTTACCTTGGGTATGAACATTGTGATATACTTTGAGGATGCAGCAAGAAAGAGTGAGGACATGAAAAGATTTATTATTAAATGATAACATTGTTATCTGTTTGTGAAAACTGATGGAATTAATTGAGGCAATCATTTAAAAAAGGAGGCCACAGTTTTCCCCAGTTAGCTGGGTCCTCTCATAGAAGAGTGATGAAAACAAGAATGATCATAATCAGCCCAGTTACCTCAATTTTTGTCTTCACTTTGGATGTGTATATGTGAATTCCATTTTTTTCACACTGTACAGTTGTGTTGTAAGCATAATGGAATCAGACCTAGTCAAATATTTGTCCTTTAATGGCTGAAAGCGAACCAAAAGGGTAATTTAAGTCTTAGTATCCATAGATGATGTGTGTGGGATATTTTTTGAAGGACAGAAATTGTCTGTCAACAGCAGTAGAGCAGCAGCTGATAGGCCTGGTTGACATTCGAGATGAAGAAATTTTTCTAGAGGAAAACCTTCAGGCAGAGAAGGCCTCCAAGAGGCAGTTATCTCTAGCAACCCATGATTGCAAAAACAGCAGCAGCAGCAGCTACAACAGAAGCAGCATTTGTAAACCAAGAGGTATTCAATATAAGTTTGAACGATGGAAGGATCTATTGAGTACATTTGGGTGTTTTTAAGTCTCATCTTCAAGTGAGAATGTCAAGTGTGTGCTTTCATGTATTCTAAGGTATGTGTGTACGCCTTTGATTTCATTTTCATGGGCGTGCGTACACACACATATTTGCATATATGTCAACAGAGAAAATTTGATGAAATATTGTAAACTACTCAGTGTTTTGAGTATTTTTTGTTTTGTTTTGTGTGCTATTGAGAGAATAAATGCTGGACAAACTCAGGGAAAGGAGTGGGGAGTCTGAATAATTGTGCCCCTTTTACTAGTTAGGTTATTATTCTGGCTTCAAATGTTAAATCTGGTCTGTCAGTTTAGACATAACTGAATCAAGACCATGTACTCAAGCCCCTTAAAGGTGTTAATACAATAACTTCAATCACACTGAGGGTGTTTGGAGAGAATCCCTAACAAATGTCACCAGTCTTACCAGATAGTTCGACTCACCCCCTGATCAGTGTGATGAAAGTATTTTTAAAGAGTAGTAGGATTTGTTTTGTTTTGTTTTGTTTGTTTGTGTAACTGTTGTAACAGTGCTTGTTTTGGGAACTGGTTTAAGAGGAGACATTCCCTTGTAGCGATTGCAATTTTAACAACAGATAAACTCTTTGTAGCAAATCTCCACTGGGGTAGAACTAAAATCTAGAAGTAATCAGCAACCACTGAGCATCAGAAATTCTTCAAAAAACATTTAAACGCAGCTGGAGTCGGCTAGTAGTTGGGATAAGATTCAGGCACCTAATCCCTTGGGGTTAGTCGCCATCCCCCTTCTTCCTTGTCTTGAATGTGGAACTAAAAAGCCCCAGGGTGTTGATGGTTGCGAAGAAACTATGGCATCCGACACCTGCTGGGAGCAATAAATAAAGAACTATGCCTGCCCTTGTCGGTTTGTTCCTATCCTGCTCGCTACTGGAGTTGCAATCTTTTCTTCTGTGCTGGGTTTCAGGAGAGAAGAGTTCTGTTTTGCCATGTAAACAAATCTGATAAGAGAAAGCCATTGCTGTTCAGACAGTCATTTTTGACACATATGTTTGACCTGTAATAGAGGCGAGTCTTCACTTCTGAGAATTATGGTTGGCCAGTAATTTTTCTGGAGGGAACATCATTCCAAGGCAGGCTTTTGAAGTGGGCTTGGCTCACTTTGTCTTTTTACTGTTGGATGATAAGTTTCCTGTTAACTAGGAAAAATTGGTTGTTCCTGATGATTTGTGAAAGCTGAGTTAATACTTCATGTCAACCAGTCTTCTCCAGTTACACTGAGGTTGCTTACAAATTTATTTCGAAGTAAACAGATGCTAATAAACACAGATGAATATATCTTTTATGTAGGGCACTACACAGAACCACAAACACAAAATAGCCTAGAAATCTTCCGATAATAAGGGAGTATAATGGTATATATATGTATATATATATATATATATACACACAGCACTGGCTCTGTTGCTTTATGGTCTGCAAATGTTGGGATTACTACAGAAGTCAAATTCATCAGGACACATCTTTCAATTATCAAGAGAAAACGAAAATCAAGTAGCCTCTAATGAGCTCTCCTTAAATTTTAACCTCCAAACACCCAACCTATCTAATTATTTGCTTATAGAAGCAATTACTGTAACCTCCCCCAATTTAAACAGCCATTGGTTTTCTTGCTAAAATTCACACTTTTCTCTATTTGGCAAGTAAGCCAGAGCACAATATTTTGCATTCTGTTAAAATGTATTCTCCCCCCTCTGGAGAATGAATGAAAATGTGTTTCATGCCATATGCCTGATATTTTCTAGTTGTACTTGTTCACATATTTTTGACTCTACAATAGCTGGCACTGTGAGATGCAAATCCCAGGCGTTCTTTAGATACAGTCTTGATGAAAGGAGAAAACAAAGAAATTGGGTAAAATCTGTTTAATTTCAATTACCAATAAGGTCAGAAAGTTTTAAGGGATGTTTTCCATTTGCTTTACTTAGAACAAGTGAATACTCTTATTTATTAACAAGACATTATATTTAAGCAGAAATTTAAATCCAAGTGGTTCTTATCATTTTAGAGAGGCTCTTTCTCTCTCTTTCCCTCTGTCTCTTCCTGAGTATTGGTTACAAGTAATGTTACACTCTTCTTGAAGGAGAAAATAGTTATTATTGTGGGAACTGAGGAAGCCTACCAAAGGAGGAGGCATAGTACACATTTCTCCTTTAATTCTTGCATTCTCCTCTAGGCAAACCTTCACCAATGGTCTCAACTAAAAGCTTTTCCTGAATGAATGAATGACGGTAGGTGTTCCAAACTATTGATTTTCCTTTAATTTGTGACGTGATCTCTGTTCACTGCAAACTCCATCTCCTGGGTTCAAGTGATTCTCCTGCCTCAGCCTCCCAAGTAGCTGGGTCTACAGGTGCCCACCACCACATCCAGCTATTTTTTTTTTTTTTGTATTTTTAGTAAAGACGGGGTTTCACCATGTTTGCTAGCCTGATCTTGAACTCCTGACCTCAAGTGATCCACCCACCTCAGCCTCCCAAAGTGCTGGGATTACAGGCATAAGCCACCACACCTGGCCTCATGCATTCCTTTTGAAACACTTATAAGAGCTAACTGTAAAAACAAAAAGTCTAGAAAAATATACTTCTGAATATTAACAGTGGTTACATCAAGATAGTAACATATAGGTAATTTTTGTTTCACTTTTTGTAATTTCTAATTTTGCTATGATGAAAGTAGATTATTTGTGTAAAAGAAATTCAAAATTAGGTTACTTTTAGGATAAATTTTCTCTTTGAAAAGATGACATCAGAAATCTATTGACAACTTAATTACCTATCCATTATTTCTATTAATATTTATCCAATGCCTGTTAAATGCCAGCCTATCTCTTCATTATCCAAAATCCAGAGTCATCTAAACACAGTTTCTCCCTTCAAGGTACTCACAACTTTGGCATTGTTTTCCCAATAGTTGGCTTTATACTAACCATAACTTTCATTTTATATATTTCATAGTTTTTTTTGTATGTTTCTACAGTACACACGTTGTCTTCTCATTTCATCCTTAATACAATCAACATTTCCCCTTGACCTTGAAGTTGTTATTGCTTGATAAGACATCTGGGGGTTTTCATCTGCCTATCAACCCTTCAATAATGCTATCATGGTTATGTTCAAAAGAATATCACAGTTTCCCTTCTTACACATGTGATGTTTTAACTGGCATCATTTATAAGCAAGTCTTAATATCTGTCAATTAGAAATTGTTCCATGTCCATATATAGCACTTTAAGTAAAATACTAATTTTGTGAGTTTCTCAAACTACCTACTTCAATCAAATGAATCAATGAGAAATAAATAGTTACATCCAGTGGTTTAAGTTTAAATATTAGCTCCCACAAAAATGTCAAAAAAGCATTTTTATGACTCAGTAATTGTAAAAGAAGTCAATATTTTGCTGAGAAGAGTCCATCTTTATTTTCACACCTTAACTTTGCAGTGCAGAAAAGTGTGAATGATATACATTACATGACCTATGTTATAGCATCTACATATTATGTGGTCATGACTATGTTAGTCAGCCTGCCTAACACTGTCCCATTCCACATCAGTAACAGAGCACAATGCTTCTGCAAGTACCATAGGCTGTTTTAGTGCTTGCTGTTTTTGAACTACTTTTAAACATAGCTTCTCAATTTAATGCATTTTGTAATGAGATAATTCATTGTTATCTTAAATACATTAGTATATTTCCAAGACAACTTTTTATTACCCTTAGTGCTATTAAATTGAGTAGTTTATGAAAAGAGAGCTCAGGCTTTCTCAAAATAATAAGATCCTGAGAAAATA
This sequence comes from Pongo pygmaeus, assembly GCF_028885625.2. NCBI lineage: Eukaryota > Metazoa > Chordata > Mammalia > Primates > Hominidae > Pongo > Pongo pygmaeus. The sequence goes on along the minus strand of NC_072384.2, from coordinate 63,632,497 downwards.
ATCAAGATCCTGAGAAAAGCTCTTACTGTATTTTTGCTATAGAAGAAAATTCTCCTTTATAATTTAGTCTGTTTTTAAAAGCTAGTACTTTGAGTATTTTTAAAAACTAAGTCAAAACATTTCTTGTGTGGTATTATCTTCACATTCTCTGAATCATGAAACGAGAGATTAGTAGTATTTCATTTTGTTTTATTTTTCAAAGGTTTCATTCTATGAAGTATTTACTAAATATGTACAATTTTGGACTAAATAATACATCATGGTATTGTTAAAGAGTTCTGGTGTGTGGAGAGTTCATTTTCAGGGTTCCAGCCTAGCTCTACTGTAAAGCTCTATATGGGGGAGAATAAATCACAGACTCTCTTAATCTTAATTTCTTCATCAATTAAATAAGAGCTTTGTACCAGACTATCTCTAAGGACTCTTCATATCTAGAATACAATGATTCTATGTACATTTTCACTAGAGAAAGACATGCAGTTGGCCAAAATGCAATGCACCACAAGGTATTATTCCTTAATATATGAGGAATGAATGGAGGGCAAATAATCTGAATGATACTCTCTTGGGTTCATCATCCACACCATCAAAATATTGATGTTGAATTGTTACTATGGGCTAGACCACTTTAGATAATGGAAATGAAAAGTTTAACAAAGTAGATGTTGTCATAATTCTCACTGAGATTTTAGTTGAGTGGGATGGTTCTTTACTGCGAGCAATTTTGCCCCTGAGGGACATTTAATAATAAATGAAAATATTTTTGAATATCACAACATGCTTCTAGTTAGTAGAGGACCAGGGATGCTGCTATCATCCTACAATGCACAGGAGAGCTCCCACAGCAAAGAATCATGTGGCCCAAAATGTCAATAGTGCTGTGTTTGAGAATCCCTGGGAGTGGAAGAGACTGACATGCAGGTAAGGACTCCCAGTGTGAGCATGGCTTCCTCAGTCAGCATTTTTAAAATTATTCTGGAATTCATACAAACAGAAACAAGGAGAACACAAAATCACTTAGAAACTCCATCTTAAGAGTAATAATAAGACAGCAGTCTGTAGATTCCAAGCATGTGGAAAGACTTTAAAACTAGCCAAGTTTAGTCAGAGGGGAAAGAGGAAGAGACGAAGCTTAGAGACTCAGGTTGCAGTAAAAATCAGAAAGCAAAATCGTAAACTAAAAGTATACTTTCTTATGGGAGAGATGTACTCTGAAGTGCAAAATATTCATCGATTGTAATACTGTTGCAGGAATTGAGAGGGCAGGGTTATCAGAAGGAGTTATTCTAGATCCAGTTTGATTTTTCTTTTTTTAAGTAGTACCAGGCCCTCGGGAAGAATAATATAGCAGAGTCATACTTAAAGGAGCCATTCTCTCTGTATGCCAGCATAGCAGGTAAATACCTTTGGGTTTCCAAGCCTGTAACCCCAATTAAATTGGGTTAAATTGGGTTCTGAAGCCTATTATGTCAAGTAATACACACACATGCACACACGTGCACACACACACACACACACAGAGAGAGAGAGAGAAACAAACTTTTGCCCATAGTTTATCTTAGAAAAAAAAACTTGAGATGAACAATGAAAGAAGAACACAGCAGCAATGGAAAAAAAAACAGCAGCATAAGAAAGAGAAGTGAAAAATAAAGCAAAACTTATTAGCAGCTAAAGTGGAATGAAGCAGATGAAAATTGTGATTATTCTGCTATTTATTTAAAGTAAATGAATTTATAAAAGAAAACCACAAACAGAAATATAAGAATTCAGGAAAGAGATGTTGCTACAAAAGGGAGAGATAAAACATAAACTGGTAGAACCCTGGAAAGATCTAAGAACAAAATATCTGCCGTACTGATAAATGTAAAGGAAAACTCACTACTAGCTAAGGTCCTTAAGGAAGCAGATGTCATCATGGGACCAGAAGTTCAAGAGATTTACTAGGGAAAATGCTTGTGTCTAAAGGGAAAGGGCAGCAGAAATAAACAAGGACAGCTTCCAAGCCATAATGCAGATCAGACACCTATGAATGGAAGGAAGACAAACACTGGGCAGGAAACACTTTAGACTGCATTACAGCTTTGAGAAAGTTTCATGTTGGTTAATGGAGAATCTCATTGAAGACAGGGCATTGGATTAGTCTCTCATTGAGCAGAATTCTCCTGGCTGTGTCAGCCATTGCCTGGGAGCAGCAGGGAAAAAGCATGGTGTAGGTGTATATCCTGCAGTGGATCCCAAAGGTGTGACAGCCAGAGGCAGTTAACCAACCACACTCCTTCTACGGGTTCTCTCCTCATAACATGTCTGATTAGCACGCCTCCATAGCTGATGCACTCATTCATTAGCAGATTTTTCACTTTGGCTCCCAAAGTAAATCTAATTGTGCACAAAGACATTGCTAAAACAAAGAGATTTAGAAAAGTTGAAAATAAACTGATGGACCAAGCTGTATCTGGGAAATTCAACAAAAGATGCAGGGGTCATAATCCTAATTTCTGATGTCATTTAATTCAGCAAAAATAAATAAATAAATGAGTAAAGATGATACTTTACAACACTAAATAATCCTGGAAAGAGTATATAGCTGAATTTACATAACACAGCTACAGTAGAGCACATAGGAAAATTTATTGTCTTAAACCTCACATCAATTTTTTGAAACTTTAAAAAAGTTAAAATCTAAAGATTAGAAAAAGTACAGAAATATTAAAAATAAAAGCAGAAATTCATGATTTAGAATCGTAAGATTTTTCTTATTTTTTAAAACATAGAGAGCACTAACAAACCTCATCAAAAAGGAGATAATATAAAAATATAAAATAAGAAATGAACAGTGAGAAATAACTACAGAAATAAAAAACTGTCTTGCTCAACTCTTAACTCTATAAAATAATTTAAAATCTGGATAAAATAAGTAATTGTATGGATAAAATATATAATCTACTAAAATTAACTTCCAATTACATATAAGACCTAAAGAGATACTTGGGCCAGGCATGGTGACTCACGCCTGTAATCCCAGCACTTTGGGAGGCTAAGGCGGGCCTATCACAAGGTCAGGAGTTTGAGACCAGCCTGGCCAGTACGGTGAAACCCCATCTCTGCTAAAACTACAAAAATTAGCTGGGCGTGGTGGTGGGCGCCTGTAGTCCCAGCCACTGGGGAGGCTGAGGAAGGAGAATAGCTTGTACCCAGGAGGCGGAGATTGCAGTGAGCCGAGATCACATCACTGCACGCCAGCCTGGATGACAGAGTGAGACTCCATCTGAAAAAAACAAAAACAAAAACAAAACTAAAGAGACTAGTAAAAGTTGCCAAAGACTTTCCATAAACAACTGCCTAAACAGATTCACAGTGAAATTTTACTAGAAGTTTGAAATGCAGATTATTTGACATCTAATTGTTTCAAAGCACACAAAAAAAGATGATCAACTTGTTTTCAATTAGAAGAATAGGGCATTGGTATTAAAGTCTGACAAAAAGATATCTATATACCAAATTCACTTACCATTACACATGCAAAAATAAAAAACCAAAACCAAAACAAAAAAATGAACCCAAAATAAAATAACAGCAAACAGATTTGGCAACCCAATAAAAACAGTACATCAATATTAAAATAAGTTGTTTGAAGGAATGCAAAAAAAGTATCATACAATCTATTTTATCAGTTTTAAGATTCATTTTTCATATTCTAACATCAAAGAATTATCTTGTTTTTTAATCGATGCCTTTATTAACACTTTCTATCACCTGCTGCTTGTAGTTGTAATTAAGTTATACGAAAGTTTTCCTTTGACATATTATACTAACATGAAAAAAGTGTCAGCATTAAAACTTCATATAATTTGATGAAATATGATAACAGAGATAAGAAGCATAACATGAACATAAGCATAGATATAACAGCAAAATGCTGAAAATGACTTTTAAGAAATTCAACAACTATTCATCACAAAGCAATCAATCAAATGGGAATATATAAATGTGAGTATAACATGAGTAATGTGTCTATCTCAGTTGAACAACAGCATCGTGTGACTATGGAGAAAGAACAAAACTGCTTTGACTAAGTTCATAAAGAGAAGAAAAATGGCCATTATTCCCTCTATAATTTAAAACTGTGCCACAGATGCTAGCCAATACAATTAAGCAAGAGAAAATAAATAGGGGGATATAAAAATTTGTGCCGGGCACAGTGGCTCACGCCTGTAATTCCAGCACTTTGGGAGGCCGAGGCAGGCAGATCACGAGGTCAGGAGATCAAGACCATCCTGGCTAACATGGTGAAACCCCATCTCTCCTAAAAATACAAAAAATTAGCCAGGCATGGTGGTGGGCGCCTGTAGTCCCAGCTACTCGGGAGGCTGAGGCAGGAGAATGGCGTGAACTGGGGAGGTGGAGCTTGCAGTGAGCCGAGATCATGCCACTGCACTCCAGCCTAAATGACAGAATGAGACTCCATCTCAAAAAAAAAAAATTTAAAAAAATGAAAAATAAAATAAAATAAAAATAAAAATTTGAAAGGAGGAAATAAAATTATCAGATTTTTCATGTATTTTTATATTTATACCTTTACTTTGTATCATGCAATTTTATATCTATCTTATTCAAACAACTAAATCAAAAATCACAATATAAAGTTCTGCAGCAAACACTTTAAAAAATTATGGTGGCTGGGGGCACGTGACAGTAACACAGGAGCCTTCCTGGAAGTGCTTCCAATGGCCAAAGCTGAAATAATTTAAGCAATAAGATAAATGCCAATAGAATTGGATTGTCACTCAGTTAATAAAATAAATATTCATGGACCCATGTTGATGTAATTGAGTGACTCAATAAATAAATGGAGTAGAGGAAACAAGTCTTCATACCAGAAGGAAGAATACCAAATAATAAATATAGAAGAAATGAAGGAAGTAAACAAAAATCACCATGAGAACATCACAGTAATAACTGCTGCAGTTATTCAGCAGGATAAATGCTGAAATTAGTGGTAAAAACTTCAAGGAGAAACTTCGCATAGCAACACACCATCTCCCCCAAATGTTTATTTACTGTGGTGGTTTTAACATATGTGTACATATCTGTAGATACTTATCCTCCAAGGGATGAATTTTACTTCCTCTTCACTTGAATGTGGCTGGACTTAGTGAATCAAGTCTAACTAATGGAGTATGGAAAGACAAAAGTGATAGCTTTACCAAGAAAAACCCTTGCAGTTCACTATATCAAAGTGATCAAAACTAACACCACCAGTAATGAGTTATATCAATAGCAAGTATCCCCTGATATGATGCAATAAAATTACATGGCATATCTGTGATATTCTTTCCAAAAATCCATAATCCTTGTCCATTCATGAGAAAACACCAAACTAATACAAATTGAAGAACATTCTACACAATATCTGGCCAGAGTCTTAAAAATTGACAATGTCATGAAGTACAAGGAAAGATTAAGAAAATGTTGCAAATTAGAGGAGACTAAAGAGCCAGGACGAGGAAAAGCATCATAGTATCCTAGATTAGGTCTTGAAACAGAGAAAGTACATAAATGGAAAAACTAGTTAACTCCAGAAAAGTTGATGAAATCGTCTGTATTTTAGTTAGTAGTAGTATGCCAATGTTAATTTCTCAGTTTTCATAACTGTACCATGCCATGTAAAAATGTTAACATTGAAGGAAGCTGGGTGAAGGGTACATGGGAACTCTCTGTACTAGTATTACAACTCCTCTGTATTTCTAAAATGATTTCAAAATATTAAATTTATTTAAGAGGATACACAAACTAATATAAAACTTTAGGACCATTCTAAAGGAGACTGTTTACTTTGTGATAAGAATACATTACAGTGATTGGCTCTCATAAAGGTCAGGCAAGACTTTTTTGGAAAGAGACACTTGAGCAGAGACCTGAGGAATAAGTCATCGTTTTGGGGCAAACCAACCATGTGAGCAGCCCAGCCAAGATCAGCCAAGCTAACCTGTCCACCAGCAGCTAACTGCAGATTCATGAATGAATGAGGCCAAATGGCCTCAGTCTAGTCTATCTTGGATTAAGTGAACTCTGAAGAAAACTCTGAAGAACTGTGGTTTAACAGATCTATTGTATACAACTGAGGTTTTTGTTGCTGTTTGTTACCCAGCATTATTGTGGCAATGGTAACTGATACAGATGCCACGTTAGTGCCATTTACCGAGATCTAGTACAAATGGTTCCCATCATGTTATCTGCTGCAGGACCCCTCTTTGATTGTTGAAATGGCAAATACTAATTTTTTAGTCTCCCTTATGTCTAGCGACTGTGCAATGTGATATTAAGGAATTTCTGCTGTGTCTTATGGGACAGAATTTAGAAAAAAAGGGAAACAGAAAAAAAATCTTTCTTTTTTGATCTGGCAGGAGTTTTGACAGTCATCTTGAGAGGTTGATATAGAAGTCTAACTGATGAGTTCTAAATTTTTTCTAAATAACACTAAGGATGGTAAAGCACAAAGATTTAAAGTTGCCTTTGATGATATTTGCCCTCAGAAATATCTATCTCCACAAATCTTATTTTGAGAGAAACAAAGGTCCTTATTGTACATACTACATTTAGTTAGATGTTCTGTAATAGGCAGCTGGAGATATCGACTCAGGTCTCTTTACTCCACAAACTGAGGAAATACAGAAGAAGAGGTACAACTAGAAGATATTGGAATCTTATCCCAACAGATACTCACTAGGTTATGGAGAAGGGCCCCCTACATTTCTGGTGCCTGGGGCTAATGTTAGGCATAAGAATTGAGTTTTTGATATGGAAAATTAATTAAAATGTACAAAGTAGAGAGAATAGTGTAATGAATTCTTATAAACCCATCCCTAGCTTTAAGAATTAACAATATATGCCCAATTTTGTTTCATCTAAAATACTTGTTCCCTGCTCCCATATTATTTTGAAATAAATCATGGATACCCAAATAAGAATCTTTTAACAGTTTTAGATTTTTAAGGAGGTCTTTTAAAGTATATGACATCAATTAAACAAATATTTGTTGATCATTATTTTAGTTAAGTTTAGAGGTACCTTATCTCATTGATTCAGAGCTCTATGCAGAAATCCCTATTTATCAGATCACCCTATGGCTTGTGGAATAGCCTGTGCCAGGTTTGCCACCTTAGTCCTGTAGTTGACCTCCTCTTCACAAAGAATATTAAATACTGTTTGCCTGAGGGGGAATAGTGTGAGTAAGGCGGATTCAGCAAGAATGGCTGAGAGAGCAGATTGGGTGCTCGATGGGCAAATCCCGTAGTTTCACCTTATCTGAATCAAGCGTTTTGTAGATGCTGAGGTTACAAAGATAAATAAAATAAAGTCTCTGCTCTAGGAGAGTTTATTTATGTTTATACTGTCATATTGATTCTTGTGTTTAAAAATCAATTAATGCTTTTCTTGATAGTGACCTCTTTTAAGAGAGAGACTCTATCTGCTGTTTCTATAATGTTTCCAGAATTTTTTTTTTTTTTTGAGAACTGGGTCTTGCTCTGTGGCCCAGGCTGGAGTGCAGTGGTGCAATCTCAGCTTACTGCAACCTCCATCTCCTGGATTCAAGCAATTCTCCTGCCTCAGCCTCCCGAGAAGCTGGGACTATAGGCGCGTGCCACCACACCCAGCTAATTTTTTTCTATTTTCAGTAGAGATGGGGTTTCACCATGTTAGCCAGGATGGTCTCAATCTCCTGACCTCGTGATCCACCTGCCTCAGTGTACCAAAGTGCTGGGATTACAGGTGTGAGCCACCATGCCCGGCCTCTAGAAAATTTTGTTTCACATGTATTTATCATACTTAACACCTCATATTTGACATATTCTACAAACACTCATTGGATAAATGATTTTGCCAGTTTTTCTAGATTGTATACTTTGTCTAACTTTTACATGACAAAATGTACAAAATTAATTTTGCTCATTCCCAATTAATATTATAAGAAGGGCCATGTAATTTTCTTGTTCAGCAATTCTTTATGTCAGGTGTGTATAGCCAACAAGAGGAAACCACCTTCTATAAGTATGGCCTAGATCTGCATGTTTACAATAATTTAAACATTATTACATCCATGTTTATGAAATTGACACAAATAAATTACAGTATATGAATTTGAGTGTGGTGATGATTATATTGTATTATTTACATTTCAGTGTCTGGGACCATTTTTTTCCAACGTGGTATTTGCTTAAAGTAATTATACTGACTGAGAACAGTGGCAGATTGAAATTAAATGTTTGGATTAAATATTTTGTCAGCAAACATGCAGCAACTGCTTTACTGCTGCTGCTTCTCTTCTATGCATACTGATTACAAAATGATTAGCTTTTATTTTGGTACAATTTTAAAATACTTAGATAAATACCCCTTGATATCCAATCTTCTAATTGTTTAAATCACTGGAAAAACCCAGAAGAAAAAACGGCCAAAAGAAATTTAAGGCAGTGTTCTAACTTCTAACTGATCCTCATTCAAATAAATAAAAACTTGCCGAGTCTAGAAGTGACTCTAGTTTTATGAAGTCTAAGTTTCGGTTAAATATAAAGCCTTCCAGGTGTGCTCGACGCTGGCAGGTGGGGAGGGGGTGGGCGGGGGGAAGTGTCACTTTGTGCTAAAAGAAGAAATATGTGAAACTATTTTTAAGAGGGTGCTTTTGTAGTTTCTTGGATATTGACTGTCTCTTGCAAACTAGTAGTTTAATGTGCTAAATGGAAGCAAATAAGAACATATGGTTTAAATATACCCTGAAATACAAATGTATTTTTAATAACCATCATGGAAGTACTTGACAAGATGTTTTAAGTTTTACTTTCCAGAATCAAACCATTAAAAATCATTTTTAAATAAAGTAAGCCTCTGATATATCTTGTAAATCTCTAGTGTACACTCACTTAGACTTTGGTCAGGAATTGGAAAGTGCAGCATCATTTTTAAGGCAACTCTAGGAGCTGACTATAGCCAAGACATCAACTTTAAAAAATATTTAGTTTTTATTTTTCAATGAATAAATATCCCAAAGAATAACAAATCAGTTGATGAAAAGCATTATGAACACTCTAAAGTAAAATAATAACTTTTCAAAGTGATTAAGTGTTACATTTCCATATTTTTATGAGTTCATTCATATTTGCAGTGCAATATTAATTTAAAACTCATTTGTCCAGCCAGGCCTGGTGGTTCACACCTGTAATCCTAGCACTTTGGGAGGCTGAAGCAGAAGGAGAGATTGAGCCCAGGAGTTCAAGACCAACACAGGGAGATGCAGTCTCTACAGAAATAAAAATTTAAAAATTAGCTGAGCGTAGTGGCGCCTGCCTGTCATCCCAGCTACTCAGGAAGCTGAGGTGGGAGAATTGCTTGAGCCTAAGACCTTGAGGCTGCCGTGAACTATGATCACGCCACTGCACTCTAGCTTGGATGACAGAACAAGACCCTGTCTCAAAAAAATTTAAAAAAAAAAGGATTTGTGTTACAACTGATAGAAAGAAGGGCAATCAACCAGTTCTTTACATACTATACCATTTAAGTACACCTTACTTTTCCCAATTCTGTGGATCATGACAAATCTAGTCTTGGATGCTTTAAGCTACCTATTTGCTTCCGTTAAGACATGGCGCAGATCTAATATGCTAGAGGAACTGAGCTGATTCAAATGGAAAATTATGAAACTATTTGGCTTGCTATATGTTGGATCCATTCCAAGTCACGTCCATGTCAATCAAAATAAGAAGAGTCTTGGTCACAGTGTCAGCTTTTCTGCATTTTATTCTCAGGATATTCCAAAGTTATGCCACCTGGCAACAAAAAAGGCTTTCCTCAAGAGTCTATTTCTGGTATCTGATGATGGAGGAGGAAGAGGAGGAAGACAAAAGGAGAAAAACAAAGAAATAGGAAGAAAAGGAGAATGAGGTGGAGAAAGCATTTCAATTCTATTCAACTTTTGCTGACATTTATATTGCTTCTAACTATATTGACATTCCTCTGGCATACTGTTTTGAGATTATTTTTGAATACTTGGGTATCACCTGTTAATTTCTTGGCATAAAATTGAGACAGTAAAAAGCAAAAGCCTTCAAGTTTGAAAGTGCTGCAAGTGAAAAATGGGATAGTGAGACATTTGCAGAATTGTACATGTGCTACTCATGGAATGTATCCTGCTACCTTCATCATAAAGAATACATTATTTATCTTCTTTTTTGTTGTGAAGCCATACTATATACTTTACAAAGCAAAATACAAAGAATGGCCATGTTTTTCACAAGTCAATGAGCTGAAAGTGCAGCAAGAAAATTAACTGAACCAACAGACAATACAACAAAATGAACACAACTACTTGTATAAGACACTATATATTTATACAATATACATGTAAGGATGAATATGCTTGGCTAGCTGGTTAAAGCAAACTGTCTACACTTCTGTGCACAGACTGGCTAGATGTTCAACCTGATTCCTTTCCGTCTAGGCAGACAGCTAGACTACACTTCCCAGCCTCCCTTGTGACGTGTGTGGCCTGCGTCTGAATTCAGAACAATGAAATGTGAGCAAGAAGAGATTAGTAACTTCTTTAATTGCCAATTGAATTTTAAGTGAATGAGAAAAAAATCTTGAGTTAATTAACTGAGCTTTGGTTTATTGGTTACATCAGTTAGTACCACTTTCACTATTATAGACATGTGTGCTTGGAATTGGGATGCAACTGTAACCCGAAACTAAAATATTTTGCATTACCTTAATGGTTGACCACAAATGCTAAGGAAACTAATGGTAGAGACCTAAAGTAGAAATCAACGTTTTGAAGAGCTCCTGTCCCTGCTCCTGAATTCTGACCCATTAGCCAATACCCTCCCCAGCCCACCCTATCCTGTCACCTGTGTCAGTCCTCTGGTATTCACTACTTATATTGATTGCTCTGTTTCAGGTTATATGGACTTTACTTTTGGGGTCCAGCTAAGATCCCTTCCCACTGCCACCGAGGTGCTGGTCCCATATTGGTTGAGACTTCTTATCTCTGGTCACTCAGTTTCTACCTAAATTGGCTGCAATGCTGTAGGTGAAGGAGGAGATGTATTTCATTCCAATTGTAACATCCAAATGACATCAATTTTTCTTTTCCATGAAAAGTGATAGACATTTAGGGTTTATGTATAATGCTAGGTATATGAAAGGCTTCACAAACTCTTTTAGGCATAAGCCCACTAAGATAATTAAATCTTCCTTTACTACTCAGTTTGCATCAACTGTTTTCTTACTAATCTACTGATGGCTTCCTGACTTATTTATGTAAGAGTGGTGTATTAGTCCATTTTCACGCTGCTATAAAGAACTTCCCTAATACTGGGTAATTTATAAAGGAAAGAGACTTGATTGACTCACAGTTCTGCATGGCTGAGGTGGCCTCAGGAAACTTGCAATCATGGCAGAAGGGGAAGCAGATGCCTTCTTCACAAAATGACAGGAGACAGAAGAATGAAAGAACTTCTAATCATTTATAAAACCACCAGATCTCATGAGAACTCACTCACTATCACGAGAAAAGCATGAGAGAAATTGCCCCACGATCCAATCAGCTCCTACCAGGTCCCTCCCTCAACATCTGGGGATGACAATTCAAGATGAGATTTACGTGGGGACACAAAGTCAAACCGTATCAAGTCGGAAGAGCATAATGCAGATAATATTGTGAAAGCCTTTTGGAAAAGGGAAAGTATTTCTAGCCTTCCATGGTCCTATGAGAAGCAAGAACCTAGGTGAGATATGATGAATCATCTGGAATGAGGGTAACCACCCCTACCCCACTCCTAACACCAATTGCCTATGGCAGAGATCACTAATTGATCCCTGAGCTTTTGTCCTCAGAGTCCTGAAATTGTTTGAGATCATCAGTACAGCTCACCACAGCCACTATGATCTATATAAGTTGGCACAAGTTTGCTCAACTTGCCATACGTGGTGTGTGTATCCTTTCTGAGGCTGCCATTCTGTTTGACCATACAAAAGAGAAGTACAAATCTAAAGCGCCACAGTTTTTCATAATTTTCTCAAAAGACCACTTTTCTAAGTATTTGATAATCCCCAATGTCATGCTGTGTTAGTTACATCATTAAAAGCACAGAAACAATTCCATGTAATTGCTTTATCAACCACCTGTAAAATACCCTCACTGCAGCCATATGTAAAGATGGAAAAGTGTTCCTATTTCTCCACATCCTCTCCAGCACCTATTGTTTCCTAACTTTTTAATGAGCACCTATTGTTTCCTAACTTTTTAATGATCGCCATTCTAACTGGTGTGAGATGGTATCTCATTGTAGTTTTGATTTGCATTTCTCTGATGGCCAGCGATGATGAGCATTTTTTCATGTGTTTTTTGGCTGCATAAATGTGTTCTTTTGAGAAGTGTCTGTTCATATCCTTCGCCTACTTTTTGATGGGGTTGTTTGTTTTTTTCTTGTGTGGTGATTCCTCAGGGATCTAGAACTAGAAATACCATTTGACCCAGCCATCCCATTACTGGGTATATACCCAAAGGATTATAAATCATGCTGCTATAAAGACACATGCACACGTATGTTTATAGCGGCACTATTCACAATAGTAAAGACTTGGAACCAACCTAAATGTTCAACAGCAATAGACTGGATTAAGAAAATGTGGCACATATACACCATGGAATACTATGCAGCCATAAAAAATGATGAGTTCATGTCCTTTGTAGGGACATGGGTGAAACTGGAAACCATCATTCTCAGCAAACTATCACAAGGACAAAAAACCAAACACCGCATGTTCTCACTCATAGGTGGGAATTGAATAATGAGAACACATGGACACAGGAAGGGGAACATCACACACCGGGGACTGTTGTGGGGTGGGGGGAGGGGGTAGGGATAGCATTAGGAGATATACCTAATAATGGGTGCAGCACACCAACATGGCACATGTATACATATGTAACAAACCTGTACGTTGTGCACATGTACCATAAAACTTAAAGTATAATAATAATAAAATAAAATAAGTGGAAAAAGTCCCTTTTAACCCGAAGAAGTAAAACAATTTAATGGGATCTGACACCACTAGGATACCCTACAAATCAAACCTTTTTGAATCTCTCTATTAAAGGAAATATTGAGCTACATCCTTATCGATGCTACTAGCAAACCCAGATGGAAGAGAGAGATGTTAACTATAGGGGATTGTGATTGCAAAGAAAAAAGCCCTTTTTTGTGGTTCATATGTAGATGGTGCAGTCTCAAAAGCAAGTGTTCAGGTTATCCAGCCTAACTTCCTCTAAGCCTGAGAGGAGTAAAACATGTTATTTCATTAGAGAATTTTGTTACATCTCTTCCTTTATTAGTCATCTTTCTTTTAAGTTGCTCTTAGGAATAAGCTTGAAAACAAAGCAGCCACAGTAGGTGAGGGCTGCCTTGTCTCTTCAAAAGCAAACAAATGAATGTGACATATTTTTTCTGCACGTCACCTCTTGAACTTGAAAAGACCTTAGGAAAACTAAATTTTAAGGTTCTACCATTGACGGAGAAGACACTTTTGAAAACTATTTTGTTTTGATTTTATCTAGAAGCATTTATGCCCTAGCTGACTGAAACTACCTGGGGAATTGTTTGCAATTGTTTTTTTCTTTGCCACATGGTAGATTCTCCTTTTCTCCACCTCTATCCTGACAGCTGATAGAATTTTGAATGGTCATTTCACATGCCGCATATCATCTGGGACTAACTCAACAAATTATGGAAAGAAGATAAACTGTACTTTAGGTATTAAGCTGGGCAGGCCCAGCAATGCCCAAGGATTCCTGTAACCAGTGAAATTTGGCATAGGGTTTTGATAATTGGGCATGATTTAGCAGAGTCTCACCTTCTCAAAACTCCTGGTGAAGCTCCGGTGCAGAAGTAGCTGGACCAAGGCTCATTGGGACTTTGACACATCTCCATATTCTTTTATGTCTAGTGTATTTCCTAGTGAGATCATACAGATGACTTACTGTGGTTGTTGAATAAAAAGATAACTTACCTCTGATCTTTGATAGTTACAAAATGAATGCAGTCCAGCTTCCAAGATGCTGTTGGTTTTTCTTGCCCTTTTAAGGATCATTTTTTTTTGCAAATAAACAGAACGTGAGATTGAGAGTCAACTTACTGTGAATCAGAGAGCTCTACCAATTTACTACCTCTGTTACCTTGGGCACATTGCTTAGTTAAGCTTCAAGATCTTCAGGTATCAGATGTGGGTGCAAATTAGCGCCTCTTTTGTAAGGTTGTTGTGCAGTTTTAAGAAGTTAATACATGTAAAGCATTTAGCATATAATAAATAATTGCCTCTCAAACTTGAGCCTGCACACACTTCTTTTGGCAATCTTATTAAAATGCAGATTGTAATTTAATAGCTCTGGGATGGGACTTGCATTTCTGACAAGTTCCTAGGTAGACCAATGTTGCTACTCCATGAACCAGAATTTGGTAGGAAGGTTTTAGAGCACCTAAAGGTTATTTTTATCAACACTATTTTTATATCATGCCATTTTTATTATTATTAACATCTGCCTTTCCCATTAAATGCAAGCTCCATTAAAAAAAGTGGTGGGGGTGACAAAGTCCCCCATATCAACTCTTTTATCCCTTTGCCATATGGTTCTCAATACTATATGCTTAATAAATATTGGCTGAACTAATTCAATACAAAATGCTCTCCATTCTCCTGTAACACTCTTCCATTATTTTTAGCAATTTTTTTTGATCAGCTTACCTGCTAATAGTAGGTTAAATTAATATATTATCTCTCCTACTACTTATAGTTTTTAGCTTTAGCTGTGTTGTTATTTTTTAATTCCGTTTTCCAATTCTGGCTGATGTGGTAGTTTTGGAATTTTCATAGCCCCCTGACTTACCTTCATCACACATGTATTACACTGTGTGCCTGTCTGCTTCCTCACCTAGATTTTGTAGTGTTTACAAGTAGAAACTGTGCACTGCACACACTTGTAACCTCATCGCTTATCATAGCCCCTGCATGTAGTAGGCATTCCATGAAATTCTGTTGAAAGGGACAATAGATGAATGAATAATTGTAGAAAGGTCTCCTAAAAAGGATCAGCTTCTTAACATTAGAGCATCTGAACTGTAAGAGACAATATTTTTTGTCTTTTATTACCTGACAAGTATTTTTTTAAAAATAAAAACAGGTTGAGAATTAGAGTCTTGTCTGTTTCCATCCAAGGCGTGGCCCAAACTCTGGATTAAGACTAGAAGGCCAAGTTTTCCACAAACTCTCACACTTCCTGGAGCATGACCTTGAGCAGGTCAGGCAGCCTCTGTGACCCAGGCCAACTCTTCTCTGAAGCCCTTGGGGCTGCATTTCCAGACAGGACATAGCTAAGGGAAAAGGCTCTGGATTTGTTCTTCTCCTATGCGTGCTTCTGGAAGCCTGTGAGGAGGCAGGTTTTGGGGTGGCTTTGGCATCAGCTGCAGTCATCTCATCAGTTCTTTCCCTACCTTAAACCCAAGGTAGACTTAGAGATTGACTAATTGGGGGACTCTGATTTATACGTTTGTTGAAACCTTGTCCTGAAAAACAGTAAATCAGGGAAGAATTTGAACTACACCCTCTGAAATTTTCTGTAAACTCTAATCTCCAACTGATGTAATTCAAATTGTTTAGCTGATTTATCAATGCCATAAATTTTCTCAGCGCTGTGATTCTCAATCCTAGCTGCACATTACAATCACCTGGGGGGCACTTTAAAAAAATACAGATGCTGGGTGAGAACAACTGAATCATATTCTATTGGAGCCAAGCATCTTTGTTTTTTAAAAGCTGCTTAAGCGATTCTTATATGCAGCTAAAGCTGAGATTCCCTCTTTTACTGTTTTTAGCAAATACCTGCATTACAGAATTTCCTATGCATCTAATAATGTAGCTGAATGAATAATAGGTAAAAGAAGGCTTATCTAAATGTTTAAACTATAATTATTGCTTTGCATATGATATGTCTTCAGTAAGTTATCGATTGAATAAATATTATAATTTTAAGCTACTACTATTTAGTCTTTGAATTGGTGGAAAGAAAAACGGACGGGAACATTTCTTTTGGTTTCTTGTTTCAAAGGAAACGTATGGTTCTTGTTGCTAAGGAAACAGTCATCCATTCATGTTCTTCATTCCATCTTTGGGTCACGCCCAGTGCTGATCATGTCAGGCCTTCAAGAGAAAAGTATTTTTAAATCATTTTTAAAATGACTTAAACCATTTAAAACCAAGTTTTACTGGCTCAAAAAACTGTTGCCATGTTTTGTTATATACCCAATGGCCAGAATTGTCCTTCCAAGTGCTGGGAATTAGCTTAAAGCTCTCTCATGGGGGGAAAAAAAGTTCTATTACAGGATGAAGGACAATGATCTTGAGACTAATCCAAAATATTTGAAAACTATATTACAAGTTAAGGCTCACATTAAAACACAGCCACAAGGGCCTGGACAACAGAGAAGCAAGTGAGGTGTATTGGATGCAGAATTTAAGGGCCTTCCTAAAATTGAAGTGGGTGCTTCTTTAAAGTTTACACCCAAAGCACTTTACCTACCTTACCCTTGTGTCAGCCCTGAGAGTCACTTCTAGGGCAGAAAGACATTCTATTCCTACACATTTCATCAAGAAAAAGGAGTAATTTCTTTACATTAAACTATAAAAACTATAGAGACACTAAAGATAATTATAGAGCTTGGAATGTAGCCAAACCACTAAGGTTAATATCTTTGCTCTAAAGGCAATGGGACTTAGGACAAGATATGGTCAGGGCCTCAACTACATATCTCATCTGTAAAATGGGTGCCCATTTGTAACTTCCTTCCCAACAGTTCTATGCCCCCTCTTTTGCTGGCAGGACCATAACTGTTCAACTGTCCCCGAATCTCACATATACCTCATGGGTGAATTCTAATTAGTTTAAGAAAACCATGGTATCTCATGCCCTTTGCCCAAGATTTGTGAGGGATCAGTATGTGACACATTTCTCGACAATATGACAAGAGAAGAGATCTTTGGCACAAAGTTTTCTTGCTCTTAAATAAATATGCATGGGGGAACAGTCCCACTTCTTCTACTGAATATTTTTTGTCTTCATGGGGTGCTTAGAACCATGGCAGTATTTTTCAGTCAAAAGGAGAGCTATGCGAGAATAAAGCCAATATGATGAACATGGGAGAATAGAACAACAGAAAGATCTTAAATCTTTTATTTCGATGTTAAACTGCTAACTTGACCAATAGCGGAGCCACCTTACTTTTTGTGATGCTTAAATTAAGACAAATACATATGTGTATATATAGATGTATCCTTTTATTGCTTAGTCCAGTTTGTCAGGGTTTTCTGTTACTCTCAGCCAGAGAACCCTATATTCAAAATAATGTTATTTTTTATATGCTTGATGAGTAACAATTTCAGCAGTGCCTAGATTTAAGAGTAAAGAAATTCAAAGTATGGCATTAAAAAATACTATGTCATGATTTTTGGCTAAGAATAAAAAATTAAGAGAACATAATGATTGGAAAAAATAACATAGTTTGTTTAAGAAAATTAATTTATGTGAACTCAATATCTTTTTTTTTTTTTTTTGAGACAGAGTTTCACTCTTGTTGCTGGAGTGCAATGGTGCAACCTCGGCTCACTGCAACCTCTGCCCCCCGGGTTCAAGCCATCCTCCTGCCTCAGGATGAGTAGCTGGGACTGCAGGCATGCACCAACATGCCTGGATAATTTTTGTATTTTTAGTAGAGATGGGATTCACCATGTCGGCCAGGCTGATATTGAACTCCTGACCTCAGATGATCTGCCCATCTCCGCCTCCCAAAGTGTTGGGATTACAGGTGTGAGAAACCACGCCTGGCCAACTCAATATCTTATACTAGTATCTCGATCTTGGCACTATTGACATTTTTGGTTGGATAATTTTTTATCATAGTGGGATGTCTGTGCATTGTAAGATGTTAAGCGGCACCCCTGGCCTCTAGGCACTAGAAGACAGTAGCCTCCCTCCTCCCCACCCCAAGTTCCAGTTGTAACAAGAATGTCTCCAGACATGACCAAATGTCACCCCTTGTGGGAGTGAAGATGGGGAAGGAGCCAATAAAACAAACTAGTTGAGAACCACTGCCTTAGACTTAACTGGCCATGAGAAGAAAATTTTTAAAATCCTGATTCTACAGAGACAGAAAAATTTTTGCTCAGTTTCTTTTCAACTCATTAGCAAGTGTTAAATGTATATTTTCTATGTTCCAAATACAAGATTTGTTATAGTTAGGAAACCCAGAATATTACCACAGGAGCAGAAATTTTACTTACTTTAGGTACAGTTATCCTTTCAGTGCTTAGCAAAGTGCCTAGCTTATGGGAGATTCAATAAATACTCTAAATAAAGGAAGAGACGAGGGATGAATGGATGGATGGATGGATGGATGGATGAATTAGAAAAATAACTCCTTAAACTACCTTTTGTCATGAAGACAAAATTAATCCATTCAAAATCTAATTTGAAAACAATGAAGTGGCAATCTGTATAAAATAATGAAGTGCTATAGGAATCTGGAAAATAGTGTTACCAAGGAGAACTAACAGGGTAAGGATGAAGAATGTGATTAAAATAAAAGAAAACAAACAAAATCCCTTCAGGGGCTACAGGGAAAAAAAAAATGAAACTTGGTGACAAAGTAGAAAAAGAAGGTGAAGGTAAACAGCAGCCAATTATGAATTTTAAGGCAGTTGGTTCCAAACTTTTCTCCAATTCCTGGGATGTAGAACAAAGGAAGGAAGGAAAAATGTCAGTAGAAAAGGAGCCTTCAATCATTGTTTCAACTAGAACTATTATACTAGCATCTTTATTAGTTCATTTTATTAAATTTGAATAAGAGAGTAATAGCTTTTAGAGAAAACAGTCTAAAAACTGATTTCCTAGGAACAAAGGACATTTGAAAACCTGTGGTACTGCTGATTGACTTACATAGACTGAATGAGAGCGGAAGAAGTAGTATGTGGCTGGGGAGTGGAGAATGGTGAATTTAGCTTCAGACAGGTGAATTTGAGGTATGGATGTAACATCTATGTGATAAGACCCTGGAGCCAGATGGAAATAGGCTTTAGAATCTAGACAAGAAGATAGGGCTAGAGTGTGGATCTGGGTATCATCTATATGGAGATAAAGTGATGCAAGGAATTAATAAAGAAGCTAGGGAACAGAGGTTAAGGGGAATCTGTGATCAGAGGAAATAAATAAAATAGTTTGAAGCATATAATGGTCATACTGAAAGCGGAAGAACCAGCCAGTGAAGAAGGAAGAAAATCAGGAAACTGTAATCCCATGAGATGTTACATCAATGATAGACAGCCATCATAGACATACACTTAGAAAGCTGGAAGAAGATGAAGTCGAAAATGGGCCCTGTATCTGTCAGCAGGGAGAGAGTTAATCGTACTTAAGGCAGCAAAAAATATATATATATATATCTTTTCAGTTGTGTATATGACTGGACAAAAGCCTACACAAATGTTCTATATCACTATGAGAGCTGGAAAATATGCTTAAGCGTGAGCTATTTTGCAAAATTCCCAGAGCACAACTTGACATTAGTGGGGGCTGACATGCCAAAAAAAAAATGAATTACTAATGTAGACTAAAATAAGCCACTATAAAATCTCTAAAGCCATCTTATTGCATTTAACAATTCTTTTCCAAGAGTTGGACAGCTTTTCATGACTTCCTACGCAAGTGAAATCTGGATCATGTCTTAAGGGAAACCCACCTACTCAGTTTAATTTTACCCAGCTCAAGTCTTTTACCAGAAAGGGAGGCGAGATGAATTGCTTGGGAAGTGGATAAAGGAGCTAGAGACAAAAGAGGGAGGGTAGGAGAAAGAAATCATCCCAAGCCAGTGCTATTCTAATTATTTTTTTGTTGTCAAAAACTAACACTTACCAAACAAAATCTTATTTGGAAGTCAAGATAAATGATTCTGAGAGACGCGGGGCTGCTGTGGCTAAAGTGGGATTGGAGGAACCTTGCCTTCTGGCTTATGTCCTTGAACATTTATGAAAACTCTCTTTGGATCCCCTTAAAGTGCAACTGAAAACAATATACTGAACCCCTTCTCCAATAAAAATCAGAAGTGCAGACACACTCAAGATCTTCCTCAAGGTGGCTCAGCTAGCTAATGACCCAAACAGAATGAGAACACAATTGTCCTTAGTTTTGTGCATTGTGTTCAAGTTGCAGACACATCAGGGGGCTGAAGCAGGATGATATTTTCCCCTGGTCTTTGAATGTCTCAGAAAAGCTGTCCAAATCAAATATTTCCTTTTTTAAACCTCTTGTCTCTCATTAATTGCTTTATGTGAAAAAAAATAAAAATTCATTTTCCAGAAATGGAATAGTGGAGTAATTCACCATCCATTTTGTGCTTTCTTTTAATTGATACGTAAATAAATACATACCATTTCAGCCAAGGTGGGTGGATAGCTTGAGCTCAGGAGTTCAAGACCAGCTTGGGCATCATGATGGAACCCCGTCTCTACAAAAAATACAAAAATTAGCTGGGTATGGTGGCATGTGACTGTCAACTACTCAGAAGGCTGAGGCAGGAGGATCACTTGTGCCTGGGAGGTTGAGGCTGCAGTGAGCCTAGATTGCACCACTTTCTCCAGCCTGGGTGACAGAGACCCTGTCTAAGAAATAAAATAAATTACATACCAAAGTCAGTCAAGCTTGGTCTCTCATTTAAAGATTCTCTGCCTTGAAGTGCATTTAAACTACATAAATGGAAAGAGAGTGGTGGGAAATGACATCTTGTCCCCATTTGCACATTAACAAGAAAATCAGATATAGCTATAATTTAACTTTAATAAATCAAATTCTTTTGGAAATATTTGATGGTCTGATTCCAAAATCAGATTCGTTTGGTACTGGCTCCACAGCTGTTAGCAGCTTTGTCAGTGTCTGTGTAGGAGAAAACATTTAAAGGCTAGTTCTATGTCTACGGAGCCCAAACCTAACTCCTATTCTGACAGGCAGATTTTATAGTGGTTTATTTTGGTCTACATTAGTATTTCATTTTTTGGAATTAAAGCCTTATCCAATGTCAAGTCTGCCTCTCTCCCTATACAAGCTGTGTGATTTCTTTAAAAACAGGAAACTGATAGCTTTAAAAAATGTTGTTTGCTCTGTGTAATAATAGCTAAGCAGTGCCTGTCAACCAACTTTGTTAGAGCATCACACTGGACAGGAACTGCAATGAGGCTGTGACTATTCAGCCATTTCCAACAAAACAGAAGAGAATTCCTAAATACTGCATGAATTCTTGCCTCTGTTATTTGTTGTTTTCTACTGGCTACTTAAGAGCCAGTGATGATTTTTTTCCTCTCAATCTTTCCAGTGAAGTGACTGGCATATATTAAGCATATTAAAAATACTCTTGAAAACTGAAAGTAGTCTTTCATATAGATCAGACAAAAGTGGACTCATTGTAGTCCAGGAGATGATATTCAGGTCAGGATCTGGTATTCTACATACTACATGTGCTCAGGAT
Source organism: Pongo pygmaeus (assembly GCF_028885625.2). Classification (NCBI taxonomy): domain Eukaryota; kingdom Metazoa; phylum Chordata; class Mammalia; order Primates; family Hominidae; genus Pongo; species Pongo pygmaeus. The sequence goes on along the minus strand of NC_072384.2, from coordinate 63,610,883 downwards.
GGTCATACATCATCTTGCAGGGATTACAGGCAAAGGGGACAAAGTTTCCTTATACAGTCTGTTGCATCTACAAAACATGGAAATAATTTGCAGTCAGGTCAAATGCCTTTGGAGAATGTGATTCATTGCACTGTTCATGACCTATACCGAATTTGAGTTTGGAGATCTTCATCTCAGTTTGAAACTAGGTAGATTTATGGGTCTGTCCGCACTGCAAAGTCCTTTGACGTCATCTCAATAGGAAGTGTACTTGGTAGGGAGAATATTAAGGAAATAGCTATATCTATATTAAAGAAAATTAATTGGTCAACTAAGGCAAACAATAGTTTATTTCTCCAAAAACATAAATATTTAAATCATTTATTTGACTGGTCATTTAGGAAAAACAGATGGTTTAAGTGATTTTACATATAGAAGTAACCAATGCCTAGCTGAGGAAAACAATGAACTGATGCTATGCCAAAGACCTTTCCTTTTTGCTTTCTCAATATCATATATTATTGACATATCAATATCAATAATATATCTATATATGCATACGCACATGCACATATATACACAAATATATACAGACATGGAATCTCCCAATATAAATATTGATAGATAGATACATACATACATACATACATACATACATAGATACATAGATAGAGATAGGTATTGATAAATATAAATGTTTAAATAACTTATGTTAAGTAAAAGAAAAAAGAGAACTAATAAAATCCATATTTGCCCACATGATTAGTTACATCTCTATTAATAAATATGTAGACTAAACATCAATCTGAACGTATTCTGAGCAATCTTAGATACTTCAAGCTTGACAAAAGAAAAAGAATAGTACAACTAAAAAAAGTGTTTTTAGGAAAATGGAGCCTTCAGCATTAATCTTTGTAATACATTTTTCCTACTGTGATGTTATTTTTCACCCTGAACAAATTTTTGTATTTTGTGTGTGGTGGGGGCATGTGATAGAAAGAAGACTGCTATTTTATGAGGGCTATACTACATTCCTTTGGCATTGTCTGAAAGAAAGAGTTTGAGATAGGAGGGAGCTCTTCAAAGTAAGTTAGCAGGAATTTTTAAGTTTAATGAGGGAAACAGAAAAGTGAGACTCTCTGAAAGGAGAGAGCAGACCACAGCAACATGGCAGCATGTTGGGGATTTGAGGAAGAAGGTCCAAAATGGACTCCCTGTAGCGATGATAGGAATTTTAGAAACAGTGATGTCTCATAGTTGGATGAAGTTGTTTCTAATCCTGTGCAGTATTTTCCTTGCATTATCCCCCAAGAAATAATAAAAATCTGGAAGTCGCAGAAGCACTGTTAGTGGCACCTTGGAAAATAAAGGAGAAAGAGCTATAACCATCCTTGGTGTGAATTGTTGAGGAAAAATACGCAACATAGAAGAAGGATACAGGGACACAATATATAATTACTCGAATATTTGTTCATCAGAGTGTTTTGATCTATACCAATAAGCTGTGAGCTCCGACAACGTGAACCATTCAAGTCTCATGTACTGATATACCCCAGTACTGAGATCATAAACAATACCCAGTTTTAACAAAGTAGTCAATAAAATCTGTTGAATTAATAAATGAATAAAAATTAATCAGAGAACATGAGTTCAAGTTGATAAAAGACAAATAGCTGTAAGTACCTCCAATTTTTCAGCTGGAGAAGGTCCTGAACTTCTTGCAGAGATAAAGAACGAAGAAATTGGGAAATTTAAATTAGGCTTAGGACATTGAAAGAAAAGGCAACTGTTCTGTTTCACCCCTAATTTAGTGGTCCGCAATACTATTCTGATGCTAACCACCTGGAGTTAGCCTGAGATGCCACAAGTGAAAAACACAATCCTCCACAAGACTTCCCTTACTTCAGATACCAGTCTCACTTTGGGGGGTCCCCAGGACACTCATACTTCTGATAAATTGGCTATACATTTGGGGATTTCTATGACCCCTCAGGTTTGATAATCCACCAAAACAACTCACAGAACTCACTGAAGTGCTATACTTACAATCAAAGTTTTATTATAAAGGATACAAGTAAGGACCAGCCAAATGAAAAGACATACAAGGTGAGGTCTGAGAAGGAGTGATATCCGGAGATGTTTTTTCAGATTTCCACTCATCAAAACCTCAGTTCATCAAAACCTCAATATATCCAATGAAAACATTTAAAACTATTTTTAAAATTTTCAATTAATTCATTATTGTTTTTGCTCCTGCCATATCTAAAATGTCACTCAATAAAAAGTTGCTGCCAGAAATATCTAGGTAACAGTGGAATTTTTATTTATTACAGTCATTGATGCCACTCCGTGTAAAGGTCTGGATTCCAAATCTAGTAAGCAAAACTTCCATGGACAGTACCGCTGATGAATAATTGCAGATGTAAAATTAGTTCTATTATTAATTCTCCAAGACCCTGCACTTATGGAGTCAAGAATACGGCCATTTAAAAATCAACACACATATACATCTATGTTATAAAAGAACTCAAGCACATCAAAAAAGCACTCATAAATTAGGCAAAGGATTCAGGTTTAACATTTTAAAATAATTTTAGTAAAAAATAAAATTCCCTTTCAGGAACTCTCTGCCTCTAGGATCTAATCAGTATTCAGGAAGCCTTACTCATGCCCTTCTGCCTTTTTGGAAGCTCAGTTATTTCATAAAGACATGACAAAGCTTTCTCATCATTCATTTTTTCATTTACTCATTGAACGTCTACTATATATCAAGCACAATGCTAGGTTCTAGGGATCTAGAAGTAAAGAGAACAGGCAAGGTTCTTCATCTCATGGAGCTTTATTCTTGTAGCAGCTTGCAGGAAGCAGATGATATAAAGCAAACACATTACTAAACAAGAAAATTACAGACTGTGAAGAGTGCAACTGGAGGAAATAACTAGGGAAGGACATAGTAACTGAAGAAAGCGCTTTAGAAGTTTAATCAGGGAAGGTCTCTCTGAAGAGGTGATATTTGAAGTGAGACTCAAAGGATAAAGGAGAAGAAAGGTCATTCCGGGCAGAAAGGTAAATTAGGGCTCCACCTTGGAGGTAGAAAAGGGCTTAGTAAGACAGAGGCTCAGTGTGAGAAATGGCAAATGGTGTAGGGTGAAGCTGGGAGAACATGCTGTGGCAGATCAACTGGGGCCTTGTTTGGCCATGGTGGTAAACTTGGAATTTATTCTGAGTACAATCAGAACTCACTGGAAGAATTTTTACATGTCCTAGTCACATGATCTCATTTCCATTTTTAAAAGATTATTCTGCCCCTACTGTGCAGAATAATGGGAGGAGGAAGCAAGAATGGAAGTAGGAAAGTCATATAGGAATCAGCTTTTTACTGGAAAAATTCTAAAGCTCTGCAAACCAAAATATATGCTCTCTCCATATAGGACCTTGATAGCAGGAATAAATTGTCTAATTGTACAGAAGTGAAATGAAATATCAACATTAGGGAGAAAATAGAGCAAATCTAAAACTTACTTCATTGAAATGCTTAGAGAAAGAAAACTTTGCCTCTCCTGATAGTGGTCCCAGTCTCCATTGACAACTGCCTAAGAATGGGGTCTAATTCTCTTGACCAGGCTGAAGTGCAGTGACACAATCACAGCTCACTGCAGTCTTGACCTCCTGGGCTCAAGCAATCCTCCTGTCTCGACCTTCCAAAGTGCTGGGATTACAGATGTGAACCACCACACCCACCCATGATTTTCACTTCTATGCCCACATTTTGTGGTACCATTTAGGCATGCATGAAAAAAACAAAAACACAGTTTCAATAATTTGCAGTTAAAGTATATATCATATTATGTCATTTGAATGCTGTTATTTATCAGAAAAATATTCCTTTGCTATTCCATGTTCATCTAATAAAGGCTGCAGTAGCACTAAATGTGATTTTAAAGTCCTGTGAGTCCAAATTGTCTCAGAAGTGGCATGTCAGATTTTATAAAGAAAAATGAAATTACAGGATTTGATATGCAGAAATTTGCATTACAAGCAACTCTAGTTCATACCTACTATCTTGAGGATATATGTAGTTCCAAATACTATGTTTAACCCATAGTTTGTCTCCCTTTTTGAAATATTTCGTCATGTACATGGCAAACCTTCATGAATTCAGACTAATTGAAATTAAGCCCTATGTGAATTAATAAAAAGTTAGAATTATACCACTTATTCAGAACCATTATTATTATAACCATATTTTTATATAATATCACCATTATTATAATAACATTATGGTAACGATAATATTTTAACTAGAATAGGCTGTAGGAAAAAGTCATATTTCTAAAGGGTTTTCTCTAGATTTATAACTCATTATATTTTCCTTTTTAGCATGTTTAATAATTAAGGTGGGCATTTTAAAAGAAGATTACTGCTCAATCATGAAAAATATAATTTAATATACATGTGGGACATTTTACTAATGTTGAAAATTTCTCCAAAAAATGGTATTATGTTTTCCTTTCTTCATGCTTTTAAAATCTGGCTTTCCCTCACTCAGTTGCTCGGCTGTTTACTTCTTTACCTTTCTCCTCCCATCACCTCTTCTTTTTATCCTGTTGACTATTTACAGATATCCAGAGTAACAAAATTGTTTCTTTAATTAAAAGGGGAAAAACAATTTTTAAAAGCTGCCATTGCGGGAAAATGTTTTCAGAAATGAAGTACCAGGGGCTTTGGCGATGGCCTCTGTGCTATTTTCCCAACTGTTTTGGTATTTTAGTGATTGTAAAGAAATGACCCTTAAAGTTGCCGTGTCAGGTTGGTAATAAAATGACGTCTTGGGGAAACCAAATCCTTTCTTCCCCATGCTTTTTTTTTTTCCTCCTGTAATTAGACTTGCCATCATCAGGGACTGCCTTTGTTATTAACAGCATCCCTCTCACCTCTGCTCGGGGACAGTGATAGCTAAATGAAGGCATCTCCTTCTGCACCAGGCTGAATATTTGAACACAAACCACATTCACAACAGCTGCATTTTTTCCTTTGTTAACCTCAATATCTTCGGGGATTCTTGGTTTTATTTGCAAGGGCCCTGCTAGGCATCTTTCTCCCTTGTGCTTCTTCACAGTGTTCTATTATTTGTTATGAAAAACATAAAAAAGATAGCTGCCACTCTGGCCTTTCAAGTTCCCAGCCTGCATAACACTTCTCTGGAATTGGTCACCAGCCAGGACCATCACTAAGGGGAAACATGTGGTTGCCACTTGTGTCTAGTGCACGTCTCACTGAATCTGGTAGTTTCAATTGAATGCACTGATGTCACTCTTCCAAGTGAACGAACCCCACGGGGATTGTAGAGAAGAACTAGGATTGTTTTTTATCAAGCCAGGGACCCCACATTTTCTCCTCAAACCGTCAGCAGACTCACCTTCTGCATTGCCTGCCAGCACTGGGGCAGATGTAACCAATTAGCACACTCATACATTTGTTTTCTTCAAAGGTCTGTCTATTCTCTGCGCCTTCTGCTTGGTTCTGTCCAGATACCATCACGCAAAGAACGTCATCTATGTTGTGTTTTCTCTGAGACAGATTGAAAGACCTATGATCTAAAGATCTATATTTCATAGCCCCGAGCTACTGATAGGCCATCAACTACTAAGCACTCTCAAAAAATATATTCATCAGTCATTAATTTGTTCATTTAAAAAAATATTTATTGACAGTGGTTCATGCTTGTAATCCCAGCACTTTGGGAGGCCGAAGCAGGCGGATCACCTGAGGTCAGGAGTTTGAGACCAGCCTGGCCAACATGGTGAAACCCCATCTCTACTAAAAATAAAAAATTAGCTGGGTGTAGTGGCGCGTGCCTGTAGTCCCAGCTACTTGGAAGGCTGAGGCAGGAGAATCGCTTGAACCCAGGAGGCAGAAGTTGCAGTGAGCCAAGATCATGCCACTGCACTCCAGCCTGGTCGACAGAGCAAGGCTCCATTTTGGAAAAGAAAAAAAAAAAGGGCTGGGCGTGATGGCTCACATCTATAATCCCAGAACTTTGGGAGACTGAGGCGGGCTGATCACCTAAGGTCAGGGGTTTGAGACCAGCCTGGCCAAAATGGTGAAACCCCATCTCTACTAAAAATAAAAAATTAGCCAAGTGTGGTGGTGTGTGCCTGTAGTCCCAACTACTTGGGAGGCTGAGGCAGGAGAATCACTTGAACCCGGGAGGCAGAGGTTGCAGTGAGCCAAGATCCCACCACTGCATTCCAGCCCGGGTGACAGAGTGAGACTCTGTCTCAAAAAAAAAAAAAAATATATATATATTATATATATATATTTTATATATATATTATATATATATATTTTATATATATATTATATATATATATTTTATATATATATTTTATATATATTATATTTTATATATATTTTATATATAATATAATATATTATATATATTTTATATATAATATATATATTTTATATATTTTATATATAATATATAATATATATATTATATATAATATATATATTTTATATATTATATATATTTTATATATTATATATTTTATATATATTATATATTTTATATATTATATATTTTATATATATTATATATATTTTATATATTATATATTTTATATATATTATATATATTTTATATATTATATATTTTATATATAATATATTTTATATATTATATATTTTATATATAATATATTTTATATATAATATATTTTATATATAATATATTTTATATATAATATATTTTATATATATTATATATATTTTATATATATTATATATTTTATATATATTATATATTTATATATTATATATATTTTATATATTATATATTATATATATTTTATATATATTATATATATTATATATATTATACATTATATATTATATATAATATATTATATATTATATATAATATATAATATATTATATATTATATATTATATATATTTTGTATATATTTTCATATATATTATATATATAAAATATATATTATATATATAATATATATTTTATATATATTATATATAATATACATTTTATATATATTATATATATAATATATATTATATATATATATTTTATATATATATATAAAAAAAACAGGTGACTTCATCCAGGGATAAACGCAATGGAGAAAATAAAGTCAGAGAGAGTGAAAAAGAAAGACTGATCATCAGGACATGCCATTGGAGATGCATGTGAATAAAGAAAAGAATGTGGGTATTCGAGACGTGGAGAAATGGCATATGGCAGAGGACCAGCATGCGTGGAAGCCTAGAGGCAGGGTTGAATTGAATTTATCTTGCTTTCAGGACAGAAGGCCACTATGGCAGGTTGGGAGAGAGATACTGGAGTGAGATGTACCCTTTTGAAGTCTATAATCAATATCTTCTCTATATGGGATAGGGGAATAATCAATAGAGATGATCTTTCCAATGAAATGAAGATAATATATGTGCAGAATAGTTCCTGATACATAATACTTCGTAGGTATTTATTGAGATAAAGCCTTGGAACCAATTTTCAAATTGGACAATTCAATTTCAATTGTTTCAGCAAACACTGATGAGTGTTAGCAGTAATGATATCAGTTTCTACATGTTAACATGCTGTTTAATATTCACAGCAACATTTAAATGGAGTACCTATCATCACCGCTTTAAAAGATGTGGAAACTGAAGATTTTTGAGTTTAAAAATTTGAAGAGGGCTAAGGAGATAGGAAAAAGTAAACCTGAATTGAAACCCAGGTCTGACTCCTTACCACCACCATTCATTGGAACTAATCTACTGTGAGTTGGACTCTGAGGTAGAAAGTGGACAAATAAAGGGACCTAATGCAGAGACACCATCTTTAATGAATAGTCCTACTGGCATTGCAAGGTGAATATGAGGATCTCTATAAAACAGATAAAGAAACTAAAGTTCACACAGAATAAGTGACCTGACTAAGGGTGCATCGCTGGGATTCCAAACCAATATTGTCTGCTTCCGATATATCTTTCCCCATGTAAGTCTATTAGGCAGTCAAGGTTGAGAATAGAGGGATAGAGGCAAGCCTTTTCTCATTGCATCAGACAAGGTATTTTTCAACAAGATGATTGCATCAATTAATGTTTGGGTGGAAGCAACAGAAATGGATTCTCACTGCATTTAAGTTAAAAGGGAGGAAGGAGATTATTGGAAGACTACGGAGATAGCTAACACAACTTAAGGAATTGCAAAGCTACATATTTCCAGGAGGACAGAAGCAGTGGCAATTCCATCGCAGTGGACCTCTGTACTTTCTCTGTGGGGGCTCCACTCCTTTACAGTGACTCCGCTGACTCTCCTCTACTTCTCTCTGTCTCTGTTTAAATTGAACCTTTCTAAAAAGACTCAGATTTGGTCAGCTTGGGTTAGGCTGTCATCCTTGTAGTCCACAGGATAGAGATGGCTACCTGAAGGATGTGTGGTTTTCATTTTGAGGGAAAAATAAAAGACTTCTACACAGATCATCTCTAAACCTCATATTTCACAGAGATTGAGCTTTAAGGAGCAGGAGTAATTTTTTGCCCAAGGCCACCTAATCTTTGATCAGAGGAAGATGCTTAAGAAAAATGTGAAGTTTGTTCTCAGTAGGTTAGGTGTCTTCTTTCTGTCTTAATGACACCTCTTGTCTACTCTTAGGGGATATATATACTTCCTCATTAAAAGTTGTACATTATAAATGATCAACCACTTATACCTTATAACCTAAAATATTGCTGGATGTATTTGCAGTATAAATTTTAAGGTACATAAGGCCTTTTTCCCTATCAAGGATGCCCTAGGAACTGATGCACAGAGGAGAGGCATTTTCTGGTCAAAGAGATTTCCCACAAAATTCTTAAATTTGGACATCAGTACACTACTTATCTTTTCCTCTTGAGAGGTTTAGGAGAACATTTCAGGCACATTTTACAAAGCCTAGGCCTGGCCCTCTATGTGTATGGTAGCTTAAGAAACTATGCTGGTTTTCTCAATGTTTATCCCCAAATTTTAATTGACAAAGATATTATTATTTCTCTATTTCTTTAGCTATTGAATAATGACAATGGATATTCTCAAACAAAATTTCTGAACCCTCATCATGTCATATATGTCAGTATAAAAGAGAACCAATCTAACCTACATGTCAGTTTATTAGCATTAAGACAGTGTCCAAAATACTATTTTTTCCAACAAAAACTAAAACATGCTGTGACTATAGTAACTCCCTCAGGTAAACCCCAAATTGTCCTTTGCCCCCATGTAAGCAGAGCAGATTTGTGCTAAGCTTGCCGCAGTTGGAAGTCACTGTGTTTGAGCTTATTTTACCATTTCCACTAGCTAATAGAAAAATTCAAAACTTAAGTTCAAAGTGCCTGGAATAGTCTGCAGAGAGTTCAAAACCTTACCAGACCTGAACCTGAACCCGTTTCTTTAACATCCACAGTGGATGTTGATAGTCCTTTGGGAATTAATCTCACAATCAGACCACAAGAAAGATTGAGGAAAAGCGTGATGAGGAAAAGACATGAAGAAGTTAGTTCCTTAGGGTTTAAAAAGAAAAATATATTCAGAACATCAATCTCAGTAGCTAGCCTGACAGACGATGTTTTAAGAAATAACAATCAACAGCAGGAAAATAATTTCTTTAATTGTGCAATCACTTTTGGAGCTATTTGGAGTTGTCTCCATAAACTCTTTTCAAATACAAACACACATACACACCCACACACATTTATTGAGAGCAACTACCCATTGCTGTAGTTAATGGAGTGAAATACAGCTGAAGTGGGACTAGGAGAGCAGCAGGGGAGGAATTGTGGAAGCCAAGTTAACTGCTCTGATACAAACTGACTTTTCCTGTCTTTTCCAGCCACACTATATATTATTGTAGATGGTGTAGGCAGGGGATGCTTTCTGTAGCAAATGCACTGTATAGGATAAAGAGTCAGCAAAATACTATATATGAGACTTTCTTTACCCCTTTCAATTCAAAAGCTTTCACTTTCTACTCCTGGGTGTATTAATACCTGCAAAATCATGGGAGTTTATGATGACTTTATGCTTGTCAAGACACATTCCTCACCTTGAAATCTACTTGGGCTCGAGAGACTCCAGTATGAGAATCATGTCAAAAAATTAGAGGATGTCACAAAACAGCCACCACTGTGATATAGGAGCTAAAGAGATTGATTTATGAGACTGGATTAAAACAACTTAATAGAGTGGCCAAATCATGACCCAACTCCATAGGACTGTCGTACACTAGAAGGGAATTTTGTGAGCACAAAATTTCAAGGACATAATGGTCATGAAAGGGGGTTGGGAGAAAGACCTTTACCTAGCTGGGTTGTTGTGTACAGGGCTATGGCCAGGGCAGGTTAGCAAGTCAAGATTTAAGATTGTTCTCCTGAAACTGATACAGAAGTGTCTGCTCAGAAGTAAAAGACACAATTCTAGAATGATGTTAAACTTCAATGGACAAATATGCTCTAAAGAACTGCATGAGCAGGGGGTAGATGAGATGACTTATAGGTCTTTTCATCTTTAGTGTCTACAACTCTGTTGTCTTTCGAGTCATCATTTTTATTTTTTCAAATTTGTTATGGAGACAAAAAAACTTAAGTTTCATGCCAACATGTGCCTTCAATATCCAAAGCATATCTCTCTAACAGTCTATTTTCAGACTCATCAGAATGATTACTTCAGCCACTTAAGAAGTATGGTAATAGTAATTTTTGTATCCTAATAAAAGCATTTCCTATTATTTAAAAAAGAACAGAAAAAAAACTGAAACATAGCTTCTTTTCTGGCTAAAATGTGAAACCTGTCATTTAATGATGTTAGTTTCCAGCGGGTCATTTTCTCATTGGGAAAGAGTATTTTGATATATACAAATCTGCCCACCACTTTCTTACCCCATTTCTGTAATTACCATTAGTATGAGGAATGAAGATTTGATGAAGATTTGGTACCTACTGATTATCAATAGTAAAGTTAATATTTCTGTCTAATTAAAGCCTACATCAGCACAACTCCAATAAAACAGGGAAAGAGCACAATGAGGCAGGAGCTACAGATTGAGAATTGGCTTCTGAATCACTGGTCTTGGACAATCTTTCTCCATTGATTTACTGCAACGTTTTGAGTATGCAATTTAATCTCACTGTGCTTTTGTTTCTTCTGCAGTTCTTCTGCAGAGCAAAGAAAAAAAAAGGCAACAGCAGTAGCAGCCACTGTTAGTGCAGGAAACAGGATTTGACATTCTTCTGGGATTTTCTGAGGATAAACAAGATCCCTGCATTAAGTGCTTTGAGTTACTTAAACTAGTAGTGGGGGGGATAAAACCTGCCCCCTTTAACATGTTCCTGATTTTCATGATGCTTCAGTGCATGCAGTAGGCACTCAGTAAATGTAAAAATGCTTAGAAAATGCATTTTTGAGAGTTTAACCTTACTGACACAAAAATGCATTTTTGAGAGTTTAACCTTACTAACCTTCTGACACAGAATGATATTCCTGAAACAGAATAATAATTATAATTATTTTTCCTAAAGAAAGCATTACGTCTGAATGCCAAAACCCTGCTACTTAACACACAAATATAATAAATGCTCATTTTTTTTTTAATGCTCAATGCTTTGGGACTACAAGTGAGAGAACAATTATAGAGATGGCTGGTCTGTATGTTCTGGTCAACACCAGGGCAGAAAAGAAGAAAATAGAGGCTAAAGACATTTCTGATTCCAAGGAGATCTGATGCAATTCTAGTCACCCTCTGCTGAAAATGAGGGTTATGATTTATCAGAAGAATAAATGCAGCCATTTACTGTCTTCTCCAGAAATGGGAACAGAGAGGCAGGGAATCACATCTTCCTTGAAGGGAGACTTTTTGCATATGCATAATTCACATGAGCTTCCACAGCAGAGTCCTTTGAAAACCTGACTAAATAAACTGGAGATCCTTTATCAATGTGAATAGCCACCTAAGAATCCAGTTGGTACCCTCTTTAAGTAACTTGTAAGCCCCAATACCCAAGCGAGTGAATTGGGGTAACTAAGACAGATATCCAGCTAATCCAGTGAAAAATTATTCCTTTTAGTTTGCGGATGACTGAGACATACTTTTAGGGGTAAGAAGGTGGGGCTGGGGGTTTATGCATGCGGGTCACCTTAATTTTCCACTTTTCATTGAATTTTAAATATAAGTTGAGTGTCTGGAGTAAAAATTCCAAAGTCCTTTTAAAATATTATCATTCTCCTTTGTAATCTCTCTATGCCTAATATTAGAGAATTCAGAATTGCTATAATTTTGAACTTGGCTTCTAAGCAAACCGGATTTATGTCTTTTGTATTTACTTAGAATCTAATACTTTTATTTCTTGCCCTGAAGATAATCTCACTTTTGCATATTTTCTCATGATTTTCCTAAGTAGAGGTTACATTTTTATGATTTTTATTTTGAACCTGTTTTGAATGTTGTGCTCTTTACTTTAGCATTCTGTGATATTATGTGTTATTGGTGATCTATACATATCTGAGTGACCCTTTCAGTAAAGGATCAACTAAAGGCACATGCATCGTCAGAGATATGGCTTGCAGTGGAACAAAGTAATTTTATTTCACTTATGTTAAAAATGGAAAAGAAAATAAATCAGTTTAAGCAAAGGTATCATAACTTATGCAAACTAACAGCCAGTCTTTACAAAAAAATAAAATATTGCTTAATGCTCCTTTTCTGGTAGCCTCTGATGGACCTTTAGGAACTGGGATATAGAAGGTTAAAGGGCCAAGCATGTCACTTGCTGATAGAAATAATTTAGACCCTTTTTTAAGAAACTTGTCATAATATTGGACAATATGGGCAAAAAAAATTACATTATGAAAAACTCAACAAACAAACCCTGTAAATAATATATGCTGAAGAGCAGTGTGTAGCTCTAGCAGAATATTGCTTAGAGAGATTTTGTTTAAAACATTTATTGGAGGCATATATTACAGTATATCATTTACTGGCTAGAAGCCATGCAATATGTGTCTTTACAAAAAAAAATTACCTTGTAATATGAGCCCCTCCAAGGCATAATTATATAATAAAGTTCTTATTGGGAAAACTGGAAGTAGGCCAAGCCTTGTCCAAATATAGTGAATGTCAGAGCCAAATTTATTATCCTTAGCTATTAACAGGAGAAGGCAGGTTTTGTTTACCAAGCCTAATTCTCTCCTAATTACAGCCACTATAAAATAATTACTATCCATGGGATAACAACACAAGACAGAGTGACTAACAGAAGAAACTGCAGGGGTTAGAAAACAGAGTGCAATTCTGTGTCATTTTGAACAGCTTGTGTACTGCCATGAACAAATTAACGGACTTCATTAAGGAATTATGTTTTAAGAGTGGCTTTGCAGTGAAGCAGTAAAGCAATTAATGCATCTTATTTGGTCCTAGATCTGAGTTGTAGTGCAGTTTGAGACAGCAACTAAATTTTTTTTTAATTTTTGATGTATCAGGTTTAATAGGATTACAACCACATTACTGGGCGAGATAGTTAATGAGTGCAGAGGAAAGACTCTATTTTGGACAAATGATATCCAGCCCCTATGAACTTGTTCTGTCTTTATGAGCAGATTTCTTACCACAGCGATTTTAATAATCTACTAAAGACAAATGCCAACTTTTATATAATTCCATTTCACAACCTCCCCTTTATGTCCTAAACTCTGTTGGATTATACTTTTGATGACAGGTGTAGTTTTCAGAAAGGCAAGAATATTCTGTATGTCTATTTGTGCCACAAAACTGGGAACTTGAAATATTATTTCAATATTTCATATTTGCTTTCCATACAAATCAAAACAGAATATTATCCAGTTGAAACATGATGCTTCATTAAATTCTCAATGTTGCCCGTTCCCACGTTCCCTAACCTCTTCCATCTCATCACAGAGCCCCAGAGGTGTAAAGAAACCTTGCTGTAGATCTTTGTACCCTTAAAACGCATGCACCAGAATCAACCACTATTCTTACCACTTGTTCACAATGGCAAGAGTGAAAGGTCAAGTTGTGCCTCTTGCTGGTGCTGTGTCTCTTCTCTCTCTTTCCCCCCCAACTCCACCCCTGTCTGTAAAGGGTCACTTCTCCCTGCAGTCGGAAAAATGCTCCTGTTTTGGTGACTTGGTGAAAATGTACAAACTCAGCACACTTGGGGAGTCTGTTTTAGATACTCCTTTTAATAGGCCTCCAGATGGCCACATAAAAGCAAAAGGATTATTATAGCAACTCCCAACCGGGCCATTAGAGATAAAGGTGGACCAGAGTTTCCTTTAAAACCATTTTTTTTTTGAGGAATATATGACCTGATCATAAAAAAAAAAAAAAAAATCTTGGTATAAAAGTAGAGGAAAAGTTCTAAATCCAGAAATTCATTTTTTTGTATTGTATTTATCTCTACAAATGTCACTTTATGCAAATCAAGTCACTTCATTTAAACAGAAAACACCAAAATATAATTTTAGTTCTTTCCAACAATGCTATGACATGCTTTAGTATTTTTCTTTTAATTTAAAAAAAGCTTTTTTTCTCTCCTTTTTATTCTCCAGACACTGAATGTTTCTATAGGGAACTAAAGTTAAGAAAGGAATAGGCAATAAAGAGATTCAGGAAAACATTTCATGTGGAAAAAGAAAATGTCCTATCATATATATATATATATATATATAAAATATATATATTCCAAGTGGCTTTTGAGCTGTAAGGTTGAAGGGGGACATGAAATGAGGGTTCCCCAGTGGCTGAACACCTCCTCATTGTACAATCAAAGAAGTATCATTGAACATCTCCTTTCCCTACTGTCAAAAGCCACAGTAGCTCTGAGGTTGGAAATAGGACTGGCTGGCTTTGCACGTGAGAATCATGGATTCTGCTTTCCTACTTTCTCCCTTTTTATATTTTCCAAAATATTCCAACGTGCATTGTTCACTTTACCCTTCAAAAGTTTTGTTTTGGGATTCTCCACGCACATCCCCCACTACCACACATACACACTTCTTGCTCCCAGGGAGCAAAGCAGGTAGATGCTATTACCTGAAAACTGAACAGGTTTTTCTCCTTCCTGCTCTATTAGACTTTTACTATGAATCAATTCCTCCCGGATTCTAGAGTTAGCCTTGTTGGTTTGCCCTAGTTTAAATTGTGGCTTTTCACATTTTCTCATGTCTCCTTGGGAACTTTAGTGAAAATTTGGAAGAGACAGTACTAAAAATTACTAGTCAATTCCCACCTTAAACTTGAAGTTTATTTTACCAATTCATTATTATTATAATAAAATATTTCAAAAATGTAATGTACAGGGAATAATAGGCACTCGTGTATTCACTATGATTTAATAACTGTAAGTGAATTATAAAATTTTACATGTTTACTTCATGCCTTTCTTCCTAACAAAATAATACAAAGGGAATTGAAGACCACTGTGTACCCAAAAGTGATGTCATGAACCTCTTTAATTATCATCCCCACTTCCTATCAAAGGTAAGAGCCACTGTGTTAAAACTGGTTTGTAGCTTTCACATCCACGTTTGTGTATATTTACTACATATGTATGTATCCATAAATAATGTTACATTGTTCTATAATTTTAAATGTACATAAATGGCATATATCAGATACTTGCTTTTTCACTCACCATTATGTTTTCAAGACTTATCCATGTTCATGCATTTAGAATTGGTTAATTTATTTTAATTACTGTATAGGCTTCCATCATGAATATGAATATGATACAATTCATGGATGCATTGTCCAACTGAGAACAAGGCCGCCATGTCATGCAATTTAGCAGATAAAGCAGAATAATCATTTCCTTTATAGCCTGTGATGTTCTTTGCTACTAAAAAAAGTTTTTGTTGCTTAAAACCACATTTTAAAATGTTATAAAACATGAATGACAACACAACCAACTTTTCTAGTAATTCACACCTTTCTGTGGAAGAATTTGTCCTTTGGCAATTGTGATAAGTATAAATGTGGGGCTGGGTGTGGCTCAGGCCTATAATCCCAACACTTTGGAAGGCTGAGGTGGGTGGATCACTTGACTCCAGGAGTTTGAGAGCTACCTGGGCAACCGAGTGAAACACTGTCTCTACTCACAATACCAAATATTAGCCTGGTGTGGTGGCACATGCCTGTAGTCCTAGCTACTGAGGTGGCTGAGGCGGGAGAGATCACTTGAGTCTGGGAGGCTGAGGCTGCAGTGAGTCCTGATCCTGCCACTGCACTCCAGTCTTGGTGACAGAGTGAGAACTTGTCTCAAAAAAACAAAAAAGAGTGGGGCATATATGTGGAGAGACCACAATGTTGCTGGCCATAGTTGGGGAGAAAAGTTAGGGGAAGGTAGGAAGCTTCTTAAATGTTTCACACAGTACAAGTGGACAGAAACAATACCTTCTTCATAATGAAGAAGCTGGTCCAGAAACTTTTAAAGCCTATAGTCCACATTCATTTAATGTTATAAAGACAATGAATTGACATGGCGGATTGTAAAACATGTGGCAATGTATCTTGTCAACGACTCACAGATACTTAAAGACCTTGAATTATGCATTAATGTGATATACCCTCATGGTTCTGCCATCACAGTGCATTTACTGCTGAGCCAGAGATGGTGTGATATGTGATATCCATCCAAGCATTTACAGACTTTCTGTGTTGTCATTTCAATTTCTCTACTATCCAGTTTAAAGACTTTTAAACTCCATTTTAAAAGTAAACACAATTATAAATTTAAAATGTTACAGGGCTATCCAATGTCTAAAGAAGGCAAAGATTGTTGACTCAAGGTCACTAATATCCATTTACCAGAGATCAAGTGTAGAATGTTGCATATTGAAGTATCATTTAATAGAAAGTAAGGACTGGCAGCATTAATGCCATTATCAGTGACCTTTCTTCTCAGGGATTATAATATTTTAATATACCTGTTCACTAGGGTCAGCCTTATACATAGGTAAAGTAAACATTTACCTTTGGCACATATTTCAAGGAACATGGGGCAAAGATGGCTTTGCAGAAATCGCTTTCTCACCAACCTGTCACAGAGTTTGAAATTCCCATCATTTGGAACTAATTATTTTGATTTGAGACATTTTATCTAGAAAAGTCCAGAATATGAAATAAATATAGCAAGGTAAAATAACACATTAAGCCTTTTACCATTCATTAAGACCTTAATTATAATTTGTTCATAGGCATTGCTAACCAGTAACCTAACAATATCTTGAAAAAAATAGGCTAGTCCACTGCAATGTTATGATGAGTGAAGAGAGGAAATGTCTATATTGTGAGAAGCTGTGCAGTGGGATTTCGAAGCAGAGAATGAAATTAGGGAATCAGA
Source organism: Pongo pygmaeus (assembly GCF_028885625.2). Taxonomy (NCBI): domain Eukaryota; kingdom Metazoa; phylum Chordata; class Mammalia; order Primates; family Hominidae; genus Pongo; species Pongo pygmaeus. The sequence goes on along the minus strand of NC_072384.2, from coordinate 63,593,488 downwards.
GGGGGTACCAAAAAGTGAATGCTTTGGAGGTTGAAGAGAGAGAACACTGAGCACTGAGAAAAGGGCATTGAAGAACAACTTTGTGCATGTGTGTGTGTGCTAGGGATGTGTACATGAAAAATACCTATTTTAGAATTTTGCCTAAGGCCAAGCCTGTGAACAACTAAATTTTGTCCTTCCTTACACACATATTATTTTTTCTTTACTCTACTTAAAAACTAAAGAAAATATTTTCTTAACACTTCAAGACATATTACATGCATTCATTCTCTTAGTCTTCTACCCAAAAAAGTACTTTTTTTCTTTATTGACTTTTTATTTATCTTTTTTATTAGTTTATACTTTGTGGAAACTGAAGGAAGTATTTATAGAAGTTTTAAATGCTGACACTACAGAATCTCTTTGCTTGGTGGAATTTTGTTGGCACAAATTATGCTTCAAGTGGCCACCAAGCACTTTTATATTTGAGTAGGAACTAATTCAAAGTATGCTTCATAAACAATGCAGTCATCTATTTGTCGTAAGCAATCACACTTGGAGCTTGGCTTGAACTAGCCATTTTTATGTAAGAGAGTCGACATCTTAATAATTCTGATAAGCAAGACCTCTTTCTATATGCCTTTGAGACTTAAGCCTAAAGAATCTAAGACCAGCTTCCCCCTAAGAAAAACACTACCACCTCAATAGCTGATGTTGGCTGAATGCTTACCAAATTCCAGCCACTGGGAGGCAGTATTGTGTAGTAGTTAAAATTGAGTTTTGCCATCAGGTAGAGGAGGGTTCAAGTCTGACTCTAACACGACTGCTAGTTAACCTCTCTAAGCTTCATTTTCCTTATCTTGCAAAGTGGTATAAGACCCATTACTCTTTCATACTGTCCTGAAGATTAAATGAGATAATATATCAAGTGCTTAGCATATGCCTGGTGCTCATAAAACCCAATAAATCTAATTTCTTGGTGAAAGTGTGTGACATATGGATCTAGTCCAACCTACTGATCCTTTTTTTCTCCTCCTCATACACTCACCTAACTTTCAAACTCCTCTTAGAAATGAGTGCCATGGACCTAGAAGCAGAAAAAGTTAATTTTCACAAGAAGAACCTTTGGAATTAAGCCGAGGTACAAATCAGCAACGTTTTTCCCAAGCCTCTAGTTTCTCCCTTCATCTAATTGCAGTCTCAGAAGCAGGGAAAAAGATGTCTTTTCACCTAATACTAGAGACAGAGACTGAAACTGGATGAGTAAAAATTTTAAGGAAAGCAAATCAAAGCCTAGTCACTTGGGGCTCCTGTATCTGCCAACCAGACACCAGCGCAAAATCAGAAACCTCTAAGATCCCTTAGTCTTTTCTCCTGTGCTCCCAAACCAACAACCATTACCTAGGGACCCACTGACATTCTTATCCTAAGACTTTTCAATAGCTCCAGGATTTCTTTTTCATAATTTCCTCTGTTACCTCATACTACAATGTTGTCTTCAATAGCAATTGCATTTGCCACAGAATACTATGTGCCTTGATCCTACTGGTAAGAAGATGATGCTGTTAGGTAGAATGAAGTTCCAGAGTCCAATGTATTATTTTTAAAACAACGTTTTGTACTGCCAGAGTAGTCCCTGGTCTTTATATCCATATCCTTAAATTTATCTTCTACTAAACTCAATTATTCAAAGTAACAGATATACTTCACTAAAGAGTCTTTGGGAAATATATCTATTAAGTCTACAGAGCTACAAAGAAAATTCTATTCTTGATATTGTATTAACATGCAGAGACCTCACAGTAGTTTATAGTTCTTAAGACAGAGAATAGTTTCAATGAAAGCCTTGTCCGAGTCATGCAGAACTTCTGTTGTGGAATCAACAACTGACCCTGTACCCAGCTTATTCACTGATCTCAATGTCACCACTTACATCTAAGCTTTAAGTATTTTGAGGATTCTGGTCACAAATTGTTTTCCAATTCTTACCAATCATTGACTTCAAAAGTGAAGTACCTACAGATTCTTGGGGATCTAGACCAGTTTCACTCTATATCTTTACTTCCTAAGAAAAGGGATTAGTGGCAGTTCAAAATGTATGTTTATGTGTAAAGTTCTTTCTCATCCTTTACAGTTTTGACACCTTTTCAGTTTAACATATTATAAGCCTATATATTCATTAAAATATCATTGATCATTAGTTTTTTCCCAATATCAATCTTATGATAGATTCTCTTGAAATGCAAGTAAATGTATTGCATGTTCTACAATCATTTTACTTGAAGATGAAGGGTTTCTATATTTGCCCTTAAGTTTTCTGAGCAGACGTTCAGAAGCAGAACTCTAGCTTGTTAAAAGGCACAGCTGTACCCTGCAGGTAGAATGAAAAGGTCCTAGATGAGGTCTTGGATGTGTGTCCTTACATGCTTCATACTGCAACCTAATGTGCAGTTGCAGACCACCCCACCTGAGATAATAAATGAGAAATATTCAGGGCTGTTGAGCACTGTGCGAATTTTCACAGTAGATCAGCACAAACTTAGTTAGCACAGGTGTTCACATAATTGTGATTCATTGGAAAAATTCTCAGTGCTCAATAACCCTCACACTCTTTTCCCTCCTAGGTGGTGGTTGAGTGTGAGTATATTGTGGGGAAATGTGCCATGATGTTGGGCTCCACTGGCGCTTGGCTTAAGGGTGTCGGGCTGATAAAAAAGAATGGCTAAATGTGCTCAATTCTCTTGGTCCATTTGCTTAAGTTTCAGAAACAGAAGAATGATATGTATGCAACTGTTCAATAGATAGAAACCAACTCCAACATGAAAAAAAAAATCTCTTTGGAGATTGGATAAGGTTAAGACTTTTTCTGTGTTTAATTTTAAAATCATTAAACCTCAAAAACAGTGTAAATATCCCACTCCTCATTTTTCTTGCATTGTAGCTGCCATCTTCTGGGGAAGTATGCCACCTAATTACCAGTCCTGTTCGTGTCTTAAGATTGGTCATCATTTGGAATAGGAACCAAAGGTAATCATTCTGAACTAGTAAGACAGCTCACTCTAAAATCAGCCATTGGTATCAGCCTTAGCTTTTCTATTTGCAAAGTAAAACACAATTCTATAATCTAAATCTTTTCATAATTATACAAATTTGCATAACTTCTAGTGTAACAAATTAAATGATGGATTTTAAAAAACTGATTCTACAGTTAATGAATATTGATTAGGCTCCTATATTGTGGTAAAGCACCTTGAATTTGAGGGTAAAGCAAAAGAAAAACCAGCTGCCTATGATCTGCACATGACTGGTCTTAATCTATGATTTTTTTTGAAAGCACTGAATTAAAAGGATTTCAAATGTTTGTGCCTCTCCCTATTTGAAATCTCTTCAAACTGCATTCACAATAATCAATTCAGGTATTTATTCTGCTGATTTCCCTGTCTCTGTGTTAATGAAAAAGTGTCTGTCTTCATAATGTATTCAAATTTTTCCCTTAAGGGAGTGATCAAACAGATCGTATTTTGATATTTTCTTTAAACTTCTGCTAATTTCTTTCAATCACTTGGCATATGTCTATGATTAGTTGAACAGACTTATAGAAATTTTTCTGATTCCTCCCCAAGAAAAGAGCAAAAAAAATTACATGTCTATCAATTTCTAATATTTCTGTGCAATTCTTTCAAGTGCTCAACTAAGGATGCAGACCTAAAAATAGTTGGAAAATGTCTCTATAGTTTTGATGTTCCTTCAAACCAAGAACCTACATGGTACCATTGCAGTGGAGGGTCTGGGTCTCTTGTTTCCACAACACCTCAGGCTTTCTGAAAAATGGATATTTTCCCTCATTTTCAAATAAAGAAACAAAGCATTAGTACTGCCTGAAATCTGAAATTCTTCATCAGCCACCTACTGCCAGCTCATGATGCTAAGTGACACACTCCAGGAAAAAGATGTGCTATTAGTAGCAGACACATTAGCCCTACATCCATATATTGTCCCTTACCCTCATGACCTCCTGTGTACCAGGATGTCACTAAGATCTCATCTGCCAATAATGGAAACAAGCTTTTATGAGCTTAGTGTCTCCCTTTCCATGGACCCTTGTCTGGTCCTACTAAGTCCTACTAGGTCTGTCTAGGTGAGGAAAGCCCTTCCAAGTGAGAGAAAACACCAAATCTCAGATATAACAACAGTTTCATGAAATACCAAAAGGAAGAAGAAGCAATCCAAAGAGGAAAAGATCCCAGAAAACATCACTTACCAAGAGAATCATATGTTTAAATTGTATTTCTAGAAAATTCTGCTGTTTGTTCTTGATCCTTATCCATATTTGGTTTTAGAGAATGAAGGTGGCAAAACAAGGGCAGGGGAATGACCCTTAGCAGAAGTGTATTTGTAAATGTGCTGCTCTAGCTCCTTGAGGTGTGAATGTCTACTATATGAAAAGCCATTTTCCAATCTACTGATAAGACAGAGAGAAGACATTGGTCCAAAGTTAGTAAACAATGTTTAAGATCTTAGATGAAAATATTAATTCTTATTAATAGATGTACAGTGAAAATCCTCAGTATAGAAATTATGGATACATTTGGTTGCAAAGAGTTGTATAAGCATTTCATTGTCCATAAATTTCTATTAAATTGTGTTCTCCAAAATCTACGTTTGTCATAATGAAATTATATGCACTGTGCCTAAATAACAAATGTCTGAGGCCAAATCAAACAATTAGCACATTCATAAAGTCAAGACATTTTGTTGTCAAAAATAACCATTTTTTTATTGTAAGAAATCCACTTTTACCAAATATCTAAGCTCATAAAATATTGGTGAGCCACAGACCACCACTAAGAACTATGACACTAATTCTATTTTTTAAAAAACAACAAAACTCTTTAATCATTTGATTATTTATTTATTTATTTATTTATTGAGATGGAATCTTGCGTTGTCGCCCAGGCTAGAGTGCAGTGGCGTGATCTCCACTCACTGTAACCTCTGCCTCCCAGGTTCAAGTGATTTTCCTGCCTCAGCCTCCCGAGTAGCTGGGATTACAAGCATCTGCCACCACAGCTGGTTAATTTTTTGTATTTTTAGTAGAGACAGGGTTTCACTATGTTGGCCAGGCTGGTCTTGAACTCCTGACCTCGTGATCTGTCCACCTCGACCTCCCAAAGTGCTGGGATTATAGGTGTGAGGCACTGCGCCTGGTCGATCATTTGATTTTATTATTGGCATCCTAAAAACATAAATTTTTATATTTGTGTTCAGTAATATAAGCAGACTTCTATTAATTCATTCAGTTTTGATTCCAAACTGCAGGCATTAGTTGGTATGTTATCTTTAGTAGTGACAGATCTACTATTCCATCCTTAAAGTTATGTTCAAGGTGTTTTTCTGGCCTGAAAACCAACTACATATAGATATTTTTAATTCAGTGATATTTCTTCTCTCTCCCTTTCTTTCTCTTTCATTCAACACTATCACGAATACTAACGATGTGGTGATTCTGGTATTCTAATGCTATTTTTAAATTCACTATTTGACACCTCATGTTCTTAAAATTTGTCCCCAAAACATTTTAGCCTTATTCTGACATTTTTCTCTGCTTCTGACTTTACATAACTATGTTTTCATTTGCAATACTTACAGTAGAATGCAGTGAGTTTTGCATTAGCCACTAAAATAATACTTAAGTCACCTTTATAAGAAATAAAAGAAAAAAATAGATGGATTCTTTCTTTTCTGGAAAAAAAAAAAAAAAGCACTGCAGTGCTTGCTTGGATATTGCCAAGACCAGTGAAGAATGTTAGGAATATCATGTGTTTTAAATCTGTGGGGAGGATGCCTGAAGAGTTTGTACCACTATTTCTTGTCCTACTATCCTTATGAGTGTATTAATAACAAAATGACCACTCTTGGGTCTGTGATGCTTTGAGTAAATCCTTCCTGAAGGAAGTGGAACAGATCAGATTGTCTCTTGAGTTCTCCTCCAAACCTCTGACTCCCTAATTCCTGGTCAGACTATCAGAGAATCAACTTTATTCTCATTTGAGGAGGGAATTCTTGTTAGTTGACCTCTTTTTTATTCAGATATTGTTTAAGCTGCATTAACTTTCTTGGAGTAGGGAGAGCTGAATTTCTGTGTGTCTGCTGGGGGGGATGGTGAGAAATTCTCTTCCATCAGATTCAAATGTTTTCCAGATCTACTGGTGGTAATTGACATAATTCATTTTAATGAGTTAGAAGTATTTGAAGAGCTTTCAGTGAAAACATGTGGAGCCACTCTATAAATTCCTAGGCTTTTAGAACCCTCTAAGTCTCCAGTGTTTCTGCATTTGCTGCATCCAGTAAGCTGATAAACAAAAATGATTTATTGTAAAATAGTTATAAGTAAAGAAATGTCCTCTGAGGATACAATAATTGTTTTCATTTTCTTTTCCCCAGTGCCAGTGGTATAATAAAATGCTAATAGATGCAAATTATGCATGATCTTTAATGCATACTAAAGAGAGACCATTTAAAACCAGGTACCTTTTGTTGGTGAGTAAGCAGCGGAATATTGTTTCCTTTTTAAAATCTTGTACCAACTGAGAAGTTTCCTTTCTGGATAGTCTGCACAGACAGGCTTACCTCCAAACTACTACAATTCAACGTTCCTGAGGAGGTATGGAAGCATGATCAGGGAGGATAGAAGGCAAACAAAAAACATTTTTATAGTCCAATTAATTCCATAAGGAAATCTTATAAAGAAAAACAAACATCTCCCCAACAGGAAAGCCACTGTGACTTAAAGAAGAGAAAACTGAAATACATGGAAAATCAATGAGGTAATAATTAAATTGTGGGCACGTCATACAGCAGCCAGGACACTTCACACATTTGGTCATGGAGGCAGGAAACTGAAGTCATCAGTAGTTAAAAGGGAGCAAGGAACAGGCGTCATCTTGAAGTTGATTTTGTGATGAGTCACTAAAAAACACATACCTGCTACAGTATAGCAGGATGTTTATAGGAGGTTAAAGATACAAATTAAAGTCCAGGAGCCTATACATTCCTGATTACCCAGCATTCTTAAATCAGTCCTCCTCAGTCTCACACCTGGGGTCTCAGCTGCAGCATAGCTGTCATTTACGCTATCCATGGCCCAGGATTGATGACAGTCATTCGCTGATGAAGCTGTATACATCATTTCTGTCCGAGCTGCACTGGCCAGATGGACCCTGACCATCCATCGCCTGTCAGGGACGCATCTGTTCACACTGCTGCTAGGGGTACTAACAAGTCATTGGCTTTCCAAAAGGACAGTGTCAGCTGGATAGGGCACAACATAAAAACTGGAGTTGTTGGGTTTTTCTTTTTTTTTTTTTTCTTATCAAGGAACAGGGTTTTTTTTTTTCTTCTTCTTAAAAGGGGATATATGTCATTAACTTTTTTAAAAAGGTAATGGTACAGACATCTAAAAGATCAAAGACACCTTATCAACTTCATATTGATAAAGCAAATTGGTTGTCTTTAAATTTGTTGTTATTGATGGTGTTTCACTAATATGATCCATTGAAGAGTATAACATTAAAATGTTTGTGCAGATCTGGGAGTTTCATTATGAGTATTTGTACCTATAATGAAAAATCAAGACATCTGTGCATGGCTTTTTTCTGAATCCAGGTTAATTTTCTTACTTGTTTTACTTCCTTGTAATAAGTAAAATTATCTCCCTGTCTAAAATGAAAACCAATCCAAAACATATCTTCCAATACATTTGTTCATAAATCTAATCAATAGCAAGATAGTTCAAATTTGGTAAATATCATATTTTCATTTAATTTCTTGCCATTTGAAAATATTTTATTTTACAAAGAAAGGCATTGTTTTATCAGCAAGATGAAATAGTACCTATAGTTTAATTAGTCCTGTGTGTCAGGCACTATCTGAGCACTTTCCCTACATTAATTCATTGGCTCTTTACATTTCCATGAGGTAGGATCTTATTATTTCTATTTTCTATATCAGGGAACTGAAGAATAAACAGTTAAAGGATGCATATTTACTGTTAGTGGCAGAGCTAGTATGTGAGCCAAAAATAAGTCTGACACCAAAGTCCAAAGGTTAATTTCTTTTTGATTTGTTTCCAAAAATGATCTTCAAATATGGATCTAGACAGCCATTACTGCCCAGTATCCTGAACTTTTTCTAAATTCTTAGTTTGTTACCAAAATGAAACTATTTGCCTTGGCAAAACCTTAGCAGGATAGATTTTCAATTAAGCAAGAATAAAAATTTGAGTCAACATCGGACAATTAACTGTTTTCTTAAATTAAGAGTGGAATTTAAATTTTAAAATGTGCCTTATTTAGACACACATTTTGAAAAAAATAATGGACACCCACATAAATGTTCTTAAGTGGATAAAAGTGCATAATTTACTCAAAATGATATTCAAGAAAACAGAACACATGACATGAACAATCTTCAACAAGTGAGCAAAGCAGAGACGTGTTAGAATGAATGTGAATGGGAATGGTTGTTCACAGAGATCCTTCAAATGCAATTTGTATATAGTACATGTCTGAAAGACAGCCTCCACCTCGTTATTGCTTCAGTTTTCTGATTTAGAAGAGAAAAAAAATGTATGGTGTTTTTCCACCAATAGAAATGTATTTTAGAGATTTGGGTGAAAACTTACTGTAAAAGAAAAGAATGTAATTTTACTAGGTGGGAAACTGATAAAGAGATAGGCCATTTTCAAGGTCACAGAAGAGGCATTTCTGTATTGGCAATGTGAGACACATTGTTGAAAAAGATGAGTGACTATAAACCTCATCTTGGCTGTCAGCTTTGGCAGCAGCAAGAGATCTACAGGGAAATTTCTCCATAATTCTCCATTTTGGCTTCATAAATTGGCAGATCACATGGTTTTTCTTACTATGAGGGCCTTAAATTCCAATTAATTTACTTTGTTCTTTTTTGTTCGATTTTTATTCCTGTAGAAATATGGTAAAATGTTGGAACTAAACTAAATTATTTTAACGTATCTTCTACAGTATCAAGAATAAGCAAATATATTTATGCAAAGAAAGTTTCCACATCAATAGTATGTCAGTATATGCCGATTGCTATGCTTGGTTCCTCCTGTATTAAGATGTGAATGGTCCGTGATCTAAAGGAATTTATGATCCTTAAGAAAAGAAAGGAATATATACAAATAACCGCAAACAAGCTAAAATGTCATTAAATTGTAAAAGCAAGGTATTATAAAAGGTGAGATGAGATTGCTTCCAGCTGGGATTATAAAAAAAAAAAAAAAGTGGGGGAGTGAGGGTTTATAGAGGAGGCAGTATTTGAAATGAGTCTTGACAAATTTATTTGGGAACTTATGTGTGTTAGACAAAAGGTGGTATCTCTGGCAGAGGGAACTATTCCAACACAAGCCTGGAGATAGAAAACCAAAGGTCAGAACAGGCAAGAGTCACTAAACTAATTTGTCTGTATCTGCAGTTGTATGTTACTTATAATAGATGTTTTGTTAATGTTTCCTAAATATGTGAATGAATGAATGAATGAATGAATAAAAATGAGTTGAAATAGCAGAGAGTCATGTGTATGCGTTAGAACTTAAAATTCCGTCATAAAAAACAAAAAGCTTTATTGCGGTAGGCAGCCTAAGGGCCCCTCTCAAAGATGTCCGTGTCCTCCTCCCTGGGACCTGTGAATGTGTACATGGCAAAGGAGACTCTGCAGATGTGGTTGTGGGTAGGATCCTTGGAATCGAGAGAGTATCCTGGATTATCCAGGTGGGTCCACTCTAATTGAATGAGTTGTTAAAAGCGAGAACATTTCCATGCTGTGATCAGAGGGCGATGTAACGAGCTGAAGCATGAAAGAGCTGTGACACTGCTGGCTTTGAAGATGGAGGGAAAGTGACACAAGCCAAGAATGCAAGCCCTCTAGAAATAAGAAAGGACGAAACACGGATGCTGTCCCAGAAGCTCCAGAAAGGAATGCAGCCCTGATAACACCTTCATTTTAGCCCTGTGTGACCCATGTCAGACTTCTGACCTACAAAAATGTGAGATAATAAAAGTGTGTTGTTCTAAGCCACTAAATTCCTGGTAATTTGTTAAGGAAGTGATAGAAAACAAATACATCTATTTTGTGTGGTTTTGGCATACTACACTTTGTGGGTCCATCAGGGTATTTTAAGGCCTCATGTTATCATGTGAGAAGTCATGTTGAAAATGTATATCTACAATGTTGAAAATGCATATATAAAATTTGCTACCAAGTTCTAGGAAGAAAAGGGTTCGTTATTAAAGTTTATCTAATAAATTAAATTTGGGGATTAAATTAAGCAGCATATTAAATGAGCTGTGTTTTTGTTTCGTTTTGCATTTTTGTGTGTTTACTTCTCAACAATGACACCAATACTGGAATATTAGTATTTTTCATTTTTGGACAAGATAGAGTATGATCAATTTTGTAAATTTGTGATTAATTTTGCTTTAAATTAATAAGGCTTCTTAAACAACAAATGAAATTTGATTAATAAATCAGAAAAAATATTGAGTCAGATATTGTGAAATTCTATCTCATATATTCCACAGTGCCTAGCACAATGCTTTGCCCACAGAACACTTATAACAATTATCATTTGATGTGTAAGGTAAATTCTATAAATATGGCTTAACAAATACAGTCTGCTCTCCCATTATCCAGGGATTTTAAACACATGGCTATTCAGTGTGCCAGACTTCTGTTTGTGTTTGGCTGACTTAAGGTGCAATAAGTATTGTTTTTGATGCAGCACAAATGAACTAGGTAGAAGGTCAGGAATTTATCTGTGAACTTAGGCAATATACATGATCACTCCGGAGAGTCAGAATTCAGAAGATATTTTTCTTTTACTGAAATTTTCTGTAGAAATGAAAAACTACTTACCCTGACAAAAACAAATTAAAAAATTTGTGCTGAAGTCACTTTTCATGTTAATTTGCAATGTACTGAGTAAGCAGGTAGGGAAAAGAATAGATGGCATTTTTAAGTTAAATCATTACTTGACAGCAGCCTTGCATCATGAGTAATGCCTCTGAGCTTTCTGGCTGGTGGTCTCGTCACATCCAAGCAGAACTCCACTGTTCTCAAGCCTCCCTTTGGCTTCATTTGCTGTACATACAGGGTTTTGTTTGTTGGGTTCTTTCCACACTGCTGTTCATACTGAAGGAATTTCTTTTTTAGCTCTGTATCACACAGGACTCAATTCCACTGTCCAATTATGTGCCTCTTCACCTCTGAATTGCCACACAGCTGCTCCGAGGAAGAAAGTGAGATCAAGTCAGCCGTGCAAGATACTGTGCCCTGAGATGCTGGATCCTGTGGCAAAGCTTCCCTGCTGCTCCAGAAGCACTGGATGAGCACTGTGGGGAAGTATGAGGGCCCAGGAGGACCAGGGTGAGCCTCTAGTTAATCCGACATGGAAAAGGAGGCTCCACGCCAATCACCAAGAGCAAATTTATGCATGAAACTCACCACATTACCTTTTGGAATTTTGACCATGAATTTGGATATCCTGGGTTGGACAGTGATCTTACTTAGCTTTGCTATGGGGTGGGGTGGGGTGGAGAGGCAGCCTTTTTATTTGTGTTTGCTTCCCTTAAAGGAAGCCTTCAACAGTAAAAGTCGACAGAATCTTGAATGCCAACTGTGACTGGACACAAATATCGTGATGCAACTACTGCACATTAATCCAAACTCTCCATAGGGCTCGCTTGTTTCCATTTCTTACTTTTCATGTCCCTGAGGTTAAAACAAAAACAAAAACAAACCCCCCAAAAAGCCTGTTTTTATTTTTTTTCAGTTAGAATAAGGAACTTTCATGACTTTACACCATCTACTTCTTTCAGCCCTGACACAGGCTTCTACTCCACCTCACCACATTGTTTTCATCTTGTTTAAGTTCACCTGAAGATCACAAGATGCAGATGCAAACAGGCCCATGATTGTTGTTCATTCCCTGGGGTACTCACCATGTCACTTGAACAAAACATAGCCTTTCTGTTTATTTTTCTACTTTTAACTATTCCTCAGTGGTAAAGGTAGGTGTAATATCTAGTTAATTTATTCATTTTGCAAGTTAATTTCACTCCACTAGGCACTAGAGCTACAAACACAAATGGTGCCTGCCCTCAAGGGGTTTCAATCCACTAGACATAGATTATGAATTAGAAAGGACTTCCTGTAATAAAGTGTTATGCGGGCCCTGAGGAGGACAGCTCCTGAGCACCCTACGTGCCGCTGAAAGTGCCTGACTCTCTAGTGGAGTGCAGGAAGGAGTATGGGGAGGGCTAGGGGATAAATATGAAGCACCTGCACACTAACAGGCAATCAGGAAAGGCTCCTTCCTGGTCCGGAAAATACACTTAATTAGTTGACAGTGTATTTTCACCCCCTTTTATGAAGTTTCAAAATTGGATTTCTAGTATTTTTATGTCCTGTATTTTAAGATCCTGGTGAGATAAGACCATAGGTTCCACTTTTTTTAAGTCCTTTATTTCAGTGGCTGAATAGTTAAGTTTTGGCCTCAGACTTCCTAGCTTCAAATCCCACTTCTACCATCCACTGGCCATTTTACCTCAGACCATTTGTTGATGAGGTGATTTTACCTTGCTTGATTTACTTTTTCATTCATTGATTCAAAAACAACAACAAAAAATCATTGACCACTGTATTAGAGTTCTCCAGAGAAGCAAAACAAATAGGATGACTGTGTGTGTGTGTGAAACAAAACAGAAGGCATGAGTGTGTGTGTGTGTGTGTGTCTCTGTATGTGTGTGTATTTAAAGAGATTTATCATAAAGATTGTCTTACTCAATTATGGAGGCTGACAAGTCCTAAGACCTACAGGGTGAGTTGACAAGCTAGAGACCCAGAAGAGCCAATGGTGTAGTTACAGGCTGAAGGCTGGCAGGTTCAAGACCCAGGAAGAGGCAGTGTTTCAGTTTAAATCTGAAGGCAAGAAAAAGCTAGTGTCCCAGTTTGAAGGTAGTCAGGCAGGAAGAGCTGTCTCCTACTTGGAGGAGTCAGTCAACCTTTTTGTTCTATTCAGGCTATCAACTGATTGGACAAGGCCCACCAACAATAGGGAGGACAATCTGTTTTATGCAGGTAACTGATTCAAATGTTAATAACACCTAAAAACACCCACAAAGAAATATCCAGAATAATGCCTGACCAAGTATCTGGGCACCCAATGGCCCATAAAATTAACCATCACATCCACCTAACTTAAGTGTCATTCACTGCTCTAGGTTCTAGAATTATAAAAATAATTGTGCAGAAAAGGCTTACGGCTGGCAAAACAAAAAAGTTAATGACAGAGTGCAATTATGAACAGTAGATTCTATGAGAGTCAACACATCATACACCCTGTAGCCTAATGTTTGGACCAGGGTAGATGGTGCTTTCTCATAATTCCCTAGTGTTTTTCCTTAGTCGCATTCTACTCTAGGCCTCACCTTCATATCTAGCTTAGAGCACTTAGGAGGAAGCAGAAGTGTTCACTGAAAAGGACAGCAATTTTTACTTTTAGGAAAGAAAAAAGGAAAGTACACAAAATCTTGGGTCACGCTCAAGTTAGTCCAGACAAATGTAAAAACTCTTCAGAATCTAATCTTGCTTCTTTCTCATCCTTCTTTCTGCACATCTAACTTGGTTTTGAGGATCTTTCTGTCTTCCAGGTCCTCAGGGACTAGAAGGATCACCTGTCTGATCAAGTCATCAATAGAGGTTCTTTCCAGGCCTGCCCTCTTCAAACTCTTCACCAAATCCCATGCCCAGATAATCTGATCATTACATAAACCATAAAATGATAATGAATTGTGTTGGCCCTTTACTCAGGTAATGCATGTATGTCTTAATAGAACATGGTGGGATGTGGAATGCATAAGCATGAAGGGATGAGTCGTAGAAGGGAATTCCTGGGGATTTGGAGGCTGATACGTTTGAGGAGATGGCAAATCATGTCATGTGAGTTACAGTCTACTCTGCAGATGCATGAGACTGGCCCTCACATGATGTGGCTTTGACTTTGGGAACTGAAAGGAAAAAGCACATTTGTGGAGGCCCTAGTTTGTTCCAGGACTCTGATAGGTGCTTCAAATATATTACTGCATTTTATCACAGTTTTTGAAAACTACAAAATAGGTATTAAATTTCCCATTTTCCAGTTGAAAAAACTGAGAATCAGAGAAATTAAATAACATACTCAAGGTTACAAAGCGTGGAGAATTAGGAGCCAGAAAACAAATGAGTAGAAAGAAATAATGGAATTCCTACAAGTCCTTCGCCCACTTTTACATAATGATAGCATCTTACCTAAATATATTATTTTCTAAATGAGAAAATTAACATAGATACAACTATTAACTAATTTACAGACCTTAATCAAATTTTATCAATGTTCCTATTTAAATCCCTTTTCTGGTCCAAAATACAACCCAAGATCCCACGTGCACTTAGTTGTGTCTGCAGATGTGAAGTCTCCTCCAGTTCCTCATGTTGATGAATAGTCCTGGCCAGTTATTTTGTAGACTACTCCTTAACTTGGGGTCATCAGATGTTTTCTCATGGTTAAATTAAAGTTCAAGCATTTTTGGTGAGAATAATGCAGAAGAGATGTTGTGCCATCTCTAGTACACCATATGAGGAGGTACATGATCAATGTTAGTCATCATAGGAGATACTACTTTTGGTCACTTGGTGAAGGTGGTGTCTGTCAGCTTTCTCCAGTGAAAAAAAATCCTTATTTCTATCCAGAGTTAAGCCAAACTCAAGGTTAAAGACACAGTTCTTCAAACTGCCAAGTCTGCCGAAGACTTATGACACTAAATGCGATGAGTTTCTCAAACTGCAAACTCTAAGAAACAGTCTCCACAAGAGTGTTCTCACTTTAGATATCAAGCACAATTTAGGCAATCTCTTAAACTACCCTCACTTCAGACTGGCAGGCTACAAACTCAGGGGTTCCCAAGACCACCTTTGTGTTCAATAATTTGCTAGAAAGACTCACAGATCTCACTGAAATATATTATATTTACAGCTTATTATAAGGAAAGGATACAAATTAGAACCAGTCAAGAGTAGTGAATCAGTGCGAAGCCTGGGAAGATTCCAAACAGAAACTTTTCATCGTCTGCAAGGACACATGATTCTTCCAGCATGGAAGTGTGACAATAGTTAAAGAATATTGCGGCCGGGCGTAGTGACTCACGCCTGTAATCCCAGCACTTTGGGAGGCCAAGGCGGGCAGATCATGAGGTCAGGAGATTGAGACCATCCTGGCTAACATGGTGAAACCCCGTCTCTACTAAAAATAAAAATAAATAAATAAATAAATAAATAAATAAAATTAGCTGGGGGTGGTGGCAGGCACCTGTAGTCCCAGCTAATGGGGAGGCTGAGGCAGGAGAATGGCGTGAACCCAGGAGGCGGAGCTTGCAGCAGTGAGCTGAGATCATACCACTGCACTCCAGCCTGGGCGACACAGCTAGACTCCGTCTCAAAGAAAAAAATAAAAAATAAAAATAAAAATAAATAAATAAATAGAAGAATATTGCCAAACAGGGAAGCTCCTTCATGGTGCAGAATTTTTCCCAGGGTTTTATGATGTAAGCTCAACTGATAGAATCATCGCTCATATGGTTTAACCCAATCTCCGGCCTCTTCCCTTTCTCCCTCTAATCACATGGTTGGGCTTCTAGGTAGTAGCCCCCACCATGAGTCATCTGCTTAGCAAAAACTAGGAGCTCACCATGAGTTACATGGATAGCATGAGCAATCAGAGGTGGTATGGTGCAAAGTTCTCCATCAATAACAAGGAAATGCCTATTGCACAGAACATTCCAAGAATTTAGAGGTTAACTTCCAGAATTCAGGGACAGAAGCCAGGCTGCTCTTTGCATAGAGGCAAAATCTTTATTGGAGAGATAGATATTTTGAGACTCTATGGTCTTATATGCATATATCCCATTTCTCATCATACTTTTGCCTACTAATTTACCATCCATTTGTGATTTTTGTCACAATAATTATTACTATAAAGTCTGCCAATTGATGACTGACCTTGCTCTTAAGAAAAACAAATAGAACTATTTATGGGTAAAGGGATCCATCTGCAATTTACTTTGAAAATGTTAAAAGGAAATAACGTGCATATATTTTAGAGAGACAGAAAGAGAATTGTGAAGAAAATGTGAAGCTAATATTTGGGAAATCTGGGTAAGGGGTCTATGAGAATTCTCTATGTTATTCTCAGAACTTTTCTATAAGTCTGAAATACTGTAAAAATAAAAAGTTAAAACTTAAATACCAATAGTACATATTATTGGGTCTATTTATGGGTTTGAAACCCCAAAGTAATATGGATTGATATCAAAGATAAATCTTCAAATTATAGGTAGTGGTAATAGGTTGTTGGATTTCTTTTATATTTATCATAGTATTTTTATCACTAGTTTTCAAGTAAAAAAACAGAGGGATCTAGAGAAGATAGAGTTGTTGGGTAGTATCAGCATTCTTGCGTCTGAAAATGAACATAAAGAGGATTTAGTTATTTGACCTATTAAGTATTCTGTTTAATTAAATTGTCTCAGGATCTGTTCAGATAACTTACTAGGAAACTCCAGGGAATAGTGAATTGTTCCAGCCCAGGACTTTTAGAAAATGCCCAACTCATGCTTACTAAAGGCTTGTTTAAAATTATTTTAATCAAACTAAAATAAAATTGTGGAGATTCTATTTTAGTAATTAATAAATCTGTGGAAATGTAGAAAGGATACTAGTAAAAAGTGTTCACTTCAATTGTAACTCCATATTCTCCAAAAAAAAAAATCTAAAATGATAAGATGTGTTTTGGTGATAGAATGGTGGACTAAAATTAGAGACAAATTCCCTAGAAAAAAAATGAATAGGAAAGAAAAAATGTAATGTAGTATCTGTAATTCAGCTCTAATTTGTAAATTTGTTTGTGGTTTTGTTAAGATTTGTAGTGAGCCATTGCTTTCCCCAGGCTAAGCACTATTTTATTATAACCATGACTACATTATTTTCCCTGCATCACCAAATTGCCTCATAAGAAGAAGGTGTCATCTTTTGAGTAGTGTGGGCCACATTTCCACCAGCAGCAGCCAACTGATTATACTCTGCCAGTTCATTGGGACCAGTCCAGGAGTCAGAGTTTGCCAATGTGCTGGGAGAGGTCCAGCAACTCTTTGGCAGTAGAATGGCCTTACCTGGAAGAGCTGTGGTGGTCTGGATGGAGCAATTCCCTGAGCTGAGCTCAACAGCCTAAGGACATGGATCAAAAGAGTCCTCTGCTGGCTAAGGCTCAGGTGACTTCAGAGCAGGTTCCTGGGGGGAGTTCAGCAAACCACTGAGATAAACCCACTAGAAGCCATCTGACAATAAATTAAGGGAAAACTCAATGGCAATACTCCAAAAGTTACAAAAGCAATCCATTAGAAATTAGAAGCATTGCATAGATTCATAAGGAGAATTCTTGGCAGTCTGGTGAGTACACTAATTTTTTTCATTTTTCTTTTTTTTGCTGTTTTTTTGCAGAAGAACATATCAAAATGGTATAGAAACACTAAATCAATTTTTAAATATATCTTTATAAAATATTTACATGTTACATTAAAATATGAATACTCATAATATCTCTCCTAGGATTCTAACACTATGTATATATCAAAGCTAACTAGTATAAAAATAAGTCTGGTTTACATTTTGTATCTTCTAGTATTATTAGGATGATTGAAGGTCAGGGGGCTGGTGGGTGCAAATTGGAAAACAATTTATTATAAGAAAATAAATTTCTCTTATGAATAAAAATAAAATCAGTTCTTCAGAACTGAAAAAAGATAAATACCAATTTAGTCTTGAAATTGATTTAATTTTGTTTCTCTCTGGGCAAAAAACACTATTGATTTTCAGTTTAGTATCAATAATGAAAAAAAATTCATCCTCAATCCCTTATCACTGCTCTGAAAGTCCATTTATACATTTACTTATCTATTTATATCAACCAGAGTTGACTGAATAAAATTTCAGAGTTTATACTACTAATAGATACTCATAATATGATATCTCTCAGAAGCGAAGTGAAAATCAAATAGAAAAATTATAAAAAAGAGAAAGAATATTTCTGTTGCAAGTTTTCACTTTTATAATGGTCATTTTCATATAAGATGTATTAGTAGTTTCTGATTCATGTTGATATATGTGTCAAATAATTACCGACTCACTACTAGTTGTCAGACTAGTATTTTAGTATTATAAGGATGTTACAAAAGATGTGTAAGATACAAGTTTTACAATGGAAGATCTTATAATTATACATATTTGAATTACTATTTTGTCTAAGTCAAAAAGTTTCAAATTAAATAAAGAAGAAAATAATACCATGTCCTAAACCTAAAAGAACTATAATTTAAGGATGTCTTCTTTTTAAATAATAATTCACGAGGCCAAAGTTTTTTAAAAAAAAATTTCATTTATAACAACCTTGTAAGAAATCAAGATAAGTTTATGGTAAATAAAGAAAATGTTTAGACAAGAGGAAGAAAAGTTTTCATCTATAAGATGTTTTTTCAGAGTTTTTATTTTGTCATATTAATATGTGGTTTGTTTTTGACAATGCTTAATGGAGAGAACTTAAGTTTTGTAAAGAGTAAAGGTAAGAAAAGACAAATTCTTCTGCCTGATTGGAATGAAGTTATTTTAAAACCATATAAGTGACCTTTAAGATCTTTGGTGCATAAGACAAGGCAGGATAAGGGTTTGCTATTCTCCATAGTATGTTTTGGTAGAACACCATAGATTTTGGGACAAGGACACAGTACACTATAATTTGGTTGCTTTCTGAAAAAATCTGTTTACCAGTTGAAAATTACGTTCTGAGATAATAATAGAGTAAAATTTACAATGCTTTCAAAACATGTATTGATATTTAATCAGGCTACTGTTTAAACAGCTGATCCTATAACATTTTACACAAATATTGGATTTTCTGGTATCATTCTATAGATATTCAAGGACCCTTTCGTATTACTTTTCAAGTAACGGTATCAAAATAGCACGAGGTTTATAATCATTCAGCACTTAACTTTTAAATGTCAGCATTTGTGCATTGTTGGAATAACTGCACTGAATCTGGAGTTTCATTACATCACAAATAAAACACTTGCAGACATTCCTTTTGTTCCTTTGTCATTATAGCAGGTGAATATAAACAGATCACTGTAAAAGTATGTGATTTTTCAAACAAAATAGTGTAAGATTTTCATATAGTGAAAGCTATACTTTGCTTAAATAGAATGTTACCTTAGAATGAAGTTTATTTATACAAAATAAGTGATATGGTTTGGCTCTGTGTCCCCACCCAACTCTCATCTTGTAGCTCCCATAATTCCCACAGGTTGTGGGAAGGAGCCAGTGAGAGATGATTGAATAATGGAGGTGGGTGTTTCCTGTGCTGTTCTCATGATAGTGAATGGGTCTCACAAGATTTGATGGTTTTAAAAATGGGAGCTGCCCCGCACAAGCTCTCTTTGCCTGCTGCAATCCACATAAGATATGACTTGCTCCTCCTTGCCTCTCACCAGTATGAAAATGGACTAATATAGAAAACTGGTACCAGTAGAGTGGGTGTTGCTGAAAAGATAACCAAAACTGTGGAAGTGACTTTGGAACTGGGTAACAGGCAGAGGTTGTTAACAGTTTGGAGGGCTCAGAAGAAGATAGGAAAATATGGGAAAGTTTAGGACTTCCTAGAGACTCATTGAATGGCTTTAACAAAAATGTTAATAGTGAATGAACAATAAGGTCCAGGCTGACATGGTCTCAGATGGAGACGAGGAACTTGTTAGGAACTGGAGCTAAAGTGACTCTTGTTGTGGTTTAGCAAAGAGATTCGTGGCATTTTGCCCCTGCCCTAGAGATTTGTGGAACTTTGAACTTGAGAAAGATGATTTAAGGTATCTGGTGGGAGAAATTTCTAAGCAGCAAAGCATGCAAGATGTGACTTGGGTGCTGTTAAAGGCATTCAGTTTTATAAGGGAAGCAGAGCAAAAAGGTTTGGAAAAATTGCAGCCTGATAATGCAGTAGAAAAGAAAATCCCGTTTTCTGAGGAGAAATTCAAGGCAGCTGCAGAAATTTGCAAAAGTAACAAGGAGCCTAATGTTAATCACCAAGACAATGGGGAAAATGTCTCCAGGGCATGTCAGAGGTCTTCCCAGCAGCCCAACCCATCCTAGGCTAGGAGCCCTAGGAGGAAAAGATGGTTTCATGGGCCAGGCCAGGGACCCCCTGCTCTGTGCAGCCTAGCAACTTTGTACCCTGTGTTCTGGCTGCTCCAGCCATGGCTAAAAGGGGCTAAAATATAGCTTGGGCTGTTGCTTCAGAGGGTGGAGGCCCCAAACTTTGGCAGTTGCCATATGCTGCTGAGCTTGCGGGTGTACGGAAGTCAAGAATTGAGGTTTGGGAACCTCCTCCTAGATTTCAGAGGATGTATGGAAACACCTGGATGATCAGGAAGAAGTTTGCTGCAGGGGGAGGGTGCTCATGCAGAACCTCTGCTAGGGCAGTGCAGAAGGGAAATGTGTGGTTGGAGACCCCATACAGAGTCCCCACTGGGGCACTGCCTTGTGGGGCTGTGAGAAGAGGGCCACCATCCTCCATACCGCAGAATGGTAGCTCCACCTACAACTTGCAACATGGGCCTGGAGAAGCTGCAGACACTCAATGTCAGCCTGTGAAAGCAGCCAGGAGAGAGGCAGTACCCTGCAAAGCCACAGGAGCAGAGTGGCCCAAGAACCCATGGGTTCCATGGGAAACCACATCTTACATCAGTGTGACCTGGAAGTGAGACGTGGAGTCAAAGGAGATCATGTTGGAGCTTTAAGATTTGACTGCCCCACTGGATTTCAGACTTGCATGAGGCCTGTAGCCCCTTTGTTTTGGCCAATTTTTCCCATTTTGAATGGCTGTATTTACTCAATGCCTGTACCCCCATTGTATCTAGGAAGTAACTAACTTGCTTATGATTTTACAGGCTCATAGGCAGAAGAGACTTGCCTTGCCTTGAATGGGACTTTGCACTGTGGACTTTTGAGTTAATACTGAAATGAGTTGAGATTTTGGGAGACTGTTGGGAAGGAATGATTGGTTTTGAAATGTGAGATATGATATTTGGGAGGGGCCGGGGAAAAATGATATGGTTTGGCACTATGTCCCCACTCAAATTTCATTTTGTAGTTCCCATAATTTCCACGTGTTATGGGATAGACCTGGTGGGAGATGGTTGAATTATGGGTGCGAATCTTTCCTGTGCTGTTCTTGTGATAGTGAATGGGTCTCACAAGATCTGATGGTTTTAAAAATGGGAGTTGCCCTGCACAAGCTCTCTTTGCTGCCATCCATGTAAGATGTGACTTGCTCCTCCTTGCCTTCCACCATGATTGTGAGGCCTCCCCAGCCATGTGGAACTGTAGGTCCAACAAACTTCTTTCTTTTGTAAATTGCCCAGTCTTGGGTATGTTTTTATCAGCAGCATGAAAATGGACTAATATAATAAATAATTAATATTCTCTTAAAAGGCCTTTGTTGCTAACATTATAAGGACATGATATCGGTATAACTCTGCATAAGGCAGTTAAGAGTCAGTTAAAAACCAACAAACTATCTAATTTGTTTAGCACCCTGTAATTTATAAGACTATATTTACATGCATTTTCCAACTTGATCCTTCCACCAATCCATGAAGTACTTATGGAATGTTATTTACTCCCACATGTAATAAAAGGAAACAAATTCATAGAGAATTATTGACTCACATAAGGTCATATACTTAGTAAACTGTAGAAAATAAAATCACCCAAGTCCTCCGATTCTAATGATTATATGCTCAGGACATCATCTTTTTACATTTATATTCTAGGCCTGAAGAGAAAAGAGGCATTGCCAGAAATACATCCTTTGTTTTATCGGAAAACAAAACATTTCTCCCAGCAGATTTCCATTATATCTCAATGAGCAAAACTGGGCGATGTCATCACTCCTAACTGCAGAAAGACCAGAAATGTGAATAGCTGACTTTTGTTCCTCTCCATAGTGGTAGGTGACCAAAAGGAAAGTGCTTAGAATGACTGGGGCTAGCCAGTTTACAGTGTCTGCCACATCGTAGAATGTCAGAGTACACCCAGAAATTATCTTTGCCCTCAAAAAGCTCACATTCTAGTACCAGAGATAAAAATAAGTACCCATAGGGCCACAACTCATGATAGAGTGAGTTATGCATTTCTTGTAGAAATGAAGAGTAAAGTGTTCTAGGTATTCAGAGAAGAGAACAATTCTTTGTTCATACTTTTTTTTCTTAGCTTATGACCAATTACTCTCCTTAATTGTGTTAAGCTGCACCTTTTATGCAGCAAATGACAGCTGGCTGATGAAAAGAAAAGGAATGTACTGGCTCATATAACTGAAAAATTTAGCCATGGCTGGATCCAGGAATTTAAAAGAATTTAATTAGGGCTATATCCCTCCTTATCTCTTAGCTTTGCTTTTTCTGAGCTGGCTTCATTCTCAAGAATGTTTCTCTGATATGATTGCAAATATAATTGGCAGTTCTGGGTTTATTTGTCCTTTCAGACTAGCAATCTCAGAGAAAATAGAAATATACATCTTTTCTGTAGCTATCTTTAGTGTAAGCTCTGGAAATACTCTGATTATCCTGGTGATATGGTTTGGATCTTTGTCCCCACTCAAATCTCATGTTGGATTATAATCCCTAGTGTTGGAGGTGGGGCCTGGTGGGATATAACTGGATCATGGGGGTGGATTTCTCATGAATGGTTTAACACCATACTCTTTATACAGTCCTCAGGATAGTGAGTGAGTTCTCTCGAGATCTGGTCATTTAAAAGCATGTGGCACCTCCGCCCTCCCTCTCTTGCTCCTGCTTTGGCCATGTGAAGTGTCTGCTCCCTCTTCATCTGCCATGATTGTAAGCTTCCTGAGGCCTTCCCAGAAGCAAATGTCACTATGCTTCCTGTATAGCCTGCCAAACCATTAGCCAATTAAATGTCTTTTCTTTATAAGTTACCCAGTCTCAGGTATTTCTTTATAGCAGGGTGAGAATGGCCTAATACACATGGCTTGGTCACATGTCTAACTATGCTGAACCAGTCATCCATCACTATGATTAGGGGTGTGAAGAATCTGATTGGCAAGGCTGAATCAGAGGATAACTTTTGTGTTGGGTGGGTAGGATCGAGAGAGAAACTTCCATGTCAGAAAGGAGGATTTCCTAAATTGTAAAGTCCTGAACAGAGGGAAAATAACAAACATCTACTACAAAACAGATACTCTACATTCCAGGAATAGGAATAGTTAGCTTTCATGCACCTCAGTCCCGTAGAAGCTGGGGAGGAAGGTGCTAACATAGACTTAATTGGTTTATAGAGTGGTAATTATACCAAATTGTCCCAACACTGTTTAGTGTTGCTAATATAAAGGGCACATTGTTGTTCTTGGAAATTACCTAGTGCCAGAAAACAAATCTAAATCTACTATCAGGATTACATCCTCAGAAAGTAAGGCTGCTTACACACAAAAGGGATTCATGATACAATGAATACTAAGGTTATCTAATGCTTTTAGTTATATAATTGTGTTCATTCACTATATTTGAGAAACAGTATATTCCACATATTCATGTTGGATATTTGATTTTCATTTGATCACATTTTAGAGAATGTATTATCCATCCTGAACACACACACAGGTACTTACTCTGCAACTTTCTTTGACCCTAATTTTCCTTTTCCTCAGATGAGTGGGCTATTCCTGCTGCCACCATTTGTCATAACTGTTTTTCTTCTTAGACTTCAATAATGTGACTTCAATTCTTAATGTTCTCTTGAAACTTCACTCTGAAATTCACCTAATTCAGTGGCCCCATTTCAGTCAAAATTTTCCATGACCATCATAAGGCCTTTTTTTCCTTTTAATCAACTTCTTTCCTCTGTTTGCTTCCACTATGGCCCCCCAAAACTTGATGCTAAATTACCTACCTAACACGTTGACTCACTTATCCCTATCCCAGAAAGAAACTTTTTTCTTTTTTTTCTTTTTTTCTTTATTCTTTTCTTTTATTTATTTATTTATTTTGAGACTGTGTCTCACTGTGTTGCCCAGGACAATGTGCAGTGGCATGAACATGGCTCACTGCAGCCTCAACCTCCTGGGCTCAAGTGATCCTCTTGCCTCAGCCTCCAGAGCAGCTGGAAACACAGCCATGTGTAACCAAAGCTGGCTAATTGTTTTATTTTTTGTAGTGGCAAGGTCTCACTTTGTTGTACAGGCTGAAACTTTTTTCATAGAACTCATGCTGAATCTTCTGTTTTGGAATATCATCTTCTCCAATCAATATCCTACCCTTCTTTCAAGTTATACATTTTGGGTAATTATCTATTTCATGTATATTATCCTGTTATTGATACTGTCAATTTTTGAGAGTGCTTTATTTTCTGGGGTACTCTTAAGTCATTGTCGAGCACATCATAAGTACATTATAAGAAATGTTTTGAATTAAATTTGTTCTCTAAATAAGCATCTTTAATATTTCTGTGAAACCACAGAAATTTTATTAGGATGATAGGACATATTTTAAATTTAATGGCTAAAAAAAGAAAAATAGTCAATTATGTAAATTAAAGTCTCATGTCCCTAAATGCAAAATTTCTGGGAAATAAAGGTGTATACTGGCATAGCTCAAGGGATGAATCCATTCCAGAAACATCAAAGAATAACAGTTTAATCTTTAGAGCAATTAATACCCATTTCAAAACATTAAACCTTCCAAAATTAATATTAGCATCACATTTTACAGACACTTAATATTTTAACATTTCCACATTTTAATAAGATTTTAATAGTACGAAAATAAAGCCATTATAAAAGACAGTTTACATTCTCACTAATTCGACATGATTTGAAGTTTCGTATGTAGCAAAAAACTAAAGGATAGAAAGGATTAAAGGATACAAAGCATTTTAATTAAGAGCAAATATCCAAGTAAGAAAGGATGCAGCTCAGATTTGAATCTTAATATCTCTAAATATATTAATACAAGTGAAAATATTTCCGGCAGTTAAACAGGTTTGATTAAAATGGTCTTAAAATATAGCATTTCTTGAAACAATCTACTTTCACAGATTTAAAGATACCGAGTCTCTCCTTGTCTAGTGTTTCAACAACTGAAAAAATCCAGTTCAGACTCTATGCCTTCCTTGTGATGAAACACAACTTCGTTGTGTCAGATCTCAGCTCTTAAATTTCCTTCTACTTCCTCTGCTGTTTTGTGCATTTTAAATGTGTGAGAGTAGCTTTCTCTACGCCTAAATTCCTCTAACTTTTGAATATAAGTTATTCTCATTGAATGTTGAAACAATACAGAGTTGGGCTATTTCTTGTTTTACTAAACTGCCCTTTTGAAATATTTATATTACAAATGAAGCTCACTGAAAACCTTCACAGGAAATAGCTAAAAAGTTATACAGCAGTTCCAGATCTCACAGAATTATCTCAGTTTTTATGAACACCAACTCAGGGTCAAGCTCTTTCACAAAGCCATGTAGGGGTACTAAAGGGTCCCTCCAGTTTTTAGAATGTTGCCTCTTACCTGGGATTCAAGAAGACTGGTTCCTCACCACGTCTATCTTCTTTTCTCAGTTGTCCATTTATATGTAGTCTGTTTATCAGTTTTATTGTCTGATTCCTATTTATGGGGCAATTATAAAAGTAGATTTGCTTAATAACATAAAAGAATAAAGTATTCGACTTTGATAATCAAATTAATTCGGTGTGCTTATGTCTCTCAACAGAAACTCACATATTTTTGAAATTCACATTTCTTAAGCACTTTCTGTGATTTTCACTGATACAACTTTCATTTGGTGGTGTACAAATTATTTGTGTGCAGAACATCATCATACCCTGCAGTATATCTTACTCTTCTATGTATCTCCTTAGCACAGTGCCCACGACATTCATATGGGATTTCTTTGATAAATAAATGAATTAACAAATGACATTTTCCTTGAACTGCCTGAAATTACCAAGTGCTTTCATTCATTTTATAAATGACTTATCTATTTTGTCTTGAACTTTGTTGCATTAATAACACCAAAAATTTCTAAGAAAATTTCAAAGATGCAAGAGTGGTGATGAGCAACATTTTTGACAAGGGAGTCCATTTGAAGAATTGAGCAAATGTTTTCAACTATATTTTATGTATTAGAAAATATTTTGATAAACTTGCTCTTGCATTCATTTGTTATTTACCTGACACATATGTTTCTTTCCTTTATGTTCTCTTCTTAGCTAAAATGTTGGGATCGAAGTGGTTGGCAGCTATGGAAACTGATTTTAATACTATGATGTTTAACAGATATTACTGTTTAGTATAATAGCTTTTAAGTTAATATCTTTTGTCTTTTCTTAGTTTATAAGCACTTTCATTATTTTAAAAAAGATTAACAGTATTTTCTTTAAGCAAGACATTTTCCATTGAAATGAAACAAATAGTATATATTTGCTATATGTTATAGGAATTATACCTCATTCTGCTTCCATAAAAATGCTCAGTTTTCATTATGCATTTTCTTGACTATATCCAAACAAGGATTTAAACAGAATGTTGAAGAATAAATATAGTTGTTAATAATTTCATAGCTGATTATTTATAAATTTCCTTTTGAAAATTACTTACGACAGAAAGGTCCAGATATTGAAGAGGTATTTTATTAAAATAGATCAGAGGCCAGATGTAGTGGCTCATGCCTGTAATCCCAGCACTTTGGGAGGCCGAGGCGGGCAGATCACCTGAGGCTGGGAGTTCAAGACCAGCCTGACCAACATGGAGAAACCCCATCTCTACTAAAAACACAAAACTAGCTGGGTGAGGTGGTGCATGCCTGTAGTCCCAGCTACTCGGGAGGCTGAGGCAGGAGAATTGCTTGAACCCAGGAGGCAGAGGTTGCAGTGAGCCGAGATCATGTCATTGCACTCCAGCTGGGCAACAAGAGCGAAATTCCATCTCAAAAATTTAAAAAAAAAATCAGAAAGCAGAAAGAAAAAAACAATAAATAAAGCCATGGGAAACTTGAAAATATCAAAATCTGAAGGAACAAAATCACTTGCATTTTATTTAATGACAACTAATATTTATTTAGGGCTTAATATATGGCAGGTACTCATGTAAACATTTCACATGGATTAACTCACTTAGTCTTCACAATACCCTTATGAGATAAACATTATTGTTGTTATTATTATTATTATTAACATTCCTATTTTATAGATGATGCAATTTAGACAATAGAGGGTTAAGTAAATCACCTAAGGTCACACAGTAAAGTCACGGGCTCAACCTGACCACCCCTTTCTTCTTCTTCATGTTGGAGCATAGTAGGCACAACAGCATTAAAAGTCATAGTCCACCTTACAACAGCCCAGTAATGCTATAGGTCTTGTGACCTATGGGCTAGTGAAAAGCCCATTCCTACCATCACCCTAATGCTGCGCCCATGGGTACTTGCTCCTGCTTGCTATACAAATTCAACTCTTCAGTCTCATTATGTCTTTCAGACCTAGGCAACATTATGTAAAATATGCCATTACCACAAAGGCTACCATGGGCCTGGAAGACGCTAGGCTTACCTAGGGCATATCTGTGTAGGCTTCCTCAGTCAGACTATATTGCAAAGCTGGGCAGGCCACATGTGACTTCCTTGTGCCTGGGATAACAATAAAGACCATGAAGCTCACAGAGCAGATCACAAAGCCCAAATATTTGCAATGGTTAAGAATAGTCTGGATGTAGAATAAAATCACGGTAACAATTTATACTTGGGCCAAGACAGTGTTTCTAAACTGTCCACAGTGATGTCTCTGTCAGGCTGACAGTGGATCACAATATATTTGTATTTTATAAATAGAAAGTGTCCTAGAACCAAATGGCTTTCAGGGCCAAATTTAACAATAAACTATTACTACTATTACTACTACTATGCTACTACTACTATCAGTAATATTATATTATATGATCAACACTATGATACTGGTATCACCACCAGCAGTAGTAATAATAAAAAATATAAGGGGGGATTCTGCATCTGCTTAGGTCGCAGAAAGTCACAGAGAATACTGATCACACACTAATTTAAAAAAGCTGAATAATCTACAAAATCAAAACTTTTCGTAAGTCCGTCAGAGCACTGAGGTCACAAAGCAACCAAATAAATTGAATCCGAGTAACAAGCCCCTTCAAAGAGATACCACACACTACACAACACACACACACACACACACACACACACACACACACACGGAGAGAGAGAGAGAGAAAGAAAGAGAGAAATTCACCTTTAGCAGAGAGCAGGACAGGTAGAGATCTTACAAAAGGTAAATGAAATCAGCTGAAATTTTAATGAATTATTAATGGCCAAGTATGCCCTAGAAAATAACTTGAATTAGCTAGGAGTCCTAGAAACAAGGAAAGTGTGATAGAGTGCAAACTCTATCACAAGCCCTTTTCCGTGGTCCTCCATCATGAGGAAGATTTGGGATGAGGACAAAGGACCTTGAGAGGCATGCAGGAGAAAGGTAGCTGCTGGGGGCCAGGTGCTGAGCCCCACTCACTTCCTGTTAGACCCACATCTAACAGGAAGTGGAGCCTTCCTCCACTGGGGAGGAGCTGTGAGCACACTCATGCTCAGCCCCCCAGGCCCAGGGAAAAATGCCCTGCTTCTGATTCTTAGGAAGAGGTACAAGGAAGACCTGTGTGCCGTGGGAAGCGGGGAGGAAAGCCTCTCATGAACCTAGACACAGGCAAAATTCATTGCCTCTGGGCAGCAGGGAAAAGCAAAAATTCTCTGCCTCTGCAGGAAGGGTAGGAAGCCATTTGAAGCCCAGGATGTTGTACTGACCAGAAGAGGCCCTTCAGGTAAAATCAGCCACAGACCCAAGGCTGAGTTTGTGTTTTGTGGATGGGAGATACAGGAAGTCTTCAAAACTTAGAGACAGGGAGCCTGCCTAAGATGGGCTGGAAGTGGATAACATACAGAAACACATTCACTCGTGGCTACCTTGGTCTATAGCACTTTTTAGGAATGAGAGACTTGCTTAATAATAATCAGGAAATTTCTAAGTTCCAGAACTAACTCAGTGTTCCCACCTTTTTCTTTTAATCTTTCATAATATAATGTAATTATTAAAAGTAAAATGTTATTTTCAAAGCTAGATAAAGACTGAAGGAAATGTTTGTTGACCAGGAGCTACAAAATTAAATAATATTTTTATATGGTGAATTATAGTTCAAAGGAAACGTGTTTACATACATTATGTTGTCTGATCCTCAAAAATAGCCTCATTGGACAAAGTACTTTAGAAAAAAAAAAAATCCAGTAGTGACACAGAAGAAAGATGTTTCAGCCTTAGTCTAGTACTAAGTAGCACTATCTGATGAGTTACTGTATATTATTCTGGGATTTTACTTTTTTAACTGTAAAATGAAAAGTTTGACCAGGATAATGGATCTTAAATTTTTATATGCATAAAAATGCCCTGAGAAAATTATAAAATGCAGATACTACACAGCCCTTCTACATCAGAGATTCTTTGTCAGTAGGTCTTGGTGTTGCTCAAATAATCAATTCATGTGGTCTTAGGTATCAGCTTGGAGAAGCATGCTGTACCCTAATTTCTAATACTCCTTTTGGTTCCAACAGTCAATGAGTCTGAGCAAGTGGAAAAGATATTATTGTCCCTATTTTCCAGATCAATAACTGAGTCCTGAATGTCAAGTAACTAGCTTAGTTACTCGATAACTATCATAGTGATAGTAGTAGAGAAATGCAATTAAAACTAATGTCTTCAAATTCCCTATTTGGTACTTTGCTCTTAAACCAGTTGGCACGCTGCGGCAAAGACTGTTATAAGTGTGGCAAAACAGTTATAAACTGTTGGTTTCCCTTTTTCTTCTAAGCATATAAACAAACTACATTTGCTGATTTGCCACATGATGAGTTTTGACCAATAGAATGTGGGAATAAGTCAACTCCAGTTAACACTTATCCATAAAATCCTCTCATGCATAATCCTTCCAGGCTTTTTCCTAGCTGAAAACTTAGTGGAGATGTAGTTGAGAACCCAGAAGGGGTGGAACCACAAAATGGACTGGGCCTGGGTTCTTGAATCACTGACTGGGGCACAGTCCCCACCAGCCCGTGTTTCATTATGCTGTGAGCAAGAAGTAACCTTGTATTGTGTTGAACCACTGAGAAATTGGGTTGTTATTTAGCAGTTAGTCTACCAGATACATAGCCCTCTCACATTATACCTCTGTAAGATAAAAAGATTGCAAAAAAAAACAAAAGCAACTTTGAGATAATAACGTGTGTTTCTTTTAGTTCTTGTTTTGTTCTTCTTATCCATTTTCCTTTCCTTTCCTTTCCTTTCCACAGGTAGGTAACCCCTGTGTACATTGCCTCAGGGATCAGAAGGTGGCATGGTCTAAGGACTAGGGAAAACAGCAGAGCAATAAAACAAAGTAGCCTATGAATTCTCCTTGTTTGACTTGCAAAAGGCCAAGGCCAGGAAAAGGAGAGAGTTTATTAGAGTTTATCAGGCTAAATGTTTTAGCCAAAAACATGAAGGAAAAGGCTTTCCCAAAGATTAGAAAGGGCTTGGCCAGGGCTGTATGGAAGGTGATGCAAGCTGTGGCAGAGGTATTTTTCCTGCCCTGAACCTTCACCCTGTCAGTGAACTTTATTTGACTAGGGCTAGATATGGCAATATCTACATCTCCGTACCTAAGGGCTTGTTTCTCCAGAACTGAAGAAAGCCTGACTGCCCCATGACAAATGCAGGCAGAAAGTGTGGAGGAATCAACTCCATCGCAGAAACCCCTGAGAGTCATTGGTTTACTTGTGTGTTTCCCTTTTTCTTCTAAGGATATAGAAGAACCTCTCAAGAATCAGTGTATAAATATCCCAGTTCCCTCTTCCCTCCAATGTGATAATCCTTTGTCATCATTTCTGTGTAAGATGCAGCTCCAAACTCCCACTGGGTTAATAGCACACTCTAGACAGTCTTCCTTTTTCTGCATTATTTTCCCCACATTCCTATTGGTACTTTCAGCACTTCCCAAATAGACCTCTTGAATTTGAATCCTTGTTTCAGGATCTCATCCTGGGAAATCCAAACTAAGACACAAACAAAGAAACCCATGGATCTTAAGGCAGACAGATTGCCTGCATCTACTCCTAGACTGGAGAAACCAGGAATGCTTCAAGATCTGAACGTTTCATATGATATAGGTGCAGAAGCAGCTTACACCCTGTTTCTTGGAAAAAACCAACAGTGTTATGGCAAGATTCTCAGGAAGAAATGGTGTCATGGTGTGCCTAGGCAACCAAGACCATAGACAAATCACAAAATATCCATGTCCAAAGTTTGGCATAAAAGGTATAGAAAGTTGAAAGGCATGAAGAAGTGATCTTAATCTGATGGTCTCAGCCACATCCCATATAAACAACAACAAAAAAATGAGATCCATATTCTACCAGACAGTTTGATCTAGTGAAGATTAGGGATGTAATCTAGATTTGAGTAGAAATGGGAAGAACCCTGATAAAAGAAAAAAACTGATAAAGTCCTATCTGTTCATAGCTGGGGACCCAAAGATCCATATTAAATTTTATTATAGAAGGGAAAAAATATATTTGTACACCTGAGCTTGAAAAATAAGATTCACACCTTCTATAATACTGTGGTATGTTAGATTATACTTTACTGTTATTTGTTCTTTCTCTATTAAACCTTTAGTATATCCTGTGGGAAAAGTATCAAGTCCTGCCTCTGTGATGTTGGGCTTGGTTTTATGAAATATTTTAAGCAATGGAAGATGAGGTATCCTGCCAAATGTTATGTTTGAGCAGAATACTTAAATGGAACTGTGTGTTTCTTTTAGGAGTGTTAAAATAAAATAAAATGGAGACCATAAGCTCTTGAGAATCCCCTGGGCAGACAAAACCGTTAGGCCATGCAAGCAAAACTTATATTTATTATTATTATTATATTTCTTTCTTGTAAATTCCTCTGATAATCATGAATAAAACTTAAATTGCCTTCCAAAAATGGTAGAAGATGATCACTTTTTATCAATGCTCTGCTATCTGAAAACCCCCATTGTAATAACCAGTTATTATAAAGGTTAAATAACTTCATTTTCATTAGTTATCCTGTAATGCTATGCCTCTGAGCTTCTTAACACTTTCAGTATGAGGTTTCCCTGTTAATGAACTGCTCTTTTGTATGCGCAGTAGACTTTGAAATTTTTTAACTTGATCTGATTTTATTTTTGACAGGAACTGTCTTTTTCAGTTTGGGTCCCAAAATGAAGAGTTACGTAGAGCTCAAACTACCTGACCTGCAACATACATGTAGTGCGAATGAGAATAAATACTTGATGTTTAAGCCATTGAAATTAATGAGATACTTATTAGCAAGCAAACCTGACTAATACACATACCAAGGGAGGAAATCAGATCAAAACAATGAGGAAAATGTCATAATACCTGAATTATTATGGCATCTCCCAAAACCGAGGGCAAAACTCCAGTTAATTTTTCAGTGGTGCCAATATGCTGCATCCCACACTGTTTTTCGCTGTTTTCCCTCTCTGCAATTCAGGACGCAATTCCACTAATAATGTGATTGAATATATCAATATGTGCGGATGGGAGAAAAGGAATGCAAAACTAATGCTATTTTAAAGCTTTCTATGAAGAAGTTTTCATCTCATTATCATGAAAAGTTGGAAGGCATATTCTCTTTTTAAATGATTGTAAAGCTTAAACGCAAGTCGGGAATTCATATGAATGCCTAGAACTATGAGTCACTAAAAAATCCTGGAAATGCTGTTAAAAGAGTTCTACACTCCTCCTCCCAGCTAAGCCTTTCTGAAAGCATTGTAACTCTATGCAATATGAGGTGTAGATGGGATACAGGAGATGGTCAAGTTTTTGTTTGGTATTTTTTTCCACTTTTATTGAGGTACAATTGACAAATAAAGTGTATATATTTATAAGGTACAGCATGATGCTTTGATATATGTATGCATTGTAAAATGATTAGCATCAAGCTAATTATCACATCCATCACATCACATAATTATCATTCTGTGTGTGTGTGGTGAGAACATTTAAGATCTCTTAGCGATTTTCAAGGATACAGTATAAGCACTGTACAAAAACTGTAATAACCATGCTGTACAATAGATCTCCAGAATGTACTCATCGTGTCTAACTGAAAGTTTGTACTCTTTGACCAGCATCTCCCATTTCTCCCCTTCACATTCGTGCCCCCTCCAACCCCTGGCAACCACCACTGTACTCTCTGCTTCTACAAATTAGACTTTTTTAGAGTTCACATATAAGTAAGATCTTTCAGGATTTGTCTTTCTGTGCTTGGCTTTTACGTACGATAATGTGCCCCAATTTCATCTATGTTGTTGCACATGACAAGATTTTCTTTTTTTTAAAGGCTGAATTTTCTATTGTACATACACTGTATATATATGTAAATATAGAGAGTAGAATAATATATACATATATATATTGCAATTTATTTATCCATTCATATGTCAGTGGACGTTTATGTTGTTTCCATATCTAGGCTATTGTGAATAATGCTGCAGTAAACATTGGAGTGCAGATGTCTCTTTGACATACCAACATTATTTCCTTTGGCTATATAACAAGTAGTGGGACTGCTGAATCATACAGTAATTCTGTTTTTAATTTTGTAGGAACTTCCACCCTATTTTCCATAATAGCTGTACTAATTTATATTCCTGCCAATAATGTACAAGGGTTTCCTTTTCTCCACATTCTTGCCAAAGCTTATTATCTTTCCTACTTGAGATAATAGCCATTGTAACAGGTGTGATGTGATATCTCACTGTGATTTTAATTTGTATTTTCCTGGTGATTACTGATGTTGAGCATGTTTTCATATATCTGTTGGCAACCTGTATGTCTTTTTTTGAGAAATATCTGTTCAGATTCTTTGACCACTTTTAGGTCAGATTACTTGTTTTCTTGCTATTGATTTGTTCAGTACTTTTAAATCTCCATGAACAATCTTTACCGTATAGATTGAAAGCTTATTTGTAAGGTGGTTCCTTTCACATTCACTTTAAAAATCAAAAGTTCTTAGATAATACATTACAAAATAAATAGTTGAGTATGATAAGAAGAGTAGATACTCTTCATGCCATGAGATCATCATTGAGTATTGGATTTCAGCAATCATCTGCTAAATGACACCATCAACGGCCG
Source organism: Pongo pygmaeus (assembly GCF_028885625.2). Taxonomy (NCBI): domain Eukaryota; kingdom Metazoa; phylum Chordata; class Mammalia; order Primates; family Hominidae; genus Pongo; species Pongo pygmaeus. The sequence continues at coordinate 63,559,054 of NC_072384.2, read as the reverse complement.
AAAGAATATGTACTCTTAAATTTTAAATTTTAATCATTTTACATTTTCTTCATATAGATTGTTTTTGCAGTCATTTAAGTGACAAATTTTGTTTGTGGTTTATTAAAAGCACATGAAGTATTTAGCTTCATGTATTTGTATATGTTCTCTTGACTTACTGTCATACACAATTTTAAAACATAAAACCATAACCATCCTCCTTTTCTTCATCCTGCCCCAGAAAAATTTCGATAAAAGACAGAAATATTTAATGACTCCTTCTAATGTATTTTCAGGCAAAGAAATTAGCTCCTCTCATTAACTTTCCATACTCTCACCTCCAAATCTGCCAACTTTCTGCTCTGCAGTCCCTACTAATACAAAGAATGAATGATCCATGCTTCTGTGAAGCATGGGACCAATCCCTTCACTTCTGGCCTGCATCCCAGGCCTTCTTCATTTCCCAGACCTGCTACTCTAAAGTCACTAGTGTTTCGCTTTCTACTAGAATTTTTTCCATCAGCAAATAGTAGAGGCATAGACTAAACGGTGGAGCCACGTGCCTGTGAAAGTGACACAGACTCTTCTTACCTGGTCACCAAACATGTTTTGTCTTCTTACTGGGCATACAATTAGCCTACGTGTCTCAGCCTCCCCTACATTTAGGAGTGGTTATGTTACTAATTTCTAGTCGATGAAATGTGAGCAGAAGTGATGTACCACACTTTCAAGTCTGTCCCATGAAAACCTCCTATGTGTTATCCTCCGTGATATTTAATTTCCCGGGTGGACGGTGACGTTGGAAGTCTTATTTGGAAGATAATATTTCTGGAAGAGTCCTCAAATCCTACTAGGAGAAAAGCTGTTTGCCAATCTGGACTTACTAATTAAGACACTGCATGAACAACAAATAAATTAACGTGGTTAATTTGGGTTAGTCTGTTAGAGCCACTGGTACCTTAACTAGCCAAAGTGGTAAGAGTAGAAACAAGGAAACCAGTTAGAGACTATTGCAATATTCTAGCTCTCTGCTTCTTAAAACTGAACTCCTCAAAAGAATTACCAGTTTCTCCACTTATTTTCTTCCAGTTTTTCATTTTCATGTCACCAACAAAACCTCTCTTGACCTTCACATTGCAAAATCTAATTATTGATTCGCAATCTTAATTTTACTTATCTATCACCACTAGTCTCACAGTTGACATTCCCTAAGTACGAATACCTTTTTCACATTATGCTCTGTCATTCTTTCTTGACTCTCTTCTTACCTCACATTCACAGCCCAACCCTGCACAAACTTCTCTTTGCAGGATCTTGCTTGTCTTCCTGATCGGTACATGCTTCAGTGACCTTGGGCTCATTGCTCAGATCTCCTTTCTTCTGCCTCAGTCTCTAGGTAATGCTCTCCAGTCCATGACTATAAATAACATCTACTGGATGGTTCTCCCCCAAATTATAACTCCAGCTCGCCCTGTCATATGGCATTCCATATGCAAATATTCAGTGACCCGCTTATCAAATCTACTGTATGTCCCATAGACATCTCAAATTTAATATGCCCGCAAACAGATTTGATTTCTTCCCACCCTCTCACTTGTTCCTCTCCTAACGGTCCCATCTCAGTAGCTTCATTCTTTAGTTGTTCTAATCAAAAGCCCCTTACTACCCTGTTCATACCGTGTCTCTTATACAATTTACTGGAAAAGTCTGTCAGCTTACTTTCAAAATATATCCTAAATCTACCTCTTCTTCCAACTGTCATCACTGCTGTCTTATTCCAAGTAATTATGACTTCTCTCCTGAGTTATTTAGTAGCTTCTTACTGAACTTCCTGATTCCACTCTTGTCTTTCTAGTATCTGTCCTGAGCATATTAGCCAGAGTGATGCTTTTGAAACATAAGTTTAATTATGTAATTCCTTTGTTCAAACTCACCAATTGCTTTCCATTCCACACACAATACAACTCCAAGTGTTTATCAGGGCCTACAAGTCCCTATATGAGGGGTCTTTTAAAAATTCATGGAAAATGTGTATTATGAAAAAAAAAGCTATGCATGGATTTGATTTTTTTTTGTACCCAAAAAAAAGTTGTACTAACTTGTTATAACATGTGTGAATAGGATTTAATTTGAGGCACTAAGAAGAGTAAGACATCAGTTTGAAAAAAGCCCCTATCAGAGCAACATGAATTCTGCTAAAATTGAAGCAAGAACAAACATCAAATTTATGGTGAAGCTTTAGTGGAAGACTGATGAAGTCATTGATGCCTTATTAAAAGTTTATGAGGATAATACCCCCCACAAAAATTAGCAGTTTATAAATGGCTAATTCATTTAAGAAGGGAAGAGATGATATTGAAGAAGCCCAAAGAAGCAGACCAATTTTCAAGGAAAAAGTTAATTTTATTTGTGCTCAAATTGAAGAAGACCTACAATTAACAACAGAAACAATAACCAATACCATGCACATCTCAATTGGTTCAGCTTATGCCATTATCATTGAGAATGATTATTCTGTTTCTTTTAAAAATTTAAAGTTGAGCAAACTTTTCACTCAGCAGTTTCCAAAACCATGGCACCCAAATCACTGCCTCTAAGAGCAGAGCTTTCAATGACAATTTTCAACAAGTGGGACCAAGATCCTGAAACATTTCTTCAGAGAATTATAACAGGAAATGGAACATGGATTTACCAGTATGATCCTGAAGATGAAGCACAATCAAAGCAATGGCTGCCAAGAGGTGGAAGTGGTCCAGGCAAAGCAAAAGTACCAGTCAAAGCAATGGCTATTGTGAAAGATTTTGGGGATTCTCAAAGCATTTTGCTTATTGACTTTCTGGAGGGCCAAAGAATGATTACATCTGCCTATTGTGAGTGTGCTTTGAGAAAGTTGGTTAAAGCTTTAGTAGAAAAACACCTGGGAAAACTTCACCAGAGAGTCCTTCTCCACCACAACAATGCGCCTGCTCATTCTTCTTATCAAACAATGTCAATTTTGGAAGCGTTTCTATATTAAATCATTAGGCAGCTGCCTTACAGTCCTGATTTGGCTCTTCTGACTTCCTTTTATTTCATAATCTTAAAAAATCTATACAAGGCCTCAACTTTTCTTAAGTTAATAATGTTAAAATGACTGCATTGGCATGGTTAAAGCCCCAGGACCCTCAGTTCTTCAGGGATGGACTAAATGGCTGGTATGATCACTTACAAAATTGTCTTCAACTTGATTAGAATTATTTTGAAAAATAAAGTTTACATTTTTTATTTTGCTCTTTTAATTCAATTTTTCCGTGAACTTTTTGAAGTCCCCTCATATATTCTGGCTTTTGGCTACATCTGCAAGTGCAGCTCTTACTACCCAGCTCCTGGGCTCCAGGCCCATTGGCCACCTGCTGGTGCTCAAACACACTTTGCGCATGTTTCTACTGCCTGAAATGTTCTTCTCCCTACTATCTATTAATACACTGTTCATTTCTGCACTCTATTTAGGCCTTTGCTGAAATGGCTCCCTTTTAGAGTTCTCCTCTGACTCACATGTTTTTAAAAATGTGCCCTTCCCTCAACCATCACTTTCTGTCCTCTTGCCATGTACTATTTTCTCTTCAGAACGTTTAATACTGCCTAACGCTTATGCATTTCTTTGTTTATTTATCATCTATGTCTCCACCCTCTAGAATGTAAGCTTTATATGTCTAAGACTTGATCTGTTTTTATTTTACTGCTATATCCGCATTCAGTAAATATTTGTTGAGTGAATAAAAAAAATGGAGTGAAGTGGATAATAAGGGAAAAGTGAAAACATTATTATATAATAGGCTTAGTAGAAGTCAGTAAGCCTCTAGCTTTTTAAAGAAAAAGGCTATTTTATGTGCAACTAATCCTAATGACTGACAAAGTGGTTGTAGTATACAAAGGTGGTTCATACATGTTTGTGGGAATGAGAAGTACTGCTAAGTTACTTCTATTTTTAAAAAATTATTTCTTAAATAAGTACCATAAAATGTCAAACCATGATATCTCTTAATCGATTATTAACAATGTTTATTAAATGTCTACTATGTGTCAGACATTGTCCTAGTTCTTGAGGACTCAATCATGAATGAAAGTGACAAAAATTCCTGAACTCATGCAATCTATACTATGGGATCATTGACTTATGGGTAGTTTTTCTTTCTTTTTTTGGCTTATTTTCTAAATTTTCTAAAATGTACACACACTACTTTGAACAATGAATTTATTAATTTTATAATAATAATGAAAATATTTTTAAATACAAATAAATAGCCAGATTTTCAAAGAGCCATAATCAAATCCAAACTAAATATCTATGACTTCCAAATACTTTCCATCAGAAAATCATCACTTTCGCAGCCCTTCTTCCTAAATGTGAATCTTGATTTCTTGTACGTGGTTTTTCTGTGATTTTATTTTATAGTCCTCTGTTTTATGTAGCTTATTTAAAAATCTTGTCTGGAATTAGTTGGGATATAAATGTAACATAAACTGAATTATACAAAACAACACATACAGCACTTTAACATGAGTACCAAGACTTACTGTAATCTCTCACCAAATAATCTGGGGATAATTCCCATTCAGACGCAACTGGGCCAAATATATTCTAATTCCATAGCATCTATTTTCCTGTGGCTTTCATAGCTAATCTTTGAACCAAGTAGGCAATGTGTGGAATTAAGAAAAATCTTTCCCTTTAGTGTTTCTCTGCCACTCTGAAAAATATTATAACTCTGGCTGAGACTTCCCATCTTGAGCCCTAGACTCTCAAATCCATTTGGAGATCTTACAGATACCTCCAACTAGATAATTCTCATTCTGACTTCATCTGCTCCAACCCTTCTAAGCTCCTTTTCTTCCTGAGTTACCTGTTCCAAGGAAGGTGTGCTACTATCTAGCTACTGATTTGTAATGCCTGGAATCCAGATGTTTCCTAAACTGCACTCTCTCTGACTTCCCACATTATCGCTTTCTGTATGTCTACTTCCTAAATTTCTTTAACATTGGCCCATTTCTTTCCGTCCTTTTTCCACTCTCTTAGTCCAGCCTCCCTTCATCACGCAACTGGCCTCATGCAGCTGACTTAGAAGTGGGCTCCTGTTTCAACTTCTTCATTCCAGACTATTCACATAGCCAAAAGGTTCCAGCATACAATTTTTACCTGCTTAAATATCTATGCTGTTTTTCATTACTATTTGTGTTACCCAAATTTTTTAACATATTTACAAAGCCCTCATTACCTTGTTACTCTCGAGCCTGTCTGGAGACTGACTGTCTCTCCAGCCTGATTTTCACAATATACACCTCTTACCTCTTCCTTTTCCAGTATTTTATGCTACAACCATATCATGGAACTAGAGCCATATTGTGGTTTCCTGAACATGCATGCCGTGCTTTTCTTACCGCTAGCTTTTTGTACATGGTTCCTCACCTACTTGCCACACACGCACATTTGCCCTTTTACTTTATGAACTTTAGCTAGCCCTTTATCTTAGAGATTGTCTGTTCTTGGAAGAACTTCATTTCCCTCTGAGAATATCTAGATGTCCATTCTACATAAGAAAAATTCATACTTAACGCATCATGGCCCTTGTCATTTCATAACAGAATTCCCTTCCCTATGAGATTGTAAACTGCCTGAGGTCATAGTGTTTGGAAGGCACTTGTGAGATGTTATTTCATAAAGATTTATTAAAATGAATAAATAAATAAATGAACGAATAGGAAATTGCAAATTGGTATGGGACACCTGTGAAAGACATGGAATCCTGCATGTCTGAAAGAAAATATATTATTTTGGGTTGAGAGGAAAAGAACACCTCTAGAAAAATTTTTAAATTGATGGAAAGATTGATGACAGTCACTTCTAGAATGGTTTCCAAAGGACAGTTTCTAACCATGGGAAAGATTTAAAGTTGAAAGTAAAGAGACAGAGAAAAATTCAAAGCATTTTCTGGTGGGGTTAGAAAAATATGATGGAATCAAAGATAACATGTTGGCAGCTTTAGGGAAGCACGAAATTGTTGGTAATAGGTGTAAAGAAAGGAAAGGTCAGAAGTTGAAGAATCTGTACTTTTCAATCTATACTCCTTTATACTATTCTGATTTGGAGACTATGCAAATGTATAATATATCCAAAATTACACTTTAAAAAAGTTAAAAGAAATTAACTATTAGGAAGATGAGTAAAATATTCATCTTTCTGAATTTAAAATGGCAGGAAAACAATAGAAAAATAATTAAATAATCAATAAAACATAAAAAATAGATAAAATTCATTTTCCTCTAAAGAAAATTGCAAAGAAAGTTTGGAAAGAGAGTATAAAAGGTGGGGAAAAAAGCAATTTATTTAAGATGCCAGTCTCCTTTACAGAAAAGGATTAATAAAGCTATCACATGTAATATTTTAAAGATAATTTTCTGGACAATTCTGAACTTTACATCAGTGAATGGGAATGAATAATCAAAGAAGATAAGCATAAAAGTAAATATATTCAGGCATTATCTCTCTGCTTCCACTTCTTAACCTTCATTAATTGACATTTGAATTTTAAATTTTTTAAAAATGTAGGTGTATTTTTCTCTTGAATTTTAATATAGTGGGTTTTCATTTAAATATAGATATTCTAATAACATTTTTAAAAATCAGAGTTTGCTCCTTGAGCCTATTTATTTTACTTTAAAATATTATTTTTATTTCTTTTCTAGTCACAAAGTGAATGTATTTATGTTACAGATCCTTAGGATGATAATGAAAAAAAAAAAAGCAAAGAAAAAAATTTAAACCATCAGTAATACCACCAGCCCACCAGCCCACCAGCCCACCAGCCAGAACTAACAAAGCCAGCTGAACTTCCATGTTGGTACTATACAGAGGTCTGGTATTCAGGAAGAAAGTACTAGGAAGGCTACCATGATTATTTTTGGATGATATTCATGCTAGTTGGTCTAAAATTTATTTTGACTGCCTAATACTAAATTGGACTAGTTTAAACACTTTTATTATTGCCACTGATGATACCTGTTTTCAAAATGAGAGAACTCTATATTTCCATTTTATGGAGATTCTATCTCATAAATAAAGCAGATAGAATTTAGACCTTATTGATCCTTAGTACTACTAAGTATAAATAGGGTTAGCAAATCCCTAAGGATAGTGGTGCATTGGGTTAGTGGTCCATGAAATTCCCAATCTTTCTTACCATTCCATATGAAAAAAGTAGTTAAGGACATGAATAGACAATTCTCCAAAGAAGATATGCAAATGGCCAACAAACATATGAAAGAATACTCAACATCACTAATGACCAGGGAAATGCAAATCAAAACCATAATGCGATACCACCTGACTTCTGCAAGAATGGCCATAATGAAAGAGTCAAAAAACAGTAGATGTTGGCATGGATGCAGAGATCAGGGAACACTTTTACACTGCTGCTGGGAATGTAAACTAGTACAGCCACTATGGAAAACAGTGTAGAGATTCCTTAAAGAACTAAAAGTAGAAGTACCATTTGATCCAGCAATCCCACTACTGGGTATCTACCCAGAGGAAAAGAAGTCATTATTCGAAAAAGATACTTGCACATGCATGTTTATAGCAGCACAATTCACAATTGCAAAATCGTGGAACCAACCCAAATGCCCATCAATCAACGAGTGGATAAAGAAACAGGGGTATATATATATATGGTGGAATACTACTCAGCCATAAAAAGGAATGAATTAACAGCATTTGCAATGACCTGGATGAGATTCGAGACTATTATTCTAAGTGAAGTAAGTCAGGAATGGAAAACCAAACATCGTATGTTCTCACTGATATGTGCGAGCTAAGCTATGAGGATGCAAAGGCATAAGAATGATACAATGGATTTGGGGACTTGAGGGAAGAGTGGGAGGGGGGTGAGGAATAAAAGACAACAAATATGGTGCAGTGTATACTGCTCAGATGATGGGTGCACCAGGATCTCACAAATCACCACTACAGAACTTACTCATGTAACCAAATATCACCTGTACCCCAATAACTTATGGAAAAATAAAATAAATAAAAAATTTAAAAAAGCATAAATGGGTGCTATAAATACAATAAAATAAAACAAAACTATTGAAATTTGTTTAGCCTGTGTCTCAGGGGACACTGAAGTTGAATCTAAGTCTTAATATATTGGAAGAAACCCCCTAAACATCCACCCACTCATTCATCCATTCGTTCAGCCGATATTCAGTTATTGTCTATGCAGTGTGTCTAAGTCAAGTCACTGTCCAAAGTAATGAAGAGATATCCTTAACTCAGAGTTACACTGAAGGTATACTTTAGTGGTATCACTAGACAGTCAGCTTTTTTTTTTTTTTTTTTGAGACAGAGTCTCGTTCTGTCACCAGGCTGGAGTGCAGTGGCGCAAACTTGGCTCACTGCAACCTCCGCTTCCTGAGTTCAAGCGATTCTCCTGCCTCAGCCTCCTGAGTAGCTGGGACTACAGGCACGTGCCACCACACCCAGCTAATTTTTGTATTTTTAGTAGAGACCAGTTTTCATCATGTTGGCCAGGATGGTCTCGATCTCCTGACCTCATGACCCATCCGCCTCGGCTGCTCAAAGTGCTGGGATTACAGGCATGAGCCACCACGCCCAGCTGACAGTGAGCTCCTGGTGGCAGATCTGTGCTCAATCTCAACATCTCAGATACGCTCAGATAGAGCTCTCATTTGATGAATGTTAAACACATTTTTCACAGAGGTCAGTCTTAAGGCTGATATCATTTATTATTGATAATTGAAGCCATTTATAGAACAATTAAGGCTTTGTGCTAAGTGCCTTTAGATATTATTTTATTTAATCCTCCTGTAATTTTGCAATAACCATCTAGGAAATGATTAGCATTTATCTTAGCTTTAAAAAACTATTTTCCACTTTGTTTTTATTTTTTGAAGAGATGGTGGTGTCACTATACTGCACGGGCTGGTCTTAAACTCCTGTCCTAAAGAAACCCTTCCACCTCAGCCTCCCAAACTGCTGGGATCCCAGGCATGAGCTCCCGCACCTGGACAAACCCCATTTTAAAGATGGGAAGGTTTGAGTGACTCATTCAATGTCATATAGCTGGTGGCAGCAAAAGCAAACTTAGAGGGCATGTCTATCAAACTTGTAAGCCCATATTCTTGCTATGATCTGACACTGTCTCTTGCTTATCTCCAGTTTGTAGACTATCAGAGAGGCTAATACAGTGGGCTCTGAAATTAACCTTATAGGGTTTGAATTTCAGCCCCAACATTTGCTGTATACCCTTCAATCTATCACTTAACATTTCCAAGATTCAGTTTTCCCATATGAAAATAAAGACAGTAATACCTGTCTCATAGGGCTACTGTGAGAACTAAATGAGATAATTCATATGAAAGCATTTTCCAAGTAATAATTGTTCAATGGGAATGAGATAGTATTTATGTGATGACACTGGCCTGTTTTATTTTCTTTAAAATACGTGTATATTATTTTATATAGTATTTATATTGTATACAGTATTTCTTTAAAATACTTGTATATTATACATTACTCATTAGAATAATATACATTACTTATTAGAATTTACAATATATATACTTCTGTTCCTCCCTAATTATATCAATAGGCCAAGCTACAAGAATTCGACTTTAGATAAACACACTATGGTATAGAGATGGAAAATTATTTACTTATAGTCTCACAAAAGTAGAGGAATCAGGATATAGAACTCTGGTCTTTTATTTTAATTTTTCTTTTTTGAGATGGAGTTTTCACTCTTGTCACCCAGGCTGGAGTGCAATGGCGTGATCTTGGCTCACTACAACCTGCAACTTCCACCTCCTGGGCTCAAGTGATTCTGCTGTCTCAGCCTCCTGAGTAGCTGGGACTACAGGAACCCACCACCATGCCTGGCTAATTTTTTTTTGGATGTTTAGTAGAGATGGGGTTTCACCATATTGGCCAGGCTGGTCTTGAACTCCTGACCTCATGTGATCCACCTGCCTCAGCCTCCCAAAGTGAGAACTTTGGTCGTTTTCCTGTAGTTCAAGTGCTACTTGTCCTCTACCATATTGCCTTATCTTTGCAGAAAATGAAATAAGAGGAAAATTATTTTTCTTTGTATGTAAAAGCTTCCCAACTAAAGACCGGAAAATATCACTGAGGAGGGTGTATAATCTCTTCCCCCAAGGCTTCTTCACAGTGTGTCAGAACATAATCAGTTTGTGATGACGTAGGTGATTTGTCATTATAGCCAATTGGTTGGACCAGATCACTTATTTTTTCCACTCTAATCATATAAGTTTATGAAACTATGAAACTGGAAAAAAAAAAAAAAAACCTGTACAAGTCCTTTTAAACTCTTCCTGTTGTGAGCCTTGAAGTCAATTCAGGGAAGTCCAACTTTAAGGCAAATGCACTATCAAGAAGAATGGATGAGGGAGCAGCCCATAGACCAGCCTGAACATTGCATTCCTGACAAGAGAATTGGCATAGTGGAGGCCGCCTGGTAGGTCAATGGATTTGGAAAGGAAAGTTACATCATGATTACACAGAAAAAAAAAAATCTCTGATAAATAACAAAGACTGCCACAGAGGCACATAAGTAACAGTAGCTAGTAGCAATACGAAGGATACTTTTACTACTGCAGGGCTTCTAGATACTAAGCTCACAGGCACCACTTGCAAACTCAAGGTGCCAATAGGATAACAAAATGCAGAAGTGAGGTTACATAAGCTGATTAATTAGTACAGCAGCTGATTTACTTAAGTTTCTGTTGTTGATTTTGCCTTGCTTTTTGAATTATGTTGTGCTGTTTTTCTCTGGAACCTACATTCGTATCTGTTGTCAGACAAAAATCTATTTTGTAAAGGGTTGTTAGTGTTTGATTGCCTCCTATCATGGATTATATACACATTGTTTCAGGAAGTTTTGCTCAAGAGATCACTTGTAACATCCAGTATTCCTCAGCAATTTCAGTCTGAGAAATGGGACATTTTAACTCCATATTTTATAGATTTTGGATAACAGTATGTGTGCTTTTTTCCCCCAAGGCTAGGAGTAGGGGATATACTTGCCAGAAGCCATTGTGAGCCCAGAAACACAACAGCATGCTTATTTTAAATGATAGAACAAATTATTCCTGTTTGTGAACAAAAAAATTAACATTTAAAAATATTTCAATTTGGAGAATTTGGGAAGAATTATCAGCACATTTGAGATGTGGGAGGAGTGTTATATTTTATTGTAAAGTCATTTGCTAAATTATTTATCCCTGTTCTTTCTGACCATCTTATTAAATATAGAAGCATATTTAAGTCTCAATATTAGAGAAAAGAGATTGCACTGTTAGCCACTCAGCTACCCTTTTATATTTGCCTGGTAGGTTGAAGCATTCTCTGGCATCAGTCTTTCAATAGATTGAAATTAATATCTCTAATTCCGACTTTAACCTAGGGGTTTGCTGTTATCTGATGGTATGTTAATAGTGCTACACGAGTCGTAAGCCGGTCCCCTCAGCCTAGAGAGTTCATTAGGCTTTCTATGAGGTGAAAAAGAGGAGCAGGAAGCCAGTGCCAGTTATTCATTGCCTTATGACTCAATTCTAATCACTTCAGTGCATGTGACTGACAGAGAAATGCTCTCCGCCGTGATTGAGGGTATTGATTTCCCAACCCCTTTTGGGGGCACACTAGAGAGACACAATCAGAGGGTTCGGCTTTCAAAAAACCTCTTCATCTGCCTTAATCACCTGATCGATAATCAGCATCAAGACTAGGGATCTTGAACAAAGCCTCCGCAAATGTCTTTATT